>NC_058411.1:7922622-8288430 GCF_002201575.2 Neomonachus schauinslandi | reverse complement strand
ACCAGACACACACACAAGGCCAAAGGAGAACACCCACACTCACGTAGAAACTAGAACTACAGTCTCATGGTTTCCCTGGATCCACGGGCCGGCTTTGTTTTGAAAAAGAGATCGGGCACCTGGGTGGCTCAGTTGGTTAAGCGACTGCCTTCGGCTCAGGTCATGATCCTGGAGTCCCAGGATCGAGTCCCGCATCGGGCTCCCTGCTCGGCAGGAAGTCTGCTTCTCCCTCTGACCTCCCCTCTCTCATGCTCTCTCTCTCTCTCTCAAATAAATAAATAAAATCTTTAAAAAAAAAAAGAAAAAAGAAAAAGAGATCAATATTTCCAGCCATTAGCCAGCAATTAGGATCTGCCAGCCAGATCCAGGAACACCCCAGCAGGCAGACACAAGGGAGGGCAGTGAGGAAACGCTGGGCACTCCCCAGGGTGACGGAGTGGGAGGCCCTGGGTCACCTGTGCACCTGTCACTGTCCCTGTGGAAAAGAGAGGTCCGCGGGCAGGCTGAGGTCCCTCAGCAGGAGAGGGAACCCCACGGGGCAGAGGAAGGTCACCTTGCTCTTTCTCAGCAAGCAGCACGGAGGAATGAATGATTCGAATACATGACCTCTGACCTCCAGTTGAATTTTCTTCTTAGGGGCCAGGGAGGGCCTCACAAAAAGGCAATCTACGAGGACTTTCTTCCCTTCCCCAGATCCCACTCCTTGAAGGATCAGCAGCACTTTGCTCCCTGTTGCTCCAAGTTCCAAATCCTGACCTCAGCTCAGCTTAGGGGTTCTGCTAAACCTTTTCCAGATGTTAACTATCTTCTGCCTCATTTCCTGCTTACCAACTCAGTCTCTTCTTTTTCTAATGTGCTCTCGTATTTCCTGAATTGTCCGCTGCCTTACCTCCACTCCCCACAACTAAACTCGGAGAGCTGGCTTCTAGAAGCCTGTGTGCCTGCTCTTTGCACAGGCTGATCTCGCTAAGTGGCTGGAACCTGGGGCTGGGCAGACCCACGGCTACATGCATCTACACGCACGTGCACCCAGGCACCCAGCTATTCACTTCCTTCCCGGACAGAAGCAAGAGGCCCCGTGAGATGGGGGGGACAGGAGCAAGAAGTCCCATGAGATGGGGGGGCAAGCTCAAGGTCTGGACAAGAAGGCGGGGGTCTAAGCCCTCACCCCCAGGTCTGGTCGGCAATGGCACTTGGAGGAGTCTCTGCACCCCACCTCCTCTGCAAGGCAAGCCCACAGCTGATGCCTCCCTCCCCGGATGGGAGTACAGTGGATCCTTGAACAAAGAGGGGGTTAGGGGTGCCGACACCCCTCCCCGTCATAAATCTGCATCTAATTTTTTACTTCCCCCAAACTTAACTGCTGATAGCTTACCGTGGACCCGAAGCCTTCCTGATAACATGAACAGCCGGTTAACACAGAGGTTGTATGTTATATGTATTATATAGTATCCTCTTACAATAAAGGGAGAACAGCATCAGGAAGAGAAATTACATTTACAGGGCGTACCGTATTTACTGGAAAACATCCGCATGCGTGGACCGCTGGCGGTTCCAAGCTGGGCTGCGCAGGGATCAGCCACACAGAGGTAAGGGAAGAGGGATGGAGAGAGGCTTTGTCAGCAGAGCGCTGCTGGGCAGAAAGGCTCACATCTCTCAGGACTTGAGAGCACACTAGAGCAGGAACCACCAAAATGGGTTGGAACTGCTCGTCCCCAGGGGCCTTTCTCCTTAGGCTCGAAGCCCTGGGGACCCTCCAGCCCAGGCCTCTCCCCTGAGCTCCGGACCCACTCAGGGCCCAACAGCTACTTACACTCCCACCTGTGAGTTTCAGAAGCATCTTACACCAGGCATGTCAGCTTTCCTCTCTAAACACCCCTGGGATTCATCCTCTCCAGCCTCCATCATCCTACTCCCAGATGAACGGGCAGAACCAGCTAATCAGTCTCCCTGCCTCCACGCTGCCCCTGCCACAGTCCTGTCCCCTCCTTCCCCCAGCAGCCACCAGGGCCTAACACATATCCACAGCAAGCTTCTCCCTGCCTCAGGGCCTTTGCACCTGCTGCTCTTTCCACCCAAACATCCTCCTCTCCACCATCATCCTTTTATCCAGTTTCCTCCTACGTACCCTCAGGTCTCAAAATAAATATCCATTCATCCCCCACACCAGGCTGGTTTAGGACTCCGTGTTACATCCTGTCATGGGATCTTCATTTCATAGCATTTATGCCAGTTTTCAATTAATTAGTGACTAATTCAGTAGCATGTAGCTAATCCTTTGGACCGTACGCTCCCGGAGGACAGGACATTGTACCCTCAGGTCCCTAGCACCCCGTATGCCATAGCTGCTTAATAAACATTTGTTAAGTGAAGGACTCCAGTTCCCTTCCCTGGTGGAGAGTACATGGGTTTTATGGTCCCCAGCCACCATCTAACTGTCTTTTCTCCCCCAGTCAGCCCAGGAGGCTCACTTACATCCCACTCTGAGTCCAAATGTTCTCCACGTGGAAAAGATCAATGTTCCTGTCTTTTCATAACGACCCTGTGCCCACCACGGCCTCTTTCGGGTAAGTCAAAAGAGTTCCTTGGTTTACTCCTCACAGGAGAGGGCCAGACAGCCTGGAGAAGACCTGGAGAACATGACCCTCACCTCCTGGACAACAGTTGAAGCAGCAGGAGAGGTCGAATCCACAGACGAACACTCTCAGGGGCTGGTGAGGCCACTGTTCAAATCCCCATGGGCTTGGTGGGAGCAGAGGGAGTGGAGTGTTCTGTGGGGTTTGGCGGGGCATAGGGATGCCAGAGGAAGACGCAGTACCAGTGGTCACGTGTGAGCTATCCCAAATGAACTTGGAAATGAAGAGAGTGACATTCTCACGTCCACACCCAAGGAATCAGAGATGTGCCAGGTCACCATAGAGACTGGAAGTCTCCAACACACATCTGACATCTGGTGGAAGGCCAAGTCACTCTAAAGAGAGAACGTGGGGAGATCTGATCCCGAGTGGAAGCAGAGGAAAGGGAGGGTCGGTCCTCAGGGGGCAGTGCCGGCCCGACAAAAGGGAGAAGGGCCCAGCCCGGCCTCTCAGCCCTGTGGGGGGTGCAGCCTACTCTGCCGACGACCAGACAGCCACGGGGCACGTGACCCCTAGTTACGCAATCCCCGGGCCCCCTCGGACAACCCCATGGCTTCTCAGAGCTAAACTAGGGGCCCGGGGCCATCCCGTTGGTGAGGGACCATACTGCTGGGAAGTGAACAAGCAGCAGCTGGTGCCATACTTCAGTCTCTAGAGAGCCAGACCCTGAGCCTGGGGCACGGAGGAAGTGGGTTTTCTGTAGCTACAGAAACGGGGCCAAAGGAACTTAGGGCTCAATGGCGACGGCTTGTCTCTGTTCCATGATGCCTGGGGCCTCGGCTGGAATACTCAAAGGCTAGGGCGCCAGGATCAACCAAAGGCTTAACTGGGACCGGAAGATCTGCTTCCAAGTGGCAAGTTGGTTCCTCTCCACGTGGCTGCCTGAGTGCCCTCACAACATGGCAGCCAGCCTCCCCCACAGAGAGCAACCCAAGAGGCCAAGGAGGAAGCTGCATTGCGGGTTTGTTTTTTTATTTAAGATTTATTTACTTTAGAGAGAGAGTTCGGGGGCCCGTGGAGGGGGCATGGTGGAGAGGAGCAGAGGAAGAGGGAGAGAGAATCTCAAGCAGATTCAGTGCTGAGCTTGGAGCCTGACTCCGGGCTCAATCTCAGCACCCTGGAATCACGACCTGAGCCGAAACCAAGAGTCAGACGCTTAACCGACTGCCCCCCACAGGAGCCCCTGCAATGCGTTTTAGGACTGGCCGCGGGAGTCACACACTGTCACTGCCACTCATGGTGATGAGTGGGAAGCAAATCACTAAGTCTGGCCACATTCACTAGGAGAGGAACTAGACTCTACCTTTTGAAGGGAAGGGTAGCACAGAATTTTTGGACATGCTAAAACCACCACTCCACCAGAAGGATCTTTCTAGAGTGTTTTTTCTATTCCATCACTCCCTCCTTGAAGCCCTCAGGGATAAAGCCTCAGTTTCTTAGCAGCCAGTGATGACTGTCCTTTTTCCCTTATTCATCCCATCTCCTGCCACTTCCCGCCTCCTTGTCCAAAATCCAGTCCGCCTTCCAGAACATGCCAGAGGCTTCTCCACTCTGCAACTCCGCTCAGGCTGCTCCCTCTGCCTGGTCTGTCCCCTCTCCTTTGTTTTTGTTGCTATGTGTGTTTGTTTTATTTTTTAATTTTCTTATTTGAGCACAGTTGACACACAATGCTACCTTGGTTTCAGGTGTAAAACACAGTGATGCAACTTCTCTATACATTACGCTGTGCTCACTGCAAGTGTAGTTGCCATCTGTCACCGTATGACGCTGTTCCTGCTTGCTCTCCATTGACGTGTTCCTCATCCTTGGAGACCCAGCTCCAGAGTCACCTCCAACCTTCTCCCCCCACCCCCCAATTCTGTGCCCCATGCCCTTCCTTCCACCCCATGGCATTCATCACACTTGGGAGCTTGGGCAGGGCAGGGGACACACAGTACTCGCCTCTGGGTCCCTACAGCCACATGGAGCTCAGCACGGAGAAGCTCAAGGCACATTTAAAAGATAAATGCATTGATGAATAAGTTAGTCACAGGTGCCCAGTCTGGCCACTGAAAACCAACCAGCTACTCCTGGAAGTAGAGGGGGTTTTTCCTAGGAAATCCCAGAGGTGAACAGCAGATCCTTTCCCATGAACTGTGGCTCAATTCCTCCCCTACGAGCCTGCCCAGGAAGGAATCGCCCTCCCAGAAAGAGCCCCTCTAGCGCCACCTTCCCTCCCCCAGCCCACAGGGCACTAGGAAAATGTCCACTCAGGCCTGCCCTCTGGGTTGTGCTTTCTGCTTTCAATGTATCTTCATACCCACTCTTTGATTCGAACCTTGCAACGGCCATGCAAAGCAAGTCAAGAAGAGAGTAATACTCTACACCAAAGGAAACAGAATGGAAGCTCAGAGAGGTCAAGCAATTTGCCCAAGACCACACAGCTAGGATTGGAACCCATATGTGTCCCAGCCCCATGCCTCTTTGCTGAAGGTAGAGATGAATTAGCCTTAACGGCGACACTTCTAGAAAATGAACTGCCCCATGGTCTGAGTCTCACCCAAGAGTGAAAGAGGAATCAGTGGGTTAATTATAACCTCACTAACACAGGAGCAAGGAGAGTGTTGTTGGTAGTTTAATAACCACAAAAATAGAAAATTATTCATGTTTATTGAACCAAGTGCAGAGGTTGGGGCTTTTTGCACACTGCCTTGGATTCCCACCACAACCCTGAGAAGTAGATTTTGTTATTTCCATTTTACAAGGTAGGTCATTGAGGTTCAGAGAGGTTCATTAACTTACCCAAGGTCACACAGCTAATGAATGAGCTGGGATTTGAACTCAGGAAGACTACCAGGTTCCAAAGCCCCTGCCCCCCCTTTCCATCATGCAACCTCTGATTATCATCAATACTTTGCTGATGAGGGTTCTGGAAGCACAATGCTGCCTTCTGCCAGAAGGAGACAGAGTGTGGGCAGATGGGCTGTGGTCTCGGAGCCAGGCTGGAATCTCCTTGTCTGGCATGATGTCTTTCTTCCCCTCTAATCAATTACTCACCAAGACCAGGCCATGAGAGGCTGAAAGATGACCAGCTCCCTTGGGAGGGGCCCGTGCGATAAGGAAGGAATGAGGAATGTGCACATATCCTCCTATCACAGAAGCTTCGAGGAGGTCCAGGGTCCAAGACTGTGATTGTCAGTACTGGTGATGGATGCTGGCCAAGGAAACACCCCAGGGGAACCACGAGGCAAAGACCATGAGCTCTCGGCCTAGCCCAAGGAGACGGGGTACCTCTCAAAGACCCCGGGGAGTCTGGGGTGCCCGGACCCAAGTCTCAGCGTGTGGCAGAAAGGGCCTGAGTGCCACTCCCAACCTCGCTTCTGGAAGCTGCCTGCTGATCGCCCCCTTCCTTCTGCATCAGCTGTTTCTCCTGCCTCTTGTGACTTGAGGTGTAACAGCTTCTTTTCCACTTTCTTTCAGCACAGAAATGCTCAACATCACCTCGCAAGTCCTCATGCCCACCCTCAACGGGACCGTGACCAGCACCTGTGTCTACTCTGACTGGCAGAACTGGCTCAACACCACCCAGGCCCCCTTCCTCTGGGTCCTGTTCGTGCTGGCAGCCCTGGAGAACACCTTTGTCCTCAGCATCTTCTGCCTGCACAAGAGTAGCTGCACGGTGGCCGAGATCTACCTGGGCAACCTGGCCATGGCGGACCTGATCCTGGCCTGCGGGCTGCCCTTCTGGGCCATCACCATCGCCAACAACTTCGACTGGCTTTTTGGGGAGGTCCTCTGCCGTGTGGTGAACACCATGATCTACATGAATCTCTACAGCAGCATCTGCTTCCTGATGCTGGTGAGCATCGACCGCTACCTGGCCCTGGTGAAGACCATGTCCATGGGCCGGATGCGCGGGGTGCGCTGGGCCAAGCTCTATAGCCTGGTGATCTGGGGGTGCACACTGCTCCTGAGTTCGCCCATGCTGGCCTTCCGGACCATGAGGGAGTACAGAGAGGAGGGCCACAACGTCACTGCCTGCATCATCAACTACCCGTCCCGCACCTGGGCAGTGTTCACCAACATCCTCCTGAACGTCGTGGGCTTTCTGTTGCCCTTGACCATCATCACCTTCTGCACAGTGCAGATCATGCAGGTGCTGCGGAACAATGAGATGCAGAAGTTCAAGGAGATCCAGACGGAGAGGAAGGCCATGGTGCTGGTCCTAGCCGTGCTGGGGCTGTTTGTCATCTGCTGGCTGCCCTTTCAGATCAGCACCATCCTGGACACGCTGCTGCGCCTTGACATCCTGTCCGGCTGCTGGGATGAGTACATGGTCGACGTCTTCACGCAGATCGCCTCTTACGTGGGCTACAGTAACAGCTGCCTCAACCCGCTGATGTACGTGATTGTGGGCAAGCGCTTCCGCAAGAAGTCCCGGGAGGTGTTCCAGAGACTGTGCCAGAAAGGGGGCTGTGTGCTGGAGTCCAGCAAGATGGAGAACTCCATGGGCACGCTCCGGACCTCCATCTCCGTGGAGCGCCAGATCCACAGACTGCCAGAGTGGGTGGGCAACAGCCAGTGAGGGGGCGCCCCCTGGGCCCCTGCTCCTGTGTGCCAGGCCGGAGGGACAGTGGCGCTTCAGGATGTGCCCGGGAAGGAATGGAAGCCATGCCATGGGTGTGACCTCGGGCAATAAGTCGGCGTCTCTGGGTAAACCCAGGAGCATCACTGCTGCCCTGCCCAAGCTGCAGTGAGCCAGGCCGTGAGGATGGCGTGACCTCACGCACAGCCAAGGGCTCCATACACATGACAGTATTATTGTTCTCATCTGCTGCCACCCCTGGACCAGTCTACATCCTCCCGGGAGTGGAGGGGGCCTGGGGACAGGAGTGACTGAGCTTCCCTCCCACGTGGTGTCCCGCCCTGCTGCAGCATGCCGGCTCAGACCTCTGGGAGAATGACCACCCCAACTCTGGTGCCCTGGCTGAGTGCATGGGGGGACCTGGCTGGGGTTTTGCCTTAGGTCTCTTAAATCTACCCAGCTGGGACTCTGGAGGATGATTCCTGAGATTAATGAAGGTTTAACTCTGAGGGATCCCTGGTAAGAACCCAGAGACCAGGATTCCATCACTTCCCGGGCCCATGGAAAAGACGGTCTGTGCCAAAAAAGAACTCGGTGAGCACTTAGCTGGCACTTGCTGTTTACACAGCATTGAGCACCACGGGCAAGAGGGAAGAAAAAGAGTATAATCTCTGCCTTGAAGGAACTTGCAAACTGGAACGGGGATGATTGGGTATTGGCAACTACCAGAAGGCTGTTCTGCGACCAGACATGGTCAAGCAAGGCACTGGGGGCGGTGCAGAGGTGAGGGGCGAGGAGCCTGCCGCGGGCCGGCCCTTAACTAGTGGCACATTGCTTGGTCCCTGCCTGTTTCCTCATCTGTAACACCAGGGTGTTGTGAAGATTGAAAGAGGCAAAGGCATAGAAGTACTCTGAAGGAAGGAAAGGTGCTATATAAATGTGTGGCTTTATTACGCACACAGAACAGAAGTAAATTTATTGTGACGACACAGCTTTGCCGCTAATGACCATGTAAAGCGCCCATCAGTGTCTGCCACATAGTAGGTGCTCAATAATGTTAACTGCCTTCCACCGTTCCTTCCCATACTCTGTCCCTCCCACCCCCACCCCAACACACACACACACACACACACACACACACGAGCATTTTGGGGGCAGGCCACCCGTTCAGTGTTTGATTTGTGATGAGCCCAAGAGATTTCTGATTGAACTTACTCAGGGAATCCACATGCTCAGACCCTCACTGGGGGTGGGCAGTAGTCGAGAGGAGTCCAGGCCTGCCTGCCATTGTCCCTGTCTCAGCAACCAAGGGCACCAACCAGTGGTTTATAATAGCGGCAGACCAATGATTTGGCACGAAGGTCACTGACCCCAAAGCACTGGTCCTGGGACCAAGCTCCCCTAGAGGCCTGAGCGGCTCATGGGTGCCGGCAGCAGCCCTGGGTCAAGAGGGCTGGCTAGGTCCGGGCAGCTGTGACGGTGAGGAAGCCCTGGGGCGGGACCCACATGGTAAGCACCAGAACAATCGGTACTTTGCTGAACGGAGAAGGGAGAAGGGAGAAGGGAGAAGGGAGAAGGGAGAAGGGAGAACGCCCTCGCCCAAGAGACCAGCAGTCGGCACTGCAGAGGGGCGGGGCTCTGCCTTCTCGGGGCGGGGCGGCGGTGGGCGGGGCAGGTCTCAGGTGTCAGGCCTCAGGAAGCTAGACCAGCATCCTTGGCCGGAGCCTTTTTTTTTTTAAGATTTTATTTATTTATTCATGAGAGAGAGAGAGAGAGGCAGAGGCAGAGGGAGAAGCAGGCTCCCCGCGGAGCAGGGAGCCCGACGCGGGACTCGATCCTAGGAGCCTGGGATCATGACCTGAGCTGAAGGCAGACGCTTAACCGACTGAGCCACCCAGGCGTCCCTCCTTGGCCGGAGCCTTAAGAGACATCCCTAACCCCAAGCCCCAGCTCCTCCAAGGAGGATTCATTTCTTTTTTCCCACATGTTTCACAGTCTGCCTCCTGGGGCCAGCCCTGTGCCAAGCCCCATGGGGAGTATGGAGAATGCACCACCCAGGGTCTGACATCAAGCGGCAGAGAACCAGGGCAGGGAGGGGCCAGCTCAGTAGCAGTGGAGTTCCTAAGGTACGCGGCACCTGGGCAGCGCTCATTCCCTCGATAAAATAAATGGATACTTCTTAGCAAGCTCTCTCTGGAGAAGATGGAAACCTAAAAAGGACCGGGAAATTTTGGAGGGCAAACAGCCCATAAACCCTCATCAAGCCAGCTCTAGATTTTAAAACAAAAAGGATCAAAAACGATTCCCAGGCTTTGTTCCCCTACCACACACACCCCTCCGTCCCAGTAAACATACACACTCGTAGCTGGAGAGAAAGAGTTGAATAAGAAGTAGCAACGGTTTAGTATTTGAATGAAGTTACACAGGTGCACATATTGTGGAATAAAAAAGAGGCTGTGCTTTGCAAATGTGTAGCGCTCATCCATCAGCCAGCCTGTGATGGTCTAAAGGTCTTCTCTGAGCAGAGCCGAGTCACAGCTCTGGGACCCTAATGGTCACTTAGGGGTTGTCTCGTGGTCTGAGGAGCAATCAGTCTGTGACAGGGCAGCCGCCCTGTGGGTTGTGTCAACACTGTGATAAAGAACATCTGGCCCTGTGATAAAGAACATCTGTCCCGTGAAAGACCCAAAGAGCTGTCACATTGTAAAGAAGGCGCATTTCACAATGAGAAACGGATGAAATGTGTAAACGTGTCTTTTTCATAGAGCTTAATAAATGGATGAAGAGTTTTTTGCAGAGCTTTTTCGTTTGTTACAACTCTAGAACCCCTGAGTGTTGTGAGGACAGTGCAATAGGCAGTCAGAAGCCTTGAGGGGGACGGGAAGGGTCATTATTTCCACTCAACCTATTTTAGGGCTTCTGTCCTACAGAACAGTGGTGTCCAAGCGTCTGTGATTGTGTATCCCTCTAAGTAAAGGAATTTTGATTATACATACCCAGTATGTAAACTTACTAATATGTATTAAAATGTAGGCTCTAAAATATACTGAATCAGAAATGTAAGGTTATTCAATAGGGTTTGATACTTTCCCCCTCCTACATCCCTACGGTGGTAACTCATCACCAAGCTTTCATCAGGTGCCGGTGGGACCCCATGAGGACCTAGAAGCATAGGGATGACAGTGAGTCAATCACTCAGGCATGCAATACATTTATTGAGTGCCTTCCATGTGACCTCCCCTTCAGATCAGGAGTGTCTTCCACAATGTCTAGGGTAAGTAGTTGTCTAGCCACTGCTTGCATAATCCCAGTGATGGGGAACTCATTATCCACTTCATTTGGGGGAACTTTTCATTATTCATGTATTCATTCATTCGCTCATTCATTAAAGAAAACTTGTATTCTGTGTCTACAGAAATGGCACCACTCTGTCTACACATCCAGCCACCCGTGCCAGAAACATGGGGCTCATCGGTAAATGCACCCTCTCCTTTATTCCTTCTACCCAGTGGATCAGCTCCTCTTTTAGATCCCACCTAAGGGTTTCCTGGACTATCTACTTCTTCCCTTGTCTAACCTCCATCTCTTATTGCTGTTCCCATCTCTGATTCTGACCACCACCGTCTGCTAATTCTTATTCTCCACTCTGCAGCCAATGATGTGTTTTAATGCAAATACGACTGTACGGGGGCTATAAGCCCAAAGACCAGTGTTTAGGAGCTAAGGCTTTGGAATCAGGCAGATCTGGATTCCAGTTCTGGTTCTGGCCAGAGCTCTTATTTGTTGTGTGGTCTTGAACATCTCACTTACCGTTTCTGCGTCTCCATGTTCTCATCTGTGAAATGGGGATAATAATGGTATCTACCCCATAGAACTGTTAACAGGATTCACATAGAAAGTGCTTAGCACAGTGCCTGGTAGAGAGTTGGCACTGGACCCATGCGGGCCACCATGATGGTGATGATGGCCATGAGGAAGATGGGGAGGGTGATGACCACAGTCTCTAATGAGAAATCCTGCAATAGTGTCTCACCATTCTTGGGATGAAGGTCCACATCCATAATGTGGTCTGCAAGACCCATCATGAGCCGGTCCTGCCTTGTCTCTTTCCCTCTCTCTACTTCCTGGCTCATTCTCTACCTCTGGCCCCAGTGTCCACAACTGGATAGAGTCCGGCAGGTTTTCCATTCCCCTTCCAATGCCTACCCTTCCCACTCAGCCTGCACCCCTCCCTTCCCAGCAGCTCTGAACTTGCAGAAAGTGGCCCACAATTGCCCGAGGGAGCTCACTCATCCAAGGGACTTGGATCACAGATGGAAGCCTGACTCAAGGAAGTCTGCACTCTGGAAGAAGCCACCTGGCTGGAACTGTGAGCAGGGCTCTGGGCAGGTGGAAACAGGCTGGGAGAGCCTCGCTGCCACCTCCCTCCACCCAGCCAGGCAACATGAGTGGCCTCTCCCCTCCTGACCCTCCGTGGCCCCAGCATGCTGGTGTGATGGGGAGAAGCCCAGGTGGGCTGCCCAGCCCCTGAGTCTGCCCCGGGGCCGAATGGGTGAGGACCTGGTGCAGTGGTGCAAACTGATCCTCAGTGACCTGGCGGGTTACTTGTAACTTGCCAAGGCCACACGGTTCCTCAGGAGGGGGTTTGGGAAGCCCACCTAGTCTTGGTGGGCTTGTGCCTTAACCGGGGATGAGGAATCTTGTCACCAGGAAAGCCTTCAAGGTGCCTTCCTGCGTGAAGAGCTTCTGAGCGAGCGCTGGGGCTGTGTCTGCCCTAATCACCAGACTGCATCTTGTCGGCCTTGGGAGTACTTGTCTCGGGCAGAATCGCCTCCCCAGGGGCTGGCGGCTGACGCCTGACCAGAGATATTCTCCATCGCAGCTTTACTGAGCTATGATTCACATGCCAGACAGTTCGCCCATTCCAGCAGCTTTTAGTTTATTCTCGGAGCTGTGTGATGGTCACTGTTCTCTGATTCCAGAACACATTCATCACCGAAAAGTGAAATCCCCCATCCCGCCCCGGGAGCCACTAACCTTCTTTCTGTCTCGAGACTTGCGTCTTCTGGACATTTCATATGGATGGAATCATACACCGTGTGCCCTTTGTGGCTGGCTCCTTTCACTGGGCTTACACAGAGATGTAATATTTAATGGTAGGGGAAGAACTGTGGAGGTCAGGCCTTGAGTCCCTACCATACCACTAACTCACCGTGTGATCTTGGCAAACCACCCCCACTGTGGCCTTTGGCCTCCGTTTCTTCACCTGTAAAATGGGCAGATAACACAATAAGTATGCCTATCTCACCCAGAGCTAATGACTCTGAAAAGGGGGCTCTATAAACTATAAAGGGCAGAACCAACATGACAGGGACCGCCCTGGGCTTGGAGCCAGGATCCTGGTCCCCATCCCAGCTCTGCCACTCCTGGCTGTGGGAATTTGGACAAAGCCAGTTAAGTTCTCTGCGTTTCGATTTTCTCGCCTATAAAATGAGGATCAGGTGCTTTGAAGAATAAGACAGATCAAAGTGTTCTCATGGGCTAAATAGGGTTCCCTCCTCCGTCAAATGCACATCCACCTGGGACCTCAGAACATGATCTTACTTGGGAATAGGATCTTCACCCAAGTCATTAAGTTAGGATGAGGTCATACCGGATCATGGTGGGCCCTATGTCCAATGAGTGAGGTCCTCACGAGAACAGGAGAGACATACAGAGACACAGAGGCCCTCAGGAGATGTAGGCAGAGTTTGGAGTGATGCTTCCACAACTTCGGAGAGTTTTTCAAAAGGAGGATCCTGAGGCCTTTCCCAAGATCCCAAGATGTTAGGGGCCGACCCAGGCCCCCAGAGGGTGTGCACCACAGACCTGCTGGCCCAGGACCAGGACCGTCCTGTTCCCCTCTTCCTTCCCTAGGCCCCAAAGGCAGGCTGATTCAGGGCATCTCAGGCCAGGCTAAGAAGAGGCCACAGGGCCTGGCTCCTGGCTTCCAGGCAGCCCGGCCACCAAGCCCACCCTGGTGGAAGGTTGTTTACGGACAGCCCCACAAGATGACCCAAGACAGGGCTGAGGCTCCTCTGGATGCCCCCTCCCCGCTGAGTCACCTTCCGAGGCCCACTCAGCAGGCCAGCCATGTCTGCCTGTTTCTTCTCTGGGGTCCTGGCCAAGACGGAGGATGGCTTACGTAACCCCTCCTTGTGCAAGAGCAAAGCAATACTAGGCCAGCTCCCGCCGGCTGCTGACCAAGGGCCAGCGACATCACCACTGTGGCTCACCTGATCCCCAAACTCTGAGAAGGGGCCCCCCTCACAGGCTCAAAAACCGAGGCTTCAGGAGGTGGCATAGAAACTGGTCCTAGTTCCCCTGGCTCGACGGTGAGGGAGCTGAGATTCAAGCTCTGCGGCCCAGACCGGCCTGCCCCGAATTCCAGACCAGACCTGAAGACCCAGGCCCTGCTTCCAAATCAGATTTTTCCCCAAAGTATTTGTCCCATCTGAGGAAGACAAAGCACTGAGACCCTGGCATCCTGACCGCTGAATTTCTTTTCGGGGCAATCTGACCCCTGTCCTCACACTCCACAAAGAAGGACAGACCCTGTCCTTGTGAGAACTGGTCATCTCCCCTCGGCGCCCCCACCCCATCAACTGCCCGAATGCTTTCTCTTCAGTTCAGTTCTAAAATCAGTTTCTCCTAGAACTATAGAGCTCACCTTCTAATCTTGAAGCTATTTCAGTACCATTATTTACTTTTGCAGATTTTTCCCAAAGTTTCTCAAAAAAAACAAAAACAAAAACAAAACCCCAAAAAACAAAAACAAAGCCTAGCTCCCGATTGGTCAAATAAGTCTGAGACCTGCAACTACTACATCTCCCTCGTGGGGCTGCCGATTGCACAGATGTGTATTAAAGGCCCTGAGAAGTCCTGCAGGAAGGAGGCACGCTCCTCTATGCTTGGCCTAACCCAGGGTTCCCAGACTCGATCGGCACAGAACCTGTCTTCCACTGGCTGCTTCTACTCTCCTTGCCCCGCACCTCCTTCTCCAGCTGACGTTTAAATGTTGGAGCTCCTCATGCTTCAACCCTAAGCCCTCCTCTCATCCCCCTTGCTGATCCCAGCCAGGGACATGGCTCTAAATGCCATCTGTGATGGTGAGTCTTAAATGTCAGCTTGGCTGGGCTCCAGCACCCAGTTATTCAATCAAACATGAATCCAGGTGTTGCTGCGAAGGTCTATTGTGGTGAACATCCGCCATCAGTCGACTTTAGGTAAAGGAGATGACCCTCCATAATGTGGGTGGGCCTCATCTGAGCAGTTGAAAGACTTGAGAACAAACACTGAAGTTTCAGAGAAGAAGAAATTCTGTCTCAAGACCGCAGCACGAGCTCCTGCCTCAGTTTCTAGTTCCCTGGTCTGCCCTATGGATTTTGGCGAGCCAGCCCCTGTAAGCACGTTAACTAACTCCTTGAAATAAATATCTTGGTGGATAGATGATAGATAGATTGATTGGATTGATTGATAATAATAGATAGATGATAGATACATAGATAATAGCTAGATGATAGCTAGATGATGATGATAGATGATAACTAGATGATAGATAGATAGATAGATAGATAGATAGATAGATAGATAGAGGGGCGCCTGGGTGGCTCAGTCGTTAGGCGTCTGCCTTCGGCTCAGGTCATGATCCCAGGGTCCTGGGATCGAGCCCCTCATCGGGCTCCCTGCTCCGCAGGAAACCTGCTTCTCCCTCTCCCACTCCCCCTGCTTGTGTTCCCTCTCTCGCTGTCTCTCTCTCTGTGTCAAATAAATAAATAAAATCTTTTTAAAAAAAGATAGATAGATGATAGATAGATAGATTAGATAGATAGATAGGAATAGGTAGATATCCTACTGGTTCAGTTTCTCTGGAGAACCCTGACTGAGACACATCTCTGCCACTAACTCTGAAATGTTAGCTCTCTTCTGAGGCATCTTCTCTGATCCCAGTTTCCAGGGGAGAACCCCATTTAGGTCTTTCACATGGATCTTCAACTTACCTGTCTCTGTCACATGTGTGTAGCCACCATGAGGACTGGGACGGTCAAGAGTGACCCCAAGTCTTCAAGAAAAGGTGAAAGTTCCCTTCAGCATGTCAGTTCCCCTGTATCCAGGTTGTGGAAGCACTTCCGATCATGGGACTGGCATGGTTTATGTGAAAGCTACATGCCTACAGCATCAATCCCGTCTCTCTTAAAGACATACGCGCGCTACTGGTTTCCCAGGAAAGCTAATCTGATTTCAAGCCCCCCATTTTTTTTGCTGTACACATGGGCCATTTAAGCATCTTGGTTGATTGAAAAATGATGTAAGAGGTTTTCCATGTAGGCAATTTCTGCCAGATAACCCAGAGAAAAATCATAAAACTGGGAGAATACATTACACACATTTATCTTCCCTGTGAGCATCTGTATGATGCAATATGGACGCAATATTGACATTTTCCATGGATCTATTTGATCTTTGCATCAGCTCGCAAAGTAGGCAAGCCATGTTCACTCCCAGATGTAGAAACTGGGTCAGAGGCTCCCCAGGTCTCCCCCCCAACAAAGGGACAGGGGGTGGGTATCTGTGCTGTCAGAGAACTCCTCAGTCTGATCTGAAACTGTGTAATTCTCTTTGCTACACCAAAACAAGAGCTTTGGGGGGCATACCCGCACAGGGTCTGCCCAAGGGTAGGGGCTGAGTGGTACCCAGAAAGAATGAGTAAATGCCATCTGAGGCTTGAGCCTGGGCTTTCTGACTCCAAGTTCCAAGGAAGCCTTCCACAAACCAGTTTGTATATGTATGCATGCTGAGCCTTCCACCTACAATGCTTTTCTCAGCTTGCCTGCCTTCCAGACTCCTATTCATCTCTCAAAACCCAGCTCAAATAACCGTCTGCCATAATTCTTCCCAGGCTCGGCCTCAAGCAGAATTAAATTCTTTAGGTCTTCATACTAGGATAGACCCTTGGCTCTTCATTGTCACTCTGCATTCACAGTCACTGTGTATCTTTGTCCTCAGACAGACCCAGAGCCCCGCAAGTGGCCAGGGAAAGGGCTTTGTTCATTTCTGTCTTCCCAGTGCCCACAAGGGACCCGGTGTTCTCAAGAAGTTCAGGACTGTGTGTTGATCCAGAGACAAACTATTGATATTCTGATATATAAATAAATAGGGTTATAAATTCATTCAGCAAATATTTGTTGAGCTCTGTTGTAGGAGTTTGGAATATGACTGTAATGAAAAGAGATAAACCCCTTGCCCAGTGGAGCTCATACTTTAGTGGGAGAAACAGGAAGTAAAAACTAACCACGTATCCAGATGATGAAATCGGTTATGACAAACAGTGAAGCCAGGGAGGAGAGGAGACGTTATTTCAGGGAAGGGCTCACTGATAAGGGGGGATCTGTGGGGACCAGGAGGACCTGAGGCATGGGGCTGTCTATGGGAAGGGTGCTCCAGGCACAGGGAACGGCCAGTGCAAAGGCCCTGAGGTGGGAGAGGATGTGACATGTTCAAAACAGAGCAAGGGGGCCAGGAGAGCCAATGGAGGAGCAGGTGGGACCATGACAAGGACACTCAGAAAAGGCAGCAGGCTGTGTCATGGACAAGTCTTAATGATCTCCTGTGCCTGAGACAGGAGCAGTGAGGGTTTCCAGAAGAGACACAACACGGTCAGACTTAGGCTTTAGAACATAGCAGAACATGGCTGAGCATCCCCAGTCACACGTCCTTTCCAAGTGTTGCCCCTGCAGAGGGTTCCAGAGCCTTCCAGGCCCAGTATGCTCCAGGCCCCAGCTGTGTTAGCTCACGGGCTCCTCCTGACTCCCCTCAAAGGAGGGTCTGTCGAGCACCCCCGTCCAGGTGAGAAAGCATTTCTTAGGTGGCCATTTTAAAATCTTCCTGGTCTTTGGAAGCCCAGGCCCACCAGAGCTTTTTCTGCCGAGTGGCCAGTGTCCAGAGCCCTTCACTTTTAAGTGGCCATCAACCTGGCTGGGTCGGTGCTTAGAGCTGCCCGGGACACACTCAGCAATTGTCACCCTGTCCATTTCCAGGGGTTTGTGCTTTGTGAAACCTACAAACTTCAGGATTTTATTTTTAGCCCTTCGCAGCCCTTCATGTGCTCTTGCGGAGCACACTTGCCCGCAAACGCGGGCTTGACCGCCTTCCAGGTCCACCAGAACATGAGCAGTCCCGGGGGGACACCAAGGCTTCTTCTCTCTGCCCCCGGCACCCAGCACGCACAGGGCACCAGGCAGACGCTCCCTTCGTATTTGCAGACTAGGAGGATGAACACGCAGACCGGCGCTCATCCAGGGGCAAAGGGTTACAACGGGCCTGAGTGATGGAGGGGCATGAAGCCGACCGGGAGGGCAGGGGAGGCCATTTCCAGCAAAAGCCCACAGGAAGACAAGTCCAGACGCACCAGGAGCCCGTGAGTCACCCCTGAGCCGCAACAGAAGACGCAGGTGGGGGGTGGCTCTGGGTGTTACAGCAGGACCCTGGAGGAGTCTGAGAATTCCCAGTGGCTGGGGTGTGGTCCTGTGAAATGACAAAATCCAGGTGCTCTGGAATAGGAATCTAGCACAGGAATCGATGGAAGGACAAGAATCAGAAAGCAAGGAGAAATGTTGGGAGTTCTGTGTCATAGACCACATGAGTGTCTAACACCGACGACAGGAAGGAAGGCTTAGACAGAGGGGACAGAGGGCCCGATGGGCCTTCAGTTCGGGCCAGAAGGTGCCCAGCTTTGGTTTCTTTCCTGCGTCGACAGGTACAGTTAATAGTAGGGACAGCACCTGTAATTGTGGGAGCTGAGCAAGAACCCTGAGGATGCTCGGGTCCTAGAAGTTACCTGCAGAGGTGTTCCCAACGAGGTATCCTCGCAGAAGCTGCTCGATGTGACTAGGAGAAGAGATAGGGTGGCTCCGGGGTTCAAGGACTGGAGGAGAACTGTGTATGTCACGGTGGGAACTGTGACCCGTGTGTCCCCAAGTCCCTCAAACTCCAGCCCACCTTCCCTGAGTATGCATCGAGCATAGCCCAAGCCCACCTGCAGCTCAGAAAACACAGCTGCCCAGAGTCCCCGGCATTCGCCTCAGGGACAATCCCAGGGAAGGCGGACCTGTCCCACTGAGCCGGACAGGCTGTCCTCTTTGTAGATGGCTGTCCTGGGTACTCTGCCAGCCACATCTTCGTGCCTCTTCGCTGCCCTGCTCGCCCTACACATTCCCCCCCCACATGCCCCAGGACCCAAAGGACCCTCATCCCACTCCCAGCCTCCCCCACCTCCATTATAAGGGCCTGTACCCCTTCCTAGATGTGGGGTTTCCTCATCTTGCCCTCAGACCCGGGAAATCGAGCCCCTCTTCCCACAGGCTTGGGGTTCCCTCACCCTGTCCTCAACCCCCCAGAATTCAGGCCCCCTTTCTCCACAGACCTGGGGTTCCCTCACCCTGTCCTCAACCCTCCAGAATTCAGGCCCCCTTTCCCCACAGACTTGGGGTTCACTTACCCTTTCCTCAACCCCCCCAGAATTCAGGCCCCCTCTTCCCCACAGCCCCAGAAGTAGACTCTCTTCCCCCTGGGACCAAGGCCCACTTCCCATTTCCCACCCTGAGTGAGCAACAGTAGGAACATCCATTTTCTTAAAAGAACATTACATCCCACCCCCAGGTGGGGCCCCATGGCTTTGGCAAGCCTGCCATAGAGTCATCTCCAGAAGCCCAGTTCCCTCGGCTATCCCAGTCCCCTTGTCCTCACAGACCATCCCGCACCCCACGTGCATGGGGCCAAGAGCAGACCCCGCAGATCCCACCTCCCCCAGAACTTGTCGTCTCAGTGCCTGGGCAGGAAGGCATCCCATAAGAACAGATACTCATGAGAAAGAGTCCAGTCTAAATGCATATGGGAGGGAGAAAGGCAGCTGCTTTCTGGAAAGGGTTTCCTCTGGGCAGACCCTAATCTTCATTACTAATCAGGAAGGACTGGGACTTGGAGCCTCCCTCTGATGAAAATCTCCCCCAAATGATGGCCGACACTCACCTAACATCTGTGTTACTAAAAAAATCCCAGGTCTCCGCTGACTGGAAGGAGCCTTCCCAAAGACAAATTCTACTTTTTTTTCCCTTGTGAGAGTGAGCTGTAAGAGGAGATCCACGTCTCTTAGAAAAAAACAACCAAAAAAGCTTCCTTTTACAACTAAATATTGGCAGAATTTTCGGTTTTCTTTAAGTGTGTTTTTTTTGAAACATAATTCTAGATCCGTTTAAGACACTGTATTCGTGCCTGCATAGGGGTTGAGTTGCTTTTCCAGAAGAAAAGGAGGAGAGCGTCTGGACTAGCCTGGGAAGTTTCCAGAAGCTCTTTCTTTATATCAAGGCCACGGGAAACATGTAGAGGCTGGATACAGCCTCCAAAGGGCTCCGTGTGGACTGTGACCAGTTTCTATCTACAAATTTTGATTGATAAAAATCAGAATTGATCTCCCCAGGATGGCTTACCAGATTTCAGAGGGCCAATAACTGGCTGGGTTATTTGGCTTGACAGTAGCTTCTTATTATTTGACTAAGTTGAGATTCTTTAATCTCTGTGTCTGTGTTTCAAATGCCCTTATCACCATCTCACTGTTGGAATTGGGATGAATTCCAGGAAACCTCCTAGTAAGACAGTGGTCTCCCGAGTCGCAATGCCAATGTTAAAATGTGCAGAACTCAGAAAACAGCACATGGAAATTGCAGACTTGTCTTCTCTGGTAGACCTGCCCAACGTCACCTCTAAGTTTTTAACAAATAAGATCAAGTATTACTAAAAATACAGTGCTGTTTATTGAGCACCTACTGTGTGCCTGGCAAATATCAGAGCTACAACTAAGAACTGGTGAAGGAAGGTCTCTCCTTTCTGTCCAGCTTAATATAAACACAGACAGCAGGTGGCAAAGACAAACCCTTTAAAAATAAGCCCAGCTTGGGGCGCCTGCGTGGCGCAGTCGGTTAAGCCTCCAGCTCTTGGCTTCAGCTCAGGTCATGATCTCAGGGTTCTGGGATGGAGCCCCGAGTCAGTCTCCATGCGCAGTACAGAGTCGGCTTGAGATTCTCTCCGCCCCCCCGCCCCCAGCCCTCCCGTTCACACTCTCTCTCGAATAAATAAATAAGCCTTAAAAAAAAAAAAAAGTAATAAACCTAGCTTGAGCAGACACAGGCTATGGGAGGAAGGGCAGTGTGTGCTGAACCAACAGATTCGAGCTGAAATCAGAGGTCTCTGCACGTGGCTTGCGAAGCAGTCCCTGATTTTCTGGGCAGGGGGAAGCCTTGCCCCCTGGATGAGTTTCCTATGGCTGCTGTAATAAATTAGCACAAACCTAGTGGCTTAAAACGACACAGATTTATTGTTGTACCATTCTGGAAGTCAGATGTTCAACATCAGTCAAACTGGGCCAAAGTCAAGGTGTTGGCAGGGCTGTGTTCCTTCTGGAGGCTCCAGGGAGAATCTGTTCCTTGCGTCCTCCACCTTCGAGAGGTTGCCTATGTCTCTTGGCTCATGGCCCCTTCCTCCGTCTTCAAAGGCCCTGGTGTTGTGTCTTTGCCTCAGTTTGTTCATCTGTACCATGGGCACAGCTCCATGGCTGCTCATGCAGCCATGTTGTCAGGATCAAGTTCCTGAGAGCCCAGCGGAGTCTTGGACCCTCTGAGGATGACAGGTGTGGCTGATGTTGAAGGCTCAGACCCGGGCATCTGGGTCTCCATCCAGCCCCAGCATCGGGGAGGACTGGGGCCGAGACAGAGCTGTCGTGTGAGTTTTCCTTGGCGGATAGAACTTGGTCACCACGTGCAGAGAAGGACACAGGAAGGCGTGGCGTGAGGCCCCATGACAGTCTCAGGATGCAGCTCCGCAGACGTGTATGGAGTACAACAGGGTGCTGGGGGGGGGGGCGCCCTGGGCATCTGAGAAATCAGGTTTGCTGGGGATACCAGCTTCCTGCGGCTGCCGAAATGAATCCCCACCAACAGCGTGGTTTTAAACAACCAAATGGCCATATTATAGCAGTGGAGTTATAAAGCAGTTCTTGTCCAAAGCTATTTCCCAAAAAATGATGTATTTAACTCTCTCTATATACACACACACCCCCCAACAGATTGGCCATATTGTAGTGATGGAGTTATAAAGTAGTTCTAGTCAAAAAATTGTTTTCAAAAATAGTTATGTCTTTAAGTACATATATACACCCACACACATTAAGGCAAAATAAAAGTTTTCATGTTACTGAGCTGAACAATGAAAAAGAACATAAGCAAAATAAACTGGTTTGGTACATATCCACGGGCTATAATCCGTGCCTGACTTGGGTATGTCCTTGGCATTTTCCTGGAGAATGAATTTTTCTTTCCGCTTGGTCTTACTACTTTTAATTGTTCCATATACTTGCTGAAATATTTGCCTTCAAATTTTACAGTTAGTAAATTTAAATTAGCACCTTCAATTGACCCTTCTCTTAGACTAGAACGTATTTATGTAAGAAAATGTGGCTGGGGCAGGTGCTCAGGTGCCTGATACGCTCTGAGCAAGTTCTGCAGAGTGGGGGCTATTCTCAAGTCCGACTCTTTGCATATAAAATGATGTAAATATTTTTGCCCAGATAAAGGTGGTGCCTTTATGCCTTAGTTCAAAGTGGCTTTCTTCAACAAATATTTTTACTAGATTCAACTCCACAAATAAGTTGTCGTTACAATTTTTGAACTCTTTGTCAAGCTTAGATGCTGTGAATGGTAGGTGTTCTCAATTTTGTCCCATTTCTGTACAGAACATGAACTTACTCAATTGAAAAGATTCTTCCCACAAACAGGTATTCCAAAGCTCACTACAGAATTTTAAAATTAAATCTTGTGTGCCACTGAGCTCTCATTCTCTGATTTAAGTATTTCTTCCCTTTTGCAACACATTTCCTTTATTGTCTGCAAAATAGCTTCGTTTTCTATCATTACAATCTGCTAGACACGCAAAAGGGGATGTTTTGGTGCTCTGTTCTTTGAACACCTTGATTAAAGATTTCCAGTGGATTCGGAACAAAATTCAAAAAACGTAGAGCTCTCTTTGAACAAACAGCTTAGTAACACTTTCAGGCATTTAGCCTCAAGGTCTTATAAAATTGATTGATGATGGGCAACAAAGAAAAGAAATACATGCTGAAGGGTTTGTTGCTGTTGTTTTTTTTTTTTTAATTCACCGTCAACTTCACTACAAAAAGCTTGTGGTTCAATAACTCTGCGTACGTCTTTAAATTTTCTAAATTTTGTCACCTATCATCTCCATATCAATTGGTAGACTATTGAAACATATTTGCATGAAATTATAAACTGTGTTTGCACTGTGGCCTGTTCAAAGTACATTTCTATTTCATTGGTCTCTTATTTAGTAAGAATGTAACTGTTACCAGGACACCATGCCCCAGCAAAATCTGTCTTTGTATTACCATCACAAAAATATAACTCTATTTCCAATGTAAACAATTTAAACTGAATTTAGAATAACATTTCCCAGAAGTCCATTGTTCCGTTCAGCCAAACTGAACTTCCAGAAGCTTGGTTTTGGGTCCGTGAATTGGATCATGATTGGCACAGACTGATCTTTCTAGTGGAAGAATCTGAAGATACTGATATCAAACTGGCACCAAGAACTCCCCGTCTGTGGTGTTCTTACAAAACTGCCCCATAATCAGCCACCACCTCCGCTGTTGTCTGTGTAGGAGAAAAACTGGAACCAAAAATCAGCTGAATTAATTTGCAGAACAGCTGCTTGGTCTAAGTTGAAAAGCCATGCTTCCATGGGTGCGATCAGTGTCTTAGGGCAGATCTTTTAAAAGTACCAACTTCTAAAGTGGCAGCTTCTGTGTCTTAGGCATTCTTGTGGTCAGTGAAATCACTACAGCCCCCACAGTGATGTGAACATCAGCAAACATTCTGTGCAACTTGCACATTTCGTCACCAACTTCCTTGAGAAACAGAAGCTCACTACTAAAATTTTCATTACTTTCAATTTTTAGCTCATCACTGCAAGAAAGGGCATATTGCAAAATTTAAAAGTATTTCCAGGGTGCGCCCGGCTGGCTCAGTCGGTAGAGCATGCAACTCTTGATCTCAGGGTGGTGAGTTTGAGCCCCACGCTGGGCGTGGAGCCTACGTAAAAAAGAATTAAAAAAAAAAAAAAAGTATCTCCAAATAACCAAATAAATATTTAGTTGTGGATTTATGCCCTGCAAGAGTTGACAACACAAGAGTATCCTGACTCTTCCGTATGCTCTGGGTCAGAGCTCCTACATGCCACAGATACTCCACAGCCACCCAACCCGTAATCCCCCGTGTTTCCCACTCACCTGCCCCCTGGTGGCCAAGCACCTTGTTCTCTTCTCTGTCCACACTCTCCCTTGGTGATTTCATCCAGTTTGTGGCTTTAAACACGAACTAGGTAATCACAACTCCCAGGCTCTGTGCTCAGCAGGGAGTCTGCTTCTCTCCTCCCTGTCCCTCTGCCCTCCCCCCTCCAAAATAAATAAATAAATCTTTAAAAAAAAGAGAGAGAGAGAGGGGCACCTGGGTGGCTCAGTCATTAAGCGTCTGCCTTTGGCTCAGGTCATGGTCCCGGGGTCCTGGGATCGAGCCCCACATCGAGCCCCACATCGGGCTCCCTGCTCAGCGGGAAGCCTGCTTCTCCCTCTCCCACTCCCCCTGCTTGTGTTCCCTCTCTCTCTGTCTCTCTCTCTGTCAAATAAATAAATAAAAATCTTAAAAAAAAAATTTAAATGTGAAAGTCTTAGAATGGTGCCTGGAGATAGAGATCATTTCATCAGTGTGAGCTGCTATTCTTTTACTATTTGTATTTTTCAAGCCCAGCTTGAGAACCTCCTCGTTCTGGAAACCTCCCACCATCGCCCCCACGTCGTCCACCCTGCTGGTCTCGACCCCCATGGGTGGGCATCCCCACTGGCTGTACCTCTTTCTAGCCCTTCTTGATTCTTTCTTAGGTCATCGACCACTGTCTCCATGTCTGCATCCCCTCTAGGCAGTGAGTGCCTGCAGGTTGGGGGCTGTGTCCTGTTCCCTGTATCTCAGGCACCTGGCAAAGTGCTGGCACAAAGAGGGTGCTCATTAAATGTTTGCCAAAACTGTTAGCAATAATAATGCGGTTGGTTTTTAAGATTTTATTTATTTATTTGCACACACATGTGCCTGAGAGAGAGAGAGAGAGAGGGCGAGAGAGGGAACACAAGCTGGGGGAGTGGGAGAGGGAGAAGGAGGCTTCCCGCTGAGCAGGGAGTCTGCTTCTCCCTCTGACCCTCCCCCTTCTCATGCTCTCTCTCTCTTAAATAAATAAAATCTTAAAAAAAAAAAAAAATAAGACTAATCAGCCCCTTCCCTTGAGCGCTTCCTCCGGACCAGGCAACCACGCCAAGCGCTCCATAGATCCTATGGCCAGTCCTGGCCACAATCCCACTAGAGGGATACGATTAGCTCCGACTTCCAAAAAGGAAAATAAAAGTCAGTGGGTCTCAGTGGCTCACACCAAGTGGTTGTGCCAGGGTTCGGACCCGGTTTTCAAAGCCCTAGTCCCTTCCTCTATACCAGGGGTCGGCCAACCTTTCCTCAAGGGGACCAGACGGCAAATACTGGCAGCTTTGCAAGCCACGCAGCCTTTGTCGCTGCCACACAAAAGCAGCCTCGGCCAATACGTAGATGAACAGGTGTGGCCGTGTGCCAAGAAAACTTGATTTTCCAAACCCGCGGCGCGGGCTGGATGCGGCCAGCGGGTTGCGGTGGGCGGCCGCCCACCTGACGCTGCATCCGTTCAGTGCAGGTCCCTGTGGATGGCGGCCCGGACCCTCCTGCAGTTCCTGCCGCTGAACCCGACGCAGCTCTCGCCCCCCAATGCCACGTCCTGTGACGGCGCTCAAGAGGCCTGGGCCGTGCTGCACGGGGTGTTACCGGCCTTCATCATCGTCATCTGCGTCGGCGGCCTGCTGGGAAACCTCTTCGTGCTGTCGGTCCTCCTCCTCCCCCGGCGGCGCCTGAGCGTGGCTGAAATCTACCCGGCCAACCTGGCCGCCTCCGACCTGGTGTTCGTCTCGGGCCTGCCCTTCTGGGCGGAGAACATCGCCAACCGGTTCCGCTGGGCCTTCGGAGGCCCCCTGTGCCGCCTGGTCAATGGAGTCATCAAGGCCAATCTGTTCGTCAGCATCTTCCTGGTGGTGGCCATCAGCCGGGACCGCTACCGCGCGCTGGTGCACCCGGTGGCCAGCCAGCGGCGGCGGCGGGCCCAGGCCACCTGCCTGCTCATCTGGACGCTGGGCAGCGCCCTGAGCGTCCCCACGTTCCTGTTCCGCTCCACCGTGGCCTTGCCGCCGCGCCACAACTCCTGCGCCTGCGTGCTGCTGCAGCCCGGCGCCGCCTGGCCCTGGCTGAGGATGGTGGAGTTGAACGTGCTGGGCTTCCTGCTGCCGCTGGCCGCCCTCGTCTTCTTCAACGGCCACATCCTGGCCTCGCTGCGCGGGCGGCCGGGGGCCCGCAAGGCCGCGGCCCTCATCCTCGCGCTCGTGGCCGCCTTCCTGGTGTGCTGGACCCCCTACCACTTCTTCGCCTTCCTGGAGTTCCTGTACGAGGTGCGGGCCGTGGGAGGCTGCTTCTGGGAGGATTTCATCAATCTGGGGCTGCAGTATGCCAACTTCTTCGCTTTCATCAACAGCTGCCTGAACCTGGTGATTTATGTCTTCGTGGGCCGGCTTTTCAGGACCAAGGCCTGGGAACTTTGTCAGCAATGCACGCCCGAAGTCCTCCTCCAGGGTCCTTGCCCCAAAGGACAGACGTTCTCCAACATTTCTGGCAGAGGTAACACAGCAGGGAGTCATGAAGCTTGGCTTCCTCCTCAGTGATTCCGGACATAATAGATGCTGTTGGAGTGAGCTCCAGAATGAGCTCCCCACCCACCCCCACCCCCCAGATGGCCAAGACCTCGTCCCTGGAAACTGTTGGGTGTTTTTATGGTACGAGGACTTTGCAGATGTGATTAAGCTAAGGGTCTCGAGATGGGGAGATGATCCTGGATTATCTGAGTGGGTCCAGTGTCATCACAAAGGTCCTGATAAAAGAGAAGCGGCCAGAGAAGGCCATGGGAGAGCAGAAGCAGGACTGAATCTGGGAGCCCGGAGCCAGGGGCTGCTGGCGCCCCCTAGGGGCTGGAAAAGGGACAGAGACGGATTCTCCCCTCAAGCCTCCAGAGGAAGCCAGCCCTGCAGACATTTGGACTTGAGCCCACCGAGACGGAGGGACTTCAGAGGTCTGGCCTCCAGAAAGAGTAGACAATAAAGTCGTGTTGTTTTAAGTCACCAAGTTTGGGCTAATTTGTTCCAGCAGCCACGGGAAACTTCCAGTAAGGGTCTCTGCGCACGTTGCCACGTGCCCATCCAAAAGGTTCTAGGCTAACAGCTAGGCATACAGAGATGTTAGAGCTAGGGATCCCATCCACGAGGAACTTGCATAAATCATTAGAATATATAAAAAAAAAAAAGAAAGAAAACAAGAAATCGCAGAAGCACGCCCCGTATCCAGCACCGTGAGTGTTCAGAGGGAAAAGGGCTGTCAGGAGAGGCAGGCTGAAGCGAGTCAACGGGGAGCTGAGTTTCAGGAAGGGCAGAATCTGGATGCGTGGAGGGAGGGGAGGGAGACCTGGCAGAGGCATAACCAGGACATGCAGGTGGAACACGGGCACTACGCAGGAAAGAGTATTTATGAAACTGTTAATGCTTCGGTATTCTTCTTGCCACGGGGGACCCAGTGGTGAACCTGGAAAATCTGCCTTCAAGGAGCTCGGAGAGACTCAGAGAGCAGGGTAACTGCCCCCATCACATGAGAAGAGGTATTCTGAGCACAGAGAAGGGCGCCCAGGATGGGCGGCTCGAGGGGAGGGGTCTGGAGGGTTTCCCGGAGGAAGAGACAGGACCTATAAGCTGAATCCAAAGAACAAGCAGTTGTCCGAACCAAACAGGAAAAAGGTGTGTTCCAGAAAGAAGAAACACGCTCCACCCAGAGGCGGGTGGGTTTATAGGCTGGGAGGGAGAAGGATGAAGGAAGGTGAGGTACAAGGCAGTCACAGAGGGTTTGAGGCTTGAGGAGGACAAGACAAGCAAGGGCAGGGAGGGAAGCAGGGAGGGCCCGGCTGAAGCTGGAAGGCATTAATCTATTGTGTGAATTACTCTAGCCATGCTCATCGGGGCCCCAAACAAGCAGGCAGTTGGGTATCTCCAGGGCTGGGGTTTTGCCAGAGGACGGCCATCGTTTAAGGGTGTTGGGAGTACTGGTCCGACTATGGAAACTGGCTGAATTAGAGAAGGAATGAACTTAGGAGGTGAGGGAGACAGAGTGACAGGGATGCGGTTACAGAGCAGGGGCATGGGAGCACCTAGGTGCCAGAGCACAAGAATAAGAGGTTGAGGCTACAGAGTAAGAGTGTTTGCACGGAACATTCCATCCCCCGTGTGGCCGTGGCATCGGGCAGCTGGAATCGAGGGAAGGAGAAGGTCATTGGTGACCAGGCAGTCAAGGAATGGAGAGGTGGGGGATGGACAGCCCATAGGGTCCCTGCAGGCAGGCAGGCAGGTGCATTCAAGAAAGGGCAAGGAAGCCAGTGTTCCTGGAGCCTACCGATGGGATCTAAGAGGCCGGCGGGGGCTGGGCCACCAGACCCTCGCAGAAGGGCCATGGCCACCCTGTGGTCAGTGCCCCAGCCCCTGGAGAGCAGGGATTTAAGTCAACAAGCTAGGCTCCAGCTGGCCCATGTGTTTAATTTAGATCGCACGGTGTTTAAAAAACTATTTTTGATGGGCGCCTGGGTGACTCAGATGGTTAAGTGTCTGCCTTCGGCTCAGGTCATGATCTCAGGGTCCTGGGATCGAGTCCCGCATCGGGTTCCCTGCTCAGTGCAGAGCCTGCTTCTCCCTCTCCCTCTGCCACTCCCTCTGCTTGTGCTCTTCTGTCTATCTCTCTGTCAAATAAATAAATAAAATCTTTAAAAAAAAAAAAAACTATTTTTGAGCTGGTGACCAATATTTAAATTCCACCTAAGAATCCTGATTTCAGGCTTCCCTGGAGTATCATCGGATCTAGCAACACGGAGCCTGCATTCCTTCCTTAGGCAGATGTTTACGGAGCTTCTAGTCCATGCCAGACACTGCCGTGGGCGCTGGGAGCCCAGGAGGGGCCCCCTGGTGGCGCTGACTTCTGGGTACCCCCCTAGGACACCAGTTCTCTGGCGCTGAGAGCAGGCCCCCCCCTCCAGCGGCTACAGCCCCCTCCCACGGAGCAGAGGCTAGAGGCACCAGCTCGCTTGTTTCCCAACACCGATGCCGGGGCAGGAATCCCGGGAGCAAAGTCTTGTACGGAGCGGCCAGGACAGGAATATCGGGCAGAAGTAGAGCGTCGGAAAGGAAAGATAATGCCCAGTCTCTCCTCTGCTCAGACCAAACTGACCCGAAAATGTCCTCCTTGCTGCTTTCTCAGCCCCCTGCACTCAAGCTGTGGCTTATAAAAATGCTCTCTAGGGGTTGCAAAAGACGATCCCACCATCTAGAGCACGTGGGCTCACACGCCTTATCCGGCGGTAGGCTGTCCCCGCAGTCTCTCTGAGCCCGACACCTGATTTCTGGAACGGGTTTAACCGACACCAAAGCCCGGCCTGGCGCCCTGTGGGGAGAGAAGCCGGCAGCCCACAGTGAGGGCTCTGTTGTCCTTCCACTGACAAGGTCAAGTATTCTTCTGCAGAGGGAGAAATTTCTGCCTTGGTTAAAAGGATCAGTGCTGCGGGAGAGATTAAATTTTTGAATTTGCACGGATCTGGGAGATGTGCTCAACCTGGAGGATTTCACACGTGGGTCCAGCCCCAAGCCTCACCCTGTAGGGCTAACACCTGCCATGGAGGGATGAGTGAGCCCATGGTCTAGCAGCCCTGGCTCCAGCACCCAGTGGGCTCCCACTTTCTGTCTGAGAAGGGCCAAAGGAGAGACATGGAGCTTCTTTTCCAACCCAGTCCCAGCTGCGGGCCTGTTATGTCAGTCCACAGCCGCCCTCCCCACTCCCCCGCCCTAGCCATGACCCCATCCATCATGGGCTCTGAATAGCGCTACACACTCCCGAATCCCAGCCCGGGGAGACTCCTGGGTGTTGCAATGGACACAGGCAGGTTCTTGTCCTCCGGAGATGAGTCACGAGCTTGATGAGGAGCAAGCAGGAAGTTTTCTCCTACATGCTAGAAAAGGCTTTAAACTAAATTAAAATGAGTGTGTGTCAAACTGGCCCAATCTGGCTAGAATCTGAAAATGTTCCTGGTTGTGACATTGCATCATACTTACACATGATGTCGTCACAGGGGAAACTGAGTAAAGAATACAAAGGATCTCTCTGTGAATCTAATAAAAAAGTATATATATATATCTCATATATATCATCGAGTTGAACCCCTCCATTTTACAGTTAAGGAAGCTGAGGCCCAGGCATAGGTAGAGACTTTCCCGAGGTTACCCAATGAGCTGGACTCCTGGGGCAGGGCTCTGTCCAGACCCAGGGATGCCTACCAGACTGTGAGGTCAGAGGACAAGCCTGAGTGCCAGGGATCCCACCACTGGAGTTGCCTTCCTGGTGGCAGACTCCCAGTGCCTGGCACTGGATTTAAGATAATGAGCAGGAAGACAGGCCCACTTTTCAGGAGCTTCAGGAGACAGAAGGGTATTAGAAGGGTGAGCTGGGGCTCAGCAAGTATGAGGGGAAGATACTTCAGGCTTTTCCTTGACAGGGAGCTCAGTGGTTGCTGAAAAAGCTGCCGGCTCTTGGGCTATATTAATAGGAGTATAGCATCTAAAATGTGGGAGGTGATAGCCCATTTAGCTTAGCATTGGACAGGGTACATGAAGAGTATTGTGTTCCAGCTCTTGGCTCATTCAGAAGAAAGGGATCAGACTGGCAAAGGGACTCAATATCATAACCTTCATGACACAGTGAGAGCCTGAGAGGGCTTTCCTGAAGAAGCAAAGACCTATGGAGAAAGGGGAAAAAATGTATTTAGTGTGACCCCAGCAGGACCAAAGGGGAAAAAATCCTGAGAAACACGTTCCAGCTTACTTTGAGGAAAGAACTTTCTGATAGGCAGAGCTGGCTTACGGTGGGTTCTCTGTTCCCAAGGCATACCCACCCTTGAGAAGCTCACTGCAAGCAGGGGGGCCAATAGGAAAAGAAGTCATTTCTCAGTATGAGATGTGTGATCCCAGGGTGATAGAGTCTGCCTGGAACGAGTTCAAGAAACAAGGGAATAACAGAGGATGTGACCCCAAGCTGGGTTTTGAAGTTAAATAGGACAATGAGGGTGTTAACCACCCACAGTCTTTGCCTCACCCAAGATGTGACCCAGTGAGATCAAGGGCTGGAAGAATTATCACAAGGCTTGGAGGTCAGTGTTCCCTATAGGCCCCAAGAGTCCACAGAGACTCTAAACAGGGGAGTGTCAAGTTCAGACCCACAGTTTAGAACAATCACTCCATGAGAATATGTGGGATATGGATGATGGCCTGGGGTGGTTATCAGCTATCTGTTGCTGCAAAACAAACCGCCCCCAAACTTAGAGAGTTAGAACCACCTTAGCTCACAGCTCTGTGGTCAACCCCGCGGGCTGGGTTCTGCTGATGGTTCTTCCGCAGGTCTTGGCTGTGTTCCCGCACGCATCTGTGATCAGCGGATGACCCAACAGCTCTGCTTCTGGGGGCTGAGCAGGAGGGGGCAACAGGCACGGAGACGACCTCAGATAAGTTAAAAATCCCTGATAGATTAGGTGTGATGCAGGCAGGCTGGGGAGCACCCCGAATCTGACCTCCCCAATCTAAGAATCAGAGCAGCTGAATTGCCCACTGCTTTGACTGCACTTACTACAGGCTTTATACAGGTCAGGTATTGTGCAAGGCGCAGGCGCAGAGGACAATGAGACACTGTCCTCTCGGACCGTTCACAGGACGTGGAAGAGGTCGTCGCGTGCAAGCTGCTCAGTTGGCAGATGGAAGACCTGAGACCCAGAATGCTTGGCCCCGTCACATGAGGTGACAACACTGATGAGGAGTCTGGATGAGGCACCAGGTCCCCTACTCTGTCCAGCCCTCTCCACCTGTACCATGGCTCCCCAGAAAGTGCTTCCTAAGAACACCTTGTGTTTGGGTTTTTTTAAGATTTATTTATTTAGGGTGCCTGGGTGGCTCAGTCATTAAGCGTCTGCCTTCGGCTCAGGTCATGGTCCCAGGGTCCTGAGATTGAGCCCCGCATTGGGCTCCCTGCTCTGCGGGAAGCCTGCTTCTCCCTCTCCCACTCCCCCTGCTTGTGTTCCTGCTCTCACTGTCTCTCTGTCAAATAAATAAATAAAATCTTAAAAAAAAAAAGATTTATTTATTTGAGGGGGGAGGAAGGGGGGTGGGGTAGAGGGAGAGGGAGAGAGCGTCTCAAGCAGACTCTGCGCTAAGCACAGAGCCTGACTCGGGGCTGGATCTCATGGCCCTAAGATCACGACCTGAGCTGAAACTAAGAGTCGGATGCTTAAGTGACTGAGCCACCCAGGCGTCCCAAACACCCTGTCTTTCGAATGGAAGTACCTTTGCCCGGTGCTGACGGGGTGAGGGGAGGGGAGGGGTGGGCCATTCCTCATCCTCGCTCTCCTATAAGGACATTTCTGTGGTCCAGCAACAGTTCCAGGCCTCCTGTCCTTCTGGGAAGCGGGGACTGAACTTCCTCGTGCTGTGGAGGCTGAGAGTGGTCCTCTCGACTCCTTTGGCCAATGCCGGGGGACTTGGATTTGCTTCGAGGCAGAAGCAATTCTCTCTTCCTCTGCTATAGCAAACACTGAAGGCTTGTGTCGAGAAGGTGGTGTCATTAAGATGTGGTGGCCCATCAGCCTAGACCCCCGAGTTCCTAGAAGAGCAGAGCCCCTACCTCACCTGCATGAAACACGCAGTATAAGTGAGAACTCAACCTCGGTGGTTGTGAGCCACGGAGCATAAGGGGATGGTTGTTACACAGCAGAACCCCTCCCCTCCTGACTGACCCACCAGGGTTCCACTGAGGATAGCTCCCTACACCCCTGGCCTGTTGCCCACTCTTTACTCCTCTCTGTGGAAGAAAAGTGACCTGACTGATTGGTTTCAAAACAAGAATTGAGCCCATAGAGCTCGCTGCCTTCCCCCATTCCCACTTTGTCCACAGACCGGTCTTCTCTCAGCCATGAGGTCAACTTAGCGCTAGACGCTCTGCCTCAGTGGAGGAAATGGCCTGAACTGCCTGGGCCTTGTGGGTAAGTTGGCCTGATTCTGGGGTTCAGAATTAAGAAGTCTGTTGATGCCACACATCGAAGTGACATCACCCACCAAGCCTTCCTCAGTCATGAAGGTGACATGTGGCCTCCATCTGCTGACTCCTGACTGCCCCACTTAGTTCCAAGCTCAGGCGGGAAAACAGTGTCCTCCAACCCCAGCTCCCATTACCTTGCCCAACCCTCACTCCGAGGGACTCAAATTCCAAACATCCGTCACTCCTTGGACGAAAACATGAAAGCCCAGTGGTGAAATGTAAACCTGATTCCTGAGAGACTTCTCACCAAACCCGAGGTAAAACCTTAGAAAGTTTTGATTCCGGGTTTCTTGGCACAGCGGACATTTTGGGCCACACAGCTCTTTGTGCTGTGGGGGCTGCCTGGGGCCACATACGATGTTTAGCAGCACCTCAGCCCTCTCCCTTCTATCACTAGATTTTAGAAGCCCTGCCCCAGTGGGACAGCCGAAATGTCCCAAGATATTACCAAATGTCCTGTGGGAGCAAGATCACCCCCACCCCCAACTGAGAGGCCCATCAGCCTGGAGAGGCCCATCAACCTTTTAGCTCATGTGATCTAGTTCTTCAGCGATGGCTTCAAGGAAAGGCTGGTGGTCTGGGGAGACTTCTTGGAGGTGGAGGGCCGTCAGGCTTGAAGGATTGAACGAAGGGAAGGGGAGAAGCCATGGTGTCAGGACAGCAGGACATAGGAAGGCTTGGAGGCGGACACACTTGAGAGGTGGTGTCAAAGAGGGAGGTCTGCACAAACTACAGTTGGGATGATTGAAGAGCCAAGCATGCAGAATCGTGCAGAACCGTCTCTGGCTTGCACTGCACACATGGCCAGTGTTTGCTCCTTCCATCACAGCTGTCTCTCCTCCAGCCCAAATAGTGACAGTATTTATAGCAACTCATCACAATTGGTTTCGGCAACATTCCCCGGTGTTTAACAATAAATTCCTCCAGTCAACGCCTGGGCCCTCTCCCAAAGCCCCAAATTTCCCCTCCATCATCCTATTGCCGACCGTGGGGTGGGTGGAGGGGTGAGGTTGGGAAAGGGGAGCAAAGGAAGGGAAGCATGAGATTCAATCATAATGGACAAGTATCCACATTGAAAGTAAAGACAGGGTCCAACAGGACTTGGCCAAGGGTGACGTCATAGGCGCTTGGAGGTGCAGGGTCAGATCTTTATTTAAAATGCTAGTGTTTTGGGGCACCTGGGTGGCTCATTCGGTGGAGGAAGCAACTCCTGATCTCAGGGTCGTAAGTTCGATCCCCATGTTGGGCATAGAGCTTACTTTTAAAAATAAAGGTATTACCTATTTAAAAAATAGAAAAGGGGCGCCTGGGTGGCTCAGTCAGTTAAGCGTCTGCCTTCAGCTCAGGTCACGATCTCGGGGTCCTGGGATCGAGCCCTGAGTCAGACTCCCTGCTCAGCGGGGATTCTGCTTCGCCCTCTCCCTCTGCCCCCAGCTGTGCTCTCTCTCTCAAATAAATAAAATCTTTTAAAAAATAAAATAAAAATAAAATGCTGATGTTCTGTTCATCATGGATGTTTGTGCATTCATGTGGGTTTTGTTTTTTTTAAGAACATAGCATTAAATTATTGTTTATCTTGATTACCGATGTGCCCAAGGCCCATGCCCCTCCCTCGCCCTCGTCCCAGCCCTGAGTGGCAGGGTTAGGGGGCTGGGGCCTGCATCTCCAGCAGAGGAAGGAATCCAGCACAGAAGCTTGAACAGGCTTCTGTTGCAGGCTCACCTTTAGATACCCCTGCAGGAAAAACCACCAGAGACCTTTATCTGAATATTATCTCATGCCCCAAATATTCCCTTACCAGCCTGTTGTGACAACTCCCCCAGGGGTAGTATCACAGGGACTGAGAGGGGGCCCTGGTGTGAGCTACCACCCAGGGGAGTGTTTACAGGGAGAAATCAGATGTGAAATTAAATGACATTTTTATTTTTAATTTAAGCAGTGTCCTCGACGAAGAGGACGCTGCCACAGACAAGCCTGGCGAAAGGGCTGGGATAGGACTTTCCCCCAAACTTTCCCACGGAACTTGGAGGAAGTGGGGGGGGGGGGGGGAGGGTTGACTCTGCGCAGGCTCAGTTGCGCTGCTGCTGGAGGGCTCGGCGCGGGGCAATTGCCGAGCTGAATTCCACTCGGGAAGGGAGCGGGCGCCCCCTGCTGGCCCCCGTCGAGGATTGCTCTTTCCCCACAGAGGATTCTGCACAAATTTCCAAAGCCCTAAAAGGGTTACAACACACAGGTTCCAAAGCTTAACAGAACATAGAAATGGGAAAAGGCAATGATTTCTCTGGAACACGGTTGTTTAAAGATCTCTTCAAAATAATAAAAAATGTTTTAATGATGAATTTTGTTGGGGCGTATGTTAGTAGGTACCACTTCTACAAGAGGAAAATTGGCAACAGACACCCACAGGTAAATAGGTGCATCATTGACTCGGTGTTTCCCCTTGTCGGGATCTATCGGACGGATAAATCACGGAGAAACTGAGATGCTGCAAAGTTAAGTGACTTACTCAAGGTAACTCTTTGGGATGGAGAGTGGCTAAAACTCCCGCAAACAGGACACAAAGGCTGAGAAAACGGCTTTCAAAATGAAAGCCCGTAAGAAGAATTAAAAAGGGTTTTGAAGACAATAGTATGTTCTGAAGGGGGAAAGTCTTAAAAACTTGAGTTTAAACTGAAATGGAGAAGAGAGGTGTTCATTTGGCTTTGGGGTGCCCGTCATAAATGAAGGAGGGATTTCTGAGTGTGGAGCTGTAACATTGATACTGATTTTTAAAAGCAGAGGGAACGGGGAGGGGGATGGCGCTTAACTTTTACCGCATGTTAAACGCATTTGGGAGTTAGAGCCCTGAGGTCTCCCTCACTCTAAAAATAATTGGGCCACATCTGGGCCGACAAAGGCTCACGTTAGGGTTTTGGAAGCAGAATTATACTTTGCACCAAGCAACCATGTTTTCCTTTATTCCTCAATGGAATCTAAATTTAAAAGAATGGTTTGGGGCGCCTGTGTGGCTCAGATGATTAGGCATCTGCCTTCGGCTCAGGTCGTGATCTCTGGGTCCTGGGATGGAGCCCCACTTCCGGCTCCCAGCTGGCTCAATGGGGAGCCTGCTTCTCTCTCTCCCTCTGCCTCTCCCCCTGCTTGTGTGCTCTCTCTGTCTCTCTCTCTCAAATGAATAAATAAAATCTTTTAAAAAAAAGAATGGTTTGCCCTCTGCTGATAGCCTAGAAATTCTTATGGTAAGAACGTGGTAGTGTTTGGGCACCTGGGTGGCTCAGTTGGTTTAAGTGACTGCCTTCGGCTCAGGTCATGATCCTGGAGTCCCGGGGTTGAGTCCCTCATCGGGCTCCCTGCTCGGCAGGGAGTCTGCTTCTCCCTCTGACCCTCCTCCCTCTCATGCTCTCTGTCTCTCATTCTCTCGGTCTCAAATAAATAAATAAAATCTTAAAAAAAAAAAAAAAAAGAACGTGGTAGTGTTCGCTTTTCTCGGCTGTCCCCAAGCCCCAACGACTTTGCCTCCAGCACCCTCTTTGACTTTTATTTCCAAATGCTAATGTACCCTCCAAGTCAAATTTCCCTGTAACTAGGCAATTCTGAACATCAGCTAAAAATGGAGCCGGCTCCCCCAGCAAGCCCCAGGCTTCCCCAGATCTGTGTTTAACGCCAGGGAAGCAGGAAGCCTGCATGGCCGAGGGAAAGGAGACCAGGTGGGGTCTTCGGAAGCAGGAATTCCAAGTCTAAAACTGCTCTGAGTAGTTTCTGCTTCGGCTTTGTGAAATATCACTTGATCTCTCAGGAGCAAAACATACTGATTTCCATTTTATAAGGGGCAAATGGCTGGAATGATTAGCTGGGTCTAATCGATGTCTTCCCACTGGGTTCTGAGCTCCCCAAGAGCAAGGGGCCGTCTTTCAGCTCTCGCCTGGGACCTGGCACACAGTAAGCATTCCGGAAACAGTAAGTACCCGTAACGCTCACATGATACAGTGTGTGAGACACCAGTCTAAGCACTTTCATGCATTAACTCACACAATCCTCATGACAACCATATTATCATGTTTTATAGAGGAGGAAACTAAAGCACAGAGAGGTTAAACAACTTCCCCAAGGCCACACAGCTAACAAATACTGAAGCCTGGATTCAGCCCTAGGCAGCCTGTCTAAAATCTGTATTCTTAGCCACTGTACCAGTGGTACCCAAACTTGTCTGCACACGAGTCACCCAAGTCACCCGGGGAGCTTCATAAATACGCCCCAGGGATTGTGATTTAATTGGTCGTGGGTGTGGCCTGAATTTTGGAATTGTTAAAAGCTCCCCCAGTGGTTCCAGTATGCAGACAAGTTGTGAGGACTGCTACATGATACCATCCTGCCTCGTTACTCAGCAAATTTGTTTGCTGAGTTTAATTTGCTCCAGGTGGGACTGCTTTCAGGACTATCAACAAGCCTGGGGCGGCGGGGGGAAGCTCCAACTCCAGTAGTGGCAAATTGTCTTGTTGGAGGGAAACTACTTGTAATTCCAGTAGGGTGCTGCTAAGTGTGGGCCTGCAGACATTCCTGGATGCAAATTCCAAATTATGAGCTACACGTAGCAGTCTGGCCAGGCGCTCACCAACCACTTCCTCCCTTCCTAGACACACAGCAAGGCTGTGACGTCAGGTTCCCTTCAGGCTGGGTGTGGTCACGTGACAGGATTCTGACCTACAGCTCGTGGGCAAACGTCGCCAGAGCCAGGCTGTCCTCTTCCCCACCCCCACCCCCACCCTGTCCAGAGGAGGCAGAGCTACAAGATAGCGGGGGCCTGGGCTCCTCCATCCCCACTTGAGGAGAGCTGCCATGTATTGAGGAGCACCAACTGGACTTCATGAGAATGAAAAGCGGCTGGGTTTTGGGGCTTCATCTGTCATTGGTGACGAGTGTTCCTTGACTAGCAGATTGTGTGGCTTTGGGCAGGTCACTTCTAAGCATCAGTTTCGTCCCCTGCAGAAGGAATAGCACAAATACAAGTAAGAGGATGCTCGAGGGCTGGGTGGCGCTGATCTGCCCCTCGGGGGCTCCAGCAGCAGATGGGAGGGTAGGAGCCTGAGGGTGGGATTTATTCCTCTGGCCCCTCGGCTTACTTCCCGGCACGCAAGGCCACCGCCCTGGTCAGGCGGCCCCTCCTTCGGCTGCAGGTTCTGGGCATCTCTCCCTCTCTGTCCCTTCGGGCCTGCAAGGAGTCTTAGTGTTGCTCCAGCGGCTTCTCAGAAGGCGAGAAATCACCACTGACTCTGGGAGGCCCAGGACAGACCCACAGCTGAACGTGAAAGAGGCTCCAAGGTAGCCGTGGTCTCCCTGGCCCTGCCCGCCGAGGCCCCGTCAGTCCCTTCCTTATGGCCTTCTGCCGGTCGTCCGGGTGGCCGTCTGCTCCCGGCCAGGGCCCCGGCTGAGGCTGAGTGTGAATGCCACAGGGAGGAGTGCTGAGCATGGCAGTCCCAGAGTAAATACTGAATACGGGGTTTTCACCCACTTTATGTTTATGGATGTACTAGTATCCTTAAATATTGCTAAAACCAAGAAAGTAAAACTGCATTGAATAAAGGACATCTTCGGGCGCCTGGGTGGCTCAGTTGGTTAAGCGACTGCCTTCGGCTCAGGTCATGATCCTGGAGTCCCGGGATCGAGTCCCGCATCAGGCTCCCTGTTTGGCAGGGAGTCTGCTTCTCCTTCTGACCCTCCTCCCTCTCATGCTCTCTGTCTCTCATTCTGTCTCTCAAATAAATAAAAAATAAAATCTTTAATAAATAAATAAATAAATAAATAAAGGACATCTTCAAGTACTAATCATGTGATCTTGGGCACATAACTTTGCCTCTCTGGACTTGACATCCTCACTGCAAAGTGACTGTGTAGGACGATAGGACCGCTAAGGTTCATTCATTCATTCACTCATTCATTCATTCACTAGGCCCCGATGCCTTGATTCTGGGCAAGGCCCTGTGCCAGGCACCAGGTGGGCAGGTGTGTGTGCGCCCTGCCCTCACGGAGGGTGTCAGGCAATAAACACTGAGACAAGTCAGTGTGGACTTAGGAGAGCAGGACCACAGTTTAAAGGAATGTGTGCGATAATGGAGAATAAAGAGGTAGGTAGGGTGGCTGGCCCTGTCTGAAAATGGTAACCTTTTAAGTTGCAACAAGGAGGAAACAGGCAGAGCATTCTGGAAAGGAATGTGGGAAGGCTCTTCGGCATTGTTCTCGCTCCAGGAGGCACATTATTTCCCAGGGGAGCTGTGAGCCCAGCGGTTTGCACACGTGGATTCTGCCACCCAGGGAACATCTGACTATATCTGTGGACATTTTGGTTTTCACAGTTGGGGAGGGGTGCTACTTGCCTCTACTGGGTAAGGCCAAGGATGCCGCTCAACATCCTGCGATGCACAAGACGGTCCCCCGACAAAGGATTAACCAGCCCCAAATGTCAAAATTGCTAAGGTGTGGAGACCCTGACTCAGCCCCATTCGCAGATTCTTACTTAGTTGGTGCTGAGTGGGGCCTGAACTTCATCATAAAAAAAAAAGAGGAAAAAAGAAAGATCTCTAACCCCTGCATACAGGGATGTGGCAGAACCAAAGGACAAGAGCGGCTGGTGCCCAGCCAGGAGAGGGGAGCAGGGCTAGAGATGCAGGTGAGAGATGGAGAAGCAAGTTTGTTCTTGCCTTAGGCTCAAGCATTCTAAGAATCGTGAATCTTAATCTTTCAGCAAAATTCCTTTCTTAGTTTCCTAATTAGTGATGAGCTTTCACTAATTCAGACAACTGTGCAAGTTCCCCTTAAATGATGTCCTAGGATGAGCATGGGGTTTGGGAGTCACAGCACGTGACCACAGCAAGGTTCTTGACTTCTCTGGAAAACAGGGACTGCATGCAACAACTGCCTCTCAGAGGGGCCCTGAGGTTACAAAAGAACCCACGCACCCCAACACCCGGCAGGCAGCGAGCACCCCACAAAGGTTCCTATCCCTCCGTCACAAGAGCCATGTGTGAAGTGTGCCCTGATGCTTCCCTGATAGCTGAGTGGTTTCACACACCTGTCCTTTCAAAATCTCTTTTAAAGCACTGCCTTTAAAAGTACTCCTTTATCTCCCTCTCCCACTCCCCCGCTTGTGTTCCCTGTCTCGCTGTCTCTGCCAAAAAATTAAATTTTTAAAATCTTAAAAAAAAAAAAAAAAAGGGAGGGGGGCGCCTGGGTGGCTCAGTCGTCAAGCGTCTGCCTTCGGCTCAGGTCATGATCCTGGGGTCCTGGGATCGAGCCCCGCGTCTGGCTCCCCGCTCTGCAGGAAGCTTGCTTCTCCCTCTTCCACTCCCCCTGCTTGTGTTCCCTCTCTTGCTGTGTCTCTGCCAAAAAATTTTAAAAAATAAAATAAATCTTTAAAAAGTACTCCTTTAAAATCTCTTTCAGGGCAACCCTCTCGGGTCCCCCCTCCCTCCTCAGGAGCTTTGTACTATCACTTTGCTATCGCTTAATAAACTTTGCTTTTTGCTACCCCCCAAAAAATAATAAAATCTCTCTTTTACAAGTAAAAAACATTCCCCCATATAGAGCAGACTTAGCAGGTATTTATCTAGGTCCCTCAGACCGACACGAGAAGGTATGTTTGCCGCAAGTCCACACTGCAGGGCTGAGAACAGAGTGACGAACACCTGCAGGGGGGAGGAGTGGCAAGCTTTACCATCACATGCCCCGTGCAGCTCAGAAACGGGCGGCAGGTAGACTCGCGATTTGCTGTCACCAGAACCGGGGTCTCAGTAACAGGATCTGCCACAGACCTGCGCCCCACCCCGAGAAGTGATTTGTACAGGCCGTGGGACCCATTCTTGGCGAAAGACAATAGTGTTTAAAGCAAACTCCAAAGAGTAAATATTTTAATTTTCTTCAAACGTACTCTCCATTTCATAATATTTTCCATAGTCACACGGACGAGTTACATTTCCACAAAAAGACTCATATAGCAGTAGTGTTCTTAAAGTACTCACATCCAAAATTAAGTAGGGAAACTAGGGAACTCAGCAAGGAGCATACAACACTGTGGTGAGATTAAGTTCCATGTCCAAGGTTAAGTCGGGAGGGATTCCCAGGAGAGCCGAACTCGGCGCCCCCCCACCCCCACCACACGGTCCACAGTGGAAAAGTGACCAGTGCGGCCTGCGCCCCCGGCTGCTTAGGAAACCCACCCCGAGGCTGGAAGCTGCCGTTTCGTGCACGCAGAACGCGACTCAAACAGCAAAGTGAACACACTTCTTAAAGGGGGGACTGCTAACTCCACCGCCCATGGCGCTGGAGGGGTCACCGAGGCCACCGCCACCCCCTCGGCCATCCCGAGTCGCACAGCAGCCCGCACTCCGGCGCTTCCCACTGAGCCACACGCTCGAAACCACGGTGGCCATGGTTGGGACGGGAGGCAAAAATCCCGGACCCTGATGTTTTTGAGAACTGTGTGAATTGTTGAAACTCAAATTTCTCATCCCCAACACAGCCCACGATGCTGGTGTGTTAGAAGAGCTTTTCTGTGTCTGATGTACAGTAACAGGATCGAGGAAAATACTCCCCATGTAAGCTTACAAGGTCTATTAAAGGGGGTGGTGCGCCTACATGGTCCCAAAATACAGGGATAAAAGGAAGTTGGCACTAAAGCACACAACTAGGCTTCTATGGAAAGACCGACTATACCTTCCTATAAACAGAAATAAGATTGTTTGATAGAAGATTTCCCCCCCTGTATTATACACTCTACAAGTAGCCTTCCTGGTTAAACCTAAGACTCAAATTTCTATCTGATTTATTCTATTTGATACCAACTGGTATGTCCAATGGATGGATGCGTCTGCACATACAAAAGAATATTACTTTGCTTTTGACAGTCCCTTACTTTCAAGCTCAAGGAACTTTACAGACATTGGCCCTCGTGTCTTAAGTAGGTCAAGAGGATGTGAGGGGAACCGGAGTGACTGCTCACCACGAACACTAGCCCTGCCACACTCCTCCCTGTAATCCTGAGGAATTCTACCCGATGCAGGTGTAAGAAAATGGAAGCAAAGGCCAGTGATTAAAGTCACGAAGCTTTTCACATCTACAGAATTTAAGTGAATGTCACGACAGTTGTTAACCCTGAAACCATGTAGTGAAGGGTTCTCATTTAACACGGCTGCAAGTCAACACAGCCTGCTGTCCACTCGCTCTGTGGAGAGTACACAGTGCCCAGAACCCGACCCGAACACACTGGAGGCAGGCCTGACGCCCCTGGGCCGGCGGCCCCTGCACAGAAGTAGACAGGGTTGCCCAGATGGTTTTGAAACTGAGCAAGGGCACCAAACCTACAGAACACGGTTTTTACAGGAGAGGATTAAAAACTAAACATTTTTCCTGGAAATATATATATTTTTTTTAAAGATTTTATTTATTTTTTTGACAGAAACAGCGAGAGCAGGAACACAAGCAAGGGGAGTGGGAGAGGTGAGAAGCAGGCTTCCCGCTAAGCAGGGAGCCCGATGTGGGACTCGATCCCAGGACTCTGGGATCATGACCTGAGCCGAAGGCAACCGCTTAATGACTGAGCCACCCAGGTGCCCCTTTCCTGGAAATATTTTAGTATCATTTAAAAGTGACACAGCAGGAGGCAGGAAACAGCAGTTTTGGGTATTTCTGCTATTCTAGGCACACTGGGACTTGGAAAGATTCCCTAAAGTGAGTCTTGCATTATAAAAATATTGATGTGAAATACATGTGCTTAAAGTGGGAATCCAAACTGGACCCAAACTTCACTAAAATGAAAGTTTACCGCTGTGTCCAGAAGAAATGCTGTATTACATCTGTCCTAAAAGGCAGATATTGAAAGGGAATGTTCTACTGGCAAATAACAGCAATCTGGGGACAGACAGGAAGGGAAACGGGGTGCACATCAGCTCCACTCAAGAGAAAGTATCGCTGCCTTTATGAAGTGGACTTCACGCGCTTCTGTAACACTGTGGTCTTAAACTCGCTGACGGATCTTGGTCAGGCTTGCTCACCCGGACTCGCTGGGGTAACACCCATTCGGCCTCCATGCAGCCACATGTGGACACACGTCTACTCCATGCAGAATAGTTCATCAAAGTCAACCACACAGGCCCAGTGGCCACTCAGAAATGCAGTACTCAGAGATCCAAGATCTGAAGGAGCCGTGGCTACCGTGTGTGGTGTGACCTCCATGCTCTCCAACACCCCCAGCCCGGGGTGTCACAGGTCTGGGGGTCTACCAAACCACACACACACACCATACACACACACACCCCCGATCATCCAAAAATCTCTGTTGGGCCCCTTAGTTTACAGACAGATGCTGAGACTTACAGAAATCTAATGCCTTGGCCAAGTCACCTGCCAAGTGAGGGCAGATCTGGCAGCCCAAGAGTCCTGCCCAACGCTCTCCTTACTGTGTCACTGTGACATAAAGGTTGGAAAAGACATTTTTAAGAAAGAAAAAATTGAGGATACTTAATAATGCAGAAGTGTTCAAATACAGTCTACATAAACATCTCAAAGAGCATCTTGGTTAAACTGGCAATGAACAGAGCCTTGATACTGGGCCTTTCTGAGGCAGGTTTCTGGTTCCCAAACCCAGATTCTGTGGCAGAGAACCATGGAAATGACATTATGAAGATCTATGTTATACTAGGATTTACAAACCAAATTTGTCAAAAGATGGGTCTATTTGCAACTCAAGAGTGCAAAGAAGAGGATGATTATTTCTCCCTAGACTATATCTAACTGAACTTAAATAGTGTAACTATGGAAAATGTATTTTAAAATTAGAGATTTTATATTTTTAAGTTGATCAAGGGCTTTGCAGTTTAATTAATCATCACAAATAAGAGACATGGTATGTTCTGTTTTAAGAATGCATGGAGCATCCTGGGGTCAGTGAGCAGGGCGGTCAGAACGTGCCCCCGAAGCCGGCTGAGCCTTCTCAATGATGCATGGGCGTGGCTACTGTTTACTCAAGATCAATTCTGCATGGACTCCATTTAATTGGGACAGAGTAACGGATGGTTCTGTGAGCAGTGCCTTTTTAAAGTTTTTTCAGCAATAGAAAGGAAACAAAAATTAAATGCTGTTTAACACAGTTTTCATAAATTTTAAATGTCCAGATGTTTGGCTTACATTGCTTTCTTGTTCAGAAAATCTAGAGAATGGAATCGATTCGACATCATTTTTCAAACCCCAACCTGAAATGTAGTTCTGAAATCTAAATTCATGTGAATGGCATTCTCCCCACTTCAGAAAATGAAAATTCACATCACATCAGTGGATGAACACAAAGTCCTGCATTTTTTCTACTAGATTCACCTAAAGTCAAAAAGTGAGTCCTTGTGAACAATTTTTCTCCTACTCCTAGGTAATGATTTACTTGATATTAACCAAAATCAGTTTCGAGAAAGTATTCCCAAGTATCTTGGGATGGATCCAAGTATTGCCATCTATGAATATGCTCTAAGAAAAGCAAAATGTTCATGGAAGCATAGAACAATTTTACCTTTAAATAAAAATACTTTATTCATTCCTGACAGGTTATCAAAATGTACACTGTTAACCAAGTAAAAATGGTACTTTGAAATAGCTGACTAGGGCATATTTGGAGGATTTTTGGTTAATTTCAGAAAAGTAAAAATCATTTCCAATCTCCCTTTCCACACATTCCTAAAAGCTTGCACTGTATCTGCTGAAAAGTGAACATATAAACAATCATATGGGCCCCAGTTCATTATAGAATGCACATTTTCATTTACACTTAAAATAAATGGAAGTTACTACATCTGAGTTAGCTTCCTTTGCCAAAAACATTCAGTCTTACTCCTCTTTATATTTTGTGAAAATCTGTAAATTACATAACAAATAGATCACATGACTTGTATTAATCTACACACACACACACACACACGATAAAGTGCAACACAACAGAACATGTCTGCGACATTCACGTTCTCAACACCCACAGATTTTCTGAGGGAATGGAAATAATGTTCTCAAGTGCACGGACACTAAATCCAACAGACTAGGTTATTTATTCCTCAGGGTTATTTATATTAAAATCCTATTTGCTTTGCTTTCCCTGTAGCTTCTGTCTCTCATTCTCAATGAAAGCTTCGAAGCTGTGATTCTTTTTAAACCTTGAGAAAAATCAACTCTCCTCAGGGCAACATAAATAGTGCTTTCAAAGTGCACTTTCAAAGTTTCTGAGCACTCTGTACTGTAACGGGAGGCTTCCAATGATCTCTCATCCATAGCAAGGAGAATCACAGCCATTTTAATAAAAGCAAGCATTCCACTCACTTGGCAGCAAACGCTTAAGAACTTTTGACACTAACCACCAAACATTTCTCTACGCAAGTACTAAACTAGCCCTACAATGTCACAAGTTTTTGGTTGCATGTTGCTTTGATATTAAATTATTTAACTAAGAAATGCTTTTGTTCCTGAGATGAGCACAATAAAATTAAATGAGTACCCTCTAAAGCTGCCAATGGGACGCTATGCTCCTTACTTCTACCCTCACTATCTCCATAAAGAATCGCGTCTGAAATATCAGTCTTCCCCATGGCGCCATTTCTGTGACTCGTCTTGCCGAACATCTGGTCTAATTTGGTTTCTCATGCCACCTAATACATTTGATGTCGCTTCCGTGGCCACAATCAGAGGTTTCACCACCGCGGGAGGAATCTGGCGCAGGACCTCGCCCACGGCACCAGTGACCCCTCTGCTCTCGTGTTCTCGAGCTGCGGTTTCGTAAATTGTCTGAGCCGTGTCTGTAAGTCCCTGAAAGGGGGAGAGGAGAGAAGATCAGAAAAATCTCTAAATTATCCTATTGTATACAACTTTAGCAGAGTTCATCAACATTATGCTTGTAACTAAACCAAAAAACCCACTGTGCTTTTGAGATAACCCAGGATAATTATATTTATGACAGAATTGTAACTACAGGGAAAATAAGAGGCAATTATTATAATCTAGCATTTTGTTGTGACACGTGTATGTAGAAAATATAGCTAAGCTACCATTTCACGTAGGGAAGCTTAAAGAAATATTTAGGGGTGCCTGGGTGGCTCAGATGGTTAAGCATCTGCCTTCGGCTCAGGTCATGATCCCAGGGTCCTGGGATCGAGCCCCGCATCGGGCTCCCTGCTCAGCGGGGAGTCTGCTTCTCCCCCTCCCTCTGCTTCTCCCCCTGCTCATGCTCTCTCTCTCTCTGTATCTCTGTGTCTCGAATGAATAAAAAAAAAAAAATCTTTTAAAAAAGAAATATTTAATGATCTAAGAGTAGCTTTCCTGGCACTACTAATCACTCTAGTTAAATCAAACTTAGCAAATAAAGCTTCTGGAATAAATATAATCACAAAAGGAATACAGTGATAGCTCCTTTGAGTCAACTGTAACAAGAAAACCTAATTCTACAAAGCTCCAGAAAATGATTTGTTTTAAATTACTAGCTATGTACTAGAAAAGATAATTGTGGAACATTCAATTAAGATAAAAGGATTGGCTTAAATAGAAAAAATTCTGAAATCATAAAGCAGGAACATGTTTAATAATTTAAAAGTTTCGGGGCACCTGGGTGGCTCAGTCGTTAAGCGTCTGCCTTCGGCTCAGGTCATGATCCCAGGGTCCTGGGATCGAGCCCTGCATCAGGCTCTCTGCTCAGCAGCAAGCCTGCTTCTCCCTCTCCCACTCCCCCTGCTTGTGTTCCCTCTCTCACTGTGTCTCTCTCTGTCAAATAAATAAATAAAATCTTTAAAAAGTATCATTTCTACCTGGCACGGTAGGGTAAACATGTAATACTGTAGGGGGAGGACACGTACAGAAGAACTAAAAACAAATACAAGTGCAGTTTTTAAAACTATTGACAGTAAGTGAAACCGTGACAATAAAGAAAACGCTCACGGTTGGTCCACCTGTGCCCGCATCCCTCTGTCTCCTCTCTCAGCCACCCTCCCTAGCCCGAAGACAATAAGCAGGTTCAAGCGGATTACAACCCAGTGAGCGTGGCCACCACCGCGTCACAGAAGTGAATTCGTATCTCGGCTCTATCACTTCAGTGTGTTACCTCAGCCAATATTTATTTCATTTGTTCTTTGTTTTGTTGCTAGTCAAGTCCTTTCAATGGGGGATGAAGTCCGTGGTGACTGTCAGACTTCACTGGCTCAAGACACCCGCAGAGACTGGCGCTCTGTGCTCACGAAGCAGGCCCTGGCCCCCGGCCGCTGCCCCCACCACAGCGCCCGGCCTCCCACCCAGGGGAACGACGGAAGCAGGGGTCAGCCAGCACATGGCAAATATTTGTGGGCCACATGGGTTCTATCGTATATGCTTTTTCTTTTTTTTTTTTTTCCTTTTTACAATCCTTTCAAGTTGTTAAAATAATTCTGAGCTGGTAGGTCCACACAAAAACAGGCCTGGGTCAGAGGTGACCTAGAAGTCACAGTGTGCTGAGCCCGGATCTAGAGGAGGAGCCAATCTGTGAACCAGCTGGAATGTTTTCTCTCCATCTTTGATTCACTAACATCTAAAAGGGAAAAGACACATTTATCACCATTAAGGAGCCTCTATTTAAAAAGTTCTGAGGGGGGCGCCTGGGTGGCTCAGTTGGTTAAGCGACTGCCTTCAGTTCAGGTCATGATCCTGGAGTCCCGGGATCGAGTCCCGCGTCGGGCTCCCTGCTCGGCAGGGAGTCTGCCTCTCTCTCTGACCCTCCCCCCTCTCATGCTCTCTATCTCATTCTCTCTCTCAAATAAATAAATAAAATCTTTAAAAAAAAAAAAAGTTCTGAGGGGCGCCTGGGTGGCTCAGTCGGTTAAGCGGCTGCCTTCGGCCCAGGTCATGATCCTGGCCAGGGTCCTGGGATCGAGCCCCACATCAGGCTCCCTGCTGAGCGGGAGCCTGCTTCTCCCTCTCCCTCTATCTGCCGCTCTCCCTGCTTGTGCTAACAAATAAATAAAAAATAAAAAACTTTAAAAGTTTTGAACGCGGAAGTCAGATTCCTTGCTAATCAAGCGCACCTGCCATCTCGATCCGTGCTCGCACTGTCAAGTCTTAGAGAGAGACCCACACAGCAGACCCGAATACCCAGGGTCCAACAGAGGCCCCACTACTGACTCGCCCAGCTACACTGGGGAGCCATTCCTGCTGAGCCAGTGTCCTCATGGGCAAGCGAGGACCACCGCCTCCCTTTAATGGTTGCTATACACCTGGCACAAAGGAAGCACACAAATATTTTTTCAAATGAATTCAGATTAAATCAGGCAAGGTTACGCAAACTGCAAAGTGCTCCATTTCCAAGCGCTATTATATCCTGTGGCCCACGGCCCCTGCCATGCCCTGAACCCCAGGATCATTTTTATAAACCTGATTTCTAACACGTCTACCGATAAATGGCCCAATCCTGACATCTATAGGAACAGATCTGACCAGTAATTATTCTCCCAACTAAGTCTCCTTTTAAGAAAAGCAGGTGGTCTTGCCTTTATTCCACTAATACATTTCCTCGGGGCCCTACCTCAGTGGTCTCCCGACCATTTGGGACCACAGAGGCCACTCTGTCAGGGAAAAGACTTGTCTTTTCCTAGGCACTCGTGCCTGTCAGAATAAGACGGGGGAAAAGATCTTTAATGAAATCCTAATACATGCATCAAGAGTAAAACCATCTCAAACTTCATGTCACATTAAAAAGAATGTCAAGAAAGATTACAACGGGGAATGCTCCCAACAGTGCCCATTAAGAACAAGATTCACTGGTGCAATTGCAATTAGGCTTAATAAATGTTGAGATCCAGATAGTTACAAATCACCAACTTCATTCTTAACAACCTCTTGCACAAATGAATAAAGGGACATTTATATGAACACTGCTGTAGCAGTGGTTTAGGGAAAACAAGGTCTACCAATAGGAAAGTGAAGTATGCCACAGCCCTACGATGAAATGCCCTAAGACCGTTTAAATGAGACGTGCGTACATCACCATGGACAAACCTGGAAAGGCAGACGTTGCACGTGATACATACATATAGTAAAAGTATAAAAACGTGTACCATCTTCAGGAGAGTGAAGGCATGCGAGTGGGATCAGGTGAGTGAGCTGAAAAGCTGTACTTTTAAACAAAGCTGAGTACTACAGCGCAGCACAACTACGTGCCACATCCGGTGGTGCGAGTGCGCGTGCGTCCGTTACGCGGCTGGCTTCTGCACGTGAGGAGAATCAGCCTTTGCTCCAGATCACGACTCTCCTTGTGAGCCCATCACTACCTGGCCCTCTTCTCTGACCTGGTGCAGACATCGGCACTTGCTATTGGTAGCAAGTCCAAGTCCACTCGCAGGGCTTTCCAACCACAAAATGCTCTTCCGACAAAAGGCAGGAAGGTGGGCCAGCCGGTTCCGGCCCGCGCACCCAGGTATGCACTCACCTCTTTCACAACACTGTAGGCCTTGGCCACACCTTCCCGCAGGTCCACTGGCTGGTGGGCTAAGCGGTGGTGAGGAAACCTTTTGATCTTCTTGGGCTCACTAGAAAGGGTCCCAGGAGACACCATGTCATAAGCAGTCTCTGCGGCCGCCTGGAATCATTTTATCAGAAGGTAAGAAATGAATCAGAAGAAAGTCTGCAGAGTTCTGCTCCAACAACGCACTTGCCATGGGGAGTCAGGAAGAACAGAGGGACTCCCAGGCCCTAACGCAGGTGCGTCTGCGGTATGGGGAGTTCTTCACGACAAAAACTTAGCACTCTTATACCAAGAACATTAAAGTGCACATTAAGAACTAGTATCTAGATCGAGCTGACTTTCTCAGTCCTCCTCTCTCCCTCTGAGAACACTCTCCACGTTACGGGTTAAGCGAGAATGCCCTGTCTGTGAACAACTGGATAAGGTCAACTGGAGTTTAATACTTAACAAACCTTAATACGGCTACTGTTTTGATCTGTAATGCTTCCTTCACGTTTAGCTATGATCTGTTCATATAAATGAGGCAAAATGAATCCTCGATTAGGGCGCCTAGGTGGCTCAGTCGTTAAGCGTCTGCCTTCAGCTCAGGTCATGATGCCAGGGTCTGGGATCGAGCCCCGCATCGGGCTCCCTGCTCCGCGGGGGGGCCTGCTTCTCCCTCTCCCACTCCCCCTGCTTGTGTTCCCTCTCTGTGTCTCTCTCTGTCAAATAAATAAATAAAAATCTTTAAAAATAAATAAATAAATAAATAAATCCTCGACTAACTTAACAGTTACAATTTAACTGAAACAGGCAAACGAATTTGCACTGGATTCCACTGCTTTATTCTACGAATTCTTTAACACCAGAGAGCTGAGCAATAAAAACAAAAAACCCCCACGATATTAAATCATCATAAATAAGATATCTATTCTCAATGTTCTGTATATTTCACCCCCAACCGTCTTGCGGTAAGCCTTCCTGTCCGTACAGAGGACGGCAGTCGGCAGAGGTACCTGTATGGTCTGGACCGTCCTGTTGGTGAGCTCCAGCGCGGCCATCGCTGTCGAGGTGCCAAAGGACGCAGCACCTCTCTGGAACCCTCGGACGATGCGACCGTCCTTCCGGTACTGCTCTATTGGTAACCAGACCAAGTCCTTCAGGCCTTGCACTAGAACAACGGTCAACACGGAGCAATCAGTGGGAGTGCTGGGGCTCAGATCTCTGCTATCACTCTAACCCCGGGGTTTTAACCTCAAATGGGACGCAGAGTGCTCTTGCCGGTGTGTATGACCACACACAGAAGTTTTCTAGAAAGTTGGTCCCCACACAGACTGTCCCAAAGGCACCCATAACTCCAAAGGGGTTAAGAATCACAGATCAGGCAAAATAAATCATCTTTTGATTAAAAAAGAAAACTTACCTAATTGTACTAGTGAATGCATAGGCCCAACGCCTCCCAGGATTCCTGGTAGCTGGTTCTTCTTAATGTCAGTAAGCCATTCCGTGATTGCATACGAGAACAATTTGTCAACACCTAGCAAGCTAGAGCAAACGACTATTAGTATACAGAAAAGAGAAAGAAATTCATAGGTTCAGATAAGTTGGGGGAACTTTCTTTTTTTAGTTTCAGGAGTAGAATTTAGTGATTCATCAGTTGCACAGAACACCCAGTGCTGTGTTATGCATAAACAATGAATCATGGAACACTACATCTAAAACTAATGATGTAATGTATGGGGATTAACATAAGAATAAAAAAATTAAAAAAAAAAAAGAACACCCAGTGCTCGTTACATCAAGTGTCCTCCTTAATGCTCATCACCCAGTTATCCCAACCCCTACACCCCGCCCCCAGCAACCCTCAGTTTGTTCCCTAGAGTTAAGAGTCTCTCATGATTTGCCTTCCTCCCTGTTATTTTTCCTTCCCTTCTCCTATGTTCATCTGTTCATCACGAGTAAAATCATATGGTATTTGTCTTTCTCTGACTGACTTAATTCGTTTACCATAATAAGTTGGGGGTTATTTTTTTTTAACTTAAGACAAAAGAAAATTTACCAATTACAAGGACAAAATATTATAGACGTTCGATCTGAATGTACATATACACACATATATGTACACATATATATAATCCAGTTTAATGTTAGTAATTTCTACAAGGTTTCAGTAACATGTATAACTGTGTTCTTCCACTGCTCCTATTTCTTGAACATCTAAAACTCTAGCATAGGGGGCACCTGGGTGGCTCAGCTGGTTAAGCATCAGACTCTTGGGTTTCAGCTCAGGTCATGATCCCAGGGTCGTAAGATCGAGTCCCACATCAGGCTCCATACTCAGCACAGAGTCTGCTTGAGATTCTCTCTCTCACTCTTCCTCCCCAAATCTCCCCACTTGTGTGTGCACACACAACTCTCTCTCAAATAAATAAAATCTGGGGCGCCTGGGTGGCTCAGTCGGTTAAGCTTCGGCTCAGGTCGTGATCCCAGGGTCCTGGCATCGAGTCCCGCATCGGGCTCCCTGCTCGGCAGGGAGCCTGCTTCTCCCTTTCCTTCTGCCTGCCGCTCCCCCTGCTTGTGCTTGTTCTCTGTCTCTTTCTCTCTGACAAGTAAATAAAATCTTAAATAAATAAATAAATAAAATTTTTAAAGCTCTAGCATAGTATTAACTCAATGTCTATAAATTGCTACATGGTTCTCAGCCACTAAGAACCATTACGTTGTGAATTGCCAGTCTTTTTGCTAAATAAATGAATTTATGACTTTGGGAAATTATTAAAAAACAACTACAGCTGTTTTTGAAAAATACTACTCTGTTCAAACTCCTACTCTCTCAGCATAAAAAGGAGCCCGTAATCAGTAAGCCTCCTCTAAAAACAAGCTCTCTGCACACAATGCTGTAAAACAATGATATTTTGCTAAGAAAAGTCAGTGATCAATTTGTTGTAAGCTAATCACAGTCACTATACCATAAAGCCTCATATGGTATAAATCAACCTACCCATGCCGGTAGAAAAGCCGCTTCAGCTTCAGTTCTGAGCAGTTTAACTGGGCCAGACCAATCAGAATCCCGGCCAGCGTACCCTTTAAAATTAAAAAAAGCCAGATTAATGTGTAACTGAGACACCCAACATCTAAAACAGTTGTTATGTGGGCAAGTCAAAGTAATATTCATTCGCTTATGCAGCTAAAACACTTAAAATATTTACATCAAAAAAACACATAATTATATTATGACCCAAATTACACTAAATTTTACTCACAGGTTAAGTAAATGATGCTTACTTTAAAAACAGAATTAAATTTTAAAATCTTGCATGTCACTTCAAACATAAAGTTTAAAAATTAACTCCATTAGAAAAACGAGAGAGAGAATTTTGTAGAGTATATTTATACAGAGTTTCCAAACCTGATCCATTGATACGTGTTTGCCATGATAATCAAGTCGAATAGGAACTTCTGATGTGAATCTAAATTCTCTGAAGATAAAGAAAGGAGGGGAGTTACTTATATGCAAAAGTACAAACAGTTGAAATTAGAAATAAATTAATTTGTTCAACTGGATAATAAAAACAAAACCACAAAATAATGTGAATAGCTCAAGACCTAAATAAAGGGCAATGTCTTTTCTTTTAGTTCTATCTTAAGATAATATAACAACTAATGTTAATCATCTTATACATTGTATTTATTTTATTTAAATTTTCTCACAAAAAAATCTCCTAGTTTACTAAATGTTTACCTTAGAAAAATTTATTCTGGCAGATATTCTCAATTTATACAGAAGAATAATAAAGGTGACCTTTAAGATTAAACCAAATAATACAATCATTACCACGAAGTAAAAAAGAGAAGAGGTAAGGGATTTATTTCAGCTCCATTATGAAGCAGAAAGTGCCAGAAAAGCCAGCCATGAATCCCAGTTTTACCAGTTATATGTGATGCAATCATGGGCAAGGAACTTAAACTCTGAGCCTAAACATCTTAGTAAATTTTTAAAATGCCACCCACGTTGGTGAATTTGAGTGAGCATTCTTGAAATTAATGCTTATAAACAGGATATCAGCACACAAGCATTGGGAATTCTGGGAGAATGAAATCATAATTATACGCCGATGGTATACATCAAACAAAAGGGGCCGGCTTCCCAAAGTTGGACTGTAAATTGGACTTAAAACACAATTTTTCTACGGAATTAATGTCTGTGTTTATATCCTAAGCCATTCCACAAAAGTCCAATTTAACCCACAGCAAAATGGAAATGCTGTATTTAAACGTCAATCACTACAGGAGCCTGGGACCCCAGGTCATCCCTCATCTTCCAAATACACATCTCCACTTGGGTCCCTGGGCATTTTGGTTCTCTTCCTTTCTCACTCTTTGTTTTCTTCATGGCACATAATATGGCAAATCATGTATTTTAATTATTTGTAAGCTCAATTATACAGGGAATTTTTCTTGGCTTTGTTTACTGTGCCTAGAACAAAACCTGGCATACACAGAGTAAGAGCTCAATAAATATCTGTGGAATGGTTGGGGGCTATTAGGCCATCACTTAGAAAATGCGCCAGATTTGGGATTAAGACCTGTGTTCTAGTCTTGACTCGGCCACTAACTGTGTGGTTTTGAGCAAGTCAACTTACTTCTCTGGACACTAAAGTTCCTCGTCTGTGAAGTGAGTAAACTGGACTATATCACTGACTACCACCCCTAGGCCTTCTAGGAGCTTTTAAGAGTAGAAACAGGGCGCCTGGGTGGCTCAGTTGGTTAAGCGACTGCCTTCGGCTCAGGTCATGATCCTGGAGTCCCAGGATCGAGTCCCACATCGGGCTCCCTGCTCAGCAGGGGGTCTGCTTCTCCCTCTGCCCTCTTCCCTCTCGTGCTCTCTGTCTCTCATTCTCTCTCTCTCTCAAATAAATAAATAAAATCTTTAAAAAAAAAAAAAGAGTAGAAACAGAAATCCATAGCAATTTTAAATAGTGTAATAAAAAAAACCAAAATTATTTACCTAAGTGAGGCCACACAAGCTGAATGAGAAATGTTAAATTTCTTTGCTTTCAGGCCAGAATTGTTAACAATTCAATTTCTTTTGGACTGGCTATCCAGTGTTTACAAAAAGGAGTTCATGTGTGATTAATATAAAATGAGAATTCACACTATCACTTATGACATGCAATTTTTTGGTAGTAAAAAAATTTTAAAGATCAATGTGGGAAAGTAATAAAAGAGATTCTTCTTTCCTGGTGAAACTTTTACAACTGCCAGAGATCATCTATCCCAGGATCTTTCCAATTCCCATATCATTATTTTTTTTCTCTATTTTCAAGATATATAAAAATATGAAAGCACTTTAAATAGTTACACTGCCCGCTTTGGGCCAGACCCAAAGTCTAACATAAAGTCAGCTTGAAAAGACAGAATCGGGGGACAATCGATGTCAACAGGAGTACAGACAACAAGGGGAAATAACTAACGGTCCCTCACAACAACAGGTGGCTTAGATCTTCCTTCTTCCTCCTTCCAACGGAGCCAAGGCTCCATGCCCACCATGAGGGGCCGGGAAAGAAGGATGATGGGAAGAATGAATGGGTCTGGAACTGAGGATAAATTCCAGCGTGCAAGCAGCTAGCTGAGCATGGGCAGGAGCTACAGCGGATAGCAGGAGCACGTGGGCCTGCCTTTCCCGATAGTGCCGACTGAGCCAGGGAGTGAAGGGTCAGGAAAGACACAACAGTGATGGGGGAAGGGGCAGATGGAAAACCAGACAGAAAATGCCCACACTGGAGAAGGGAAGCCAAGGTGTGTAAGGGAAAAGAGGAAAGGACATCATGATTGAGGAGGTACAAATAAGCCATAACAGTGACTGGGAAGAGGGACAGAAGGAGGAAAACATTAAGCTAAGAGGAAAAGGACATTCCTGCTGCAGAATCCAGAGAAAATACCCCTGAGCCAGGGTTACTACCTGTAATCAAGGGGTGCAGAATACGTGGAGCCCACATGTAAATAAAGACACTAGTTACTGTTTGGCAGGGCAAAGAAAAGCTGGAGTAACCTCATGATTAGTGGTGGTACACGAACACATTAAAGAACCACCTGCAAAACGCTAAAATAACTTCATGTGTTATCAAAATTCAGTGATTTACCTAAAAAACACGGGCTGATCACTAAATGATGCTTCTTCAGCTGAGAAGTCCTTCTCTTCCTCCCCATTAACCACTTCCACTGAATTGGCACCACCATCTTGGGAAGGCTGCTTTGGCCCAGGAAAAGAAAGAACTAGATTTGGCTCCTTGGAGGTGCTTAAATGCCTTGGCAAACTGCAGGTGACATCAGCTCCAGGAGACTTTTTAACTGAAAAGGTAATGTGTGCATTTGAAAATTAGGAATGCTTCTTTAGAGCAACCATTTAAAATTAATGTGGATTTAACTTGTTTTGCTGCATTTAATAAACACAGTAACTGCTACAGAGACTACCGACTTCCACCTTTTAAATTATTACTTACATAAACTGCATTCGCAAAATATAAAAAAATAAACACAAAGCACATTTACATAAATGAGAATAAAGACTGTAAGTACACTCTCAAAAAGGCCTCATAACAATCAAAATCAATCCAATTATTTGATATAGACTTTTTCCAAACTATACACGTTTAATACCTTCTGGATCTGGAGCCATTAGAAGCTCTACTTCTGTAGAAAGACTTGTGAAGAAATCCTTCAGGAAGAACAAGGCATCCTAAAATCAAACGAAATAATTATAACCGGTGGGGTGGGGGGGGGAGCATCTCTTTCTAAAACTACAAAGTATCTCAAAGTCCCATATTTTACTCATTCCTCATATACCACTATAATTTTTTGAGTTCTTACTCTGTGTGAGGCAGTGTTCCTATTCCCCATCTCTCTCTCTCTCACACACACACACACACTTCCTTGTTAATTCTCACAACTCTGAGAAAATTATAGACATGAAAATTAAGACACAGAGAAGTTAAAGATTACACAGCGATTTCTAAATCCAAGTAGTTTGGTTTCTCAGGAAGGCGGCGTCCTTGTTCTTGGATGCCAGTGCTCAGTGCAAACGGTAGGGGGCGCAATACCGCCACAAGGAACAGCACCCCGCCGGCCTGCGCACACTCACAAGCCTTGCAAGTTCTTACTACCTGCTTTCGGCCTGGACCACTATGTTCTATTGCCTTAACACATTTTCTCCATTGGACAGGATATTCAAAAGTAAAATCCGTAAAATTACCCAGTGTGGTCTCTTCTGAAATGATGTAATAACAAAAACGCGCAGGCCTGTCTAACGCTGTCCGAGCAAGCCACATTCGCCCGCTATTAGCAGCTTCGTTTTACCCACCTCACTCACACCGACAGACCCCTTTGGAAAGTATGAAAATTAAATGCTTGAGCCTATTCTTTCTTATTCTGCCCTTCCATTTAAAAAAATTCTCAGTTAGGGCGCCTGGGTGGCTCAGTTGGTTAAGCGACTGCCTTCGGCTCAGGTCATGATCCTGGAGTCCAGGGATCAAGTCCCGCATAGGGCTCCCTGCTCAGCGGGGAGTCTGCTTCTCCCTCTGACCCTCCCCCCCCCTCATGTGCTCGCTCTCTCTCTCAAATAAATAAATAAAATCTTAAAAAAAAAAATTCTCAGTTAATATAAAGCATTAATACTGTACCAAAATGCAATGTGGTGGGGAATTACAGGGTCAGGATATTTGGTAGCATACTCTAAGTCTGGTAATTCCAAAGGATCTGATCAACCTACTGATCACGTTTATCAGAAATATAAATGATGAAAGTCAGAAAGATATTTTTCTAGGTAACATGGCATATGGGAGACTGAGGGATGGGACTGAAGACCAAGCAGGCAGTTCCGACAGTACTGAAAATATTCTGGTTCTGCAGTAAGACAGTGGGTTCATGAATTGTTCATTACATTATGCTTTCTTTACATTTATATGTGTACATTTTGTTATTCACATTACATACATTATATATTACTACACAGATCCGTGTGTATATATACACACATTGGATAATATATGTATATCAAATATTAGATGTTTACAAAGTTAACAGTACCTAAAAATGTTATTCTTTGACCACTAGATGGTGATATTTTAACGCAATAAATACTTTGACTCTATGCCTTCAAAAAAACAAGAGAAAATTTCCAGGTAGAAATATGCTTAAAAAAAGAGAGAGAGAGAGAGAGAGAAGACCCCAGAGCTGGTGGCATTTATCCATTTTCACTACAAATCACAAAACAACAGAAGAGGGGATACTAATGGTCTGCATTTCAATATGCTCTCAGAAGTTCTGATATTGGTATTTATGCTAAACTCTTTTTTTTTTTTTTAAGATTTTATTTATTTATTTGAGAGAGACTGAGAGAGAGAGAGCATGAGAGGGGGGAGGGTTGGGAGGGTCAGAGGGAGAGGCAGACTCCCTGCCGAGCAGGGAGCCCGATGCGGGACTCGATCCAGGGACTCCAGGATCATGACCTGAGCCGAAGGCAGTCGCTTAACCAACTGAGCCACCCAGGCGCCCTATGCTAAACTCTTTACAACTCAATAAAACAACCTAATTTTAAAATTAGCAAAACACAGACACTTTACAAAAGGGTATACAGATGCCAGATGAGCATGTGAAAAGATGCTGAGCATCATTAGCCACCACGAAATCCAAATTAAAACCACAATGAACACCAAATAAAATCGTTAAAATTAAAAAGACAGCATCAGGTTTGGTCAGGGTGTGAAGCAGCAGCTCTCGTGTTCCTGGGGGTCGTACAAGGGTATAACCGCCGGGGGAAACTGGCAGCTTCTTACAGTGGTCAAATACACATCTGCCTCACGGCCTGGAAATTGTTTGTAATACCCAAGACAAATGAAAACAAAGATCCATAAGAAGACTTGTACACAAACTTCGTAACAGCTTTGTTCCTAAGAGCCAAAACCAAGAAAAACAACCCAAATGTAAATCATGTAAATGGATACACAAAGTGTGGTACAGCCATACAAGGACTCCAGTCCTCAGCAATGAACAGGAACAGACTGAACAGAAATGAATAGACACGCCTCAGCATAGATGAAGCTCACTGCACAGGAAGCCAAATACACTTCCATTTACATGAAGCTGTGGGAGGGAAAAAGCTAACCTATGGTGATAGAAAGGAGGCCAACAATTACTTTGGGGTGGTGGAGACTGATCACAGAGGGGCACGGGGGACTCTGAAGGGAACAGAAAACACTCTTTCAACTGGTGTAGTAGTTACTCAAGTGTATCTGTCAAGCTCAAACTGTACACCTAAAATCCTGGCACTTTATTATATGCAAATTATACCTACATACAATCAACTTCTTAAAACTTGAAAAAATGTGGTTTATTATTTTACAAACTTAGGCTATAGTTCTTTCTAGCTTTAAGAAGATACTAACAATATCTTCTATCATAGAAGTGTTAAAATAGTTAATTATAATGTCATACTCAGGCAATCAAGTAATGATGCTAAAAAACCACAAATGTGCAAACTAGTTCTGCTCGTATTCACCATCTCGAACCTCAGCCAAGCACATACCTACCTTACCAGAATAGCCTCACATCTCCGCTCACAACCTGAATTAGGCCCTCAATGCCTTTACACAAATCTTAATGCAACTAACTCAACCACATTCCTTAACACCCACCTTGAGTGTCACCTCCTCCAAAAGCCTTTCCTGATTACCCCTCACTCTTCTGAATTCCCGGCCTGGCTTCAGAGCCCCTTCTGCTGGGGCATATCCCGCTATGCCAATCTTTACCACTGGGACTCACCACAGGGTGTTAAAGTCATCTGTTTTATGTCAGTCTCCACCCCCATACAGAGATCTCTGAGGTTGGGAATGTTCACTTATCTTTGTATCCCCAGCATCCTGCTACAGGACCTGGGATGAGACTGGCATTCAGCAAATCATTTGGGATTAACAAGCATATTTTCCCCGCCCAGAGTTCCAGGCAGTGCAACACTGAAATGGACACCAGACTAGGAAAGTCAGGAAATCTGGCCTCTTCAAAGTTCAGATCTCACACTGTCTAGTTACATGAACTTCATCATCTATTTACCCTTCCCCAGAAGAAAATCGTTCCTTCTGCCTAGTGTCCTGCCTCCACTCCACACATGCTGAGCCTTGGAAGCAATGACCCTGAACTTCAACAGCAATGCAGCTTTTTTTAAAACAGTGTGTTGCTTTCATACTTACTATCTATGATACAGTTAAGAGAAATATTAAGTCAGAGACATGCTTGGTAAGAAAAGTATTACTCAAAGCATTATCATTCTTCAACTGATTAGTTTTCTAAAGAAAAAAATGGAGAACATAAGTATCAGGTTTTCTCTTCAGAGGACCATTTGCTCTCTCAAACTAAGGCACGTCGATCTTAGAAGGTGCCAGCCAGAAGGACGTTTGCACAGTGAACCTGTCAGCACACACCTGCAGTGCGGCTGTGTTCTCAGGTTCGTATCTTGGGAAACGATTTCCCGCTCCTCCTCAGGTCAGCCAGAACAGTGATTTCCCTGTTTTCTCAAAGATCAGTATCTCCCCATTTCAAAATCACAATGCTTTATAGTTCTAAGAAATTAAGCTCACTACTGAAGAAAAAAGTCTGTTAAAGAAAACTGGGCAGGGCGCCTGGGTGGCTCAGTTAAGCATCTGCCTTCAGCTCAGGTCATGATACCGGGGTCCTGGGATTAAGTCCTGCTTAGCGCTCCGTGCTCAGCAGGGAGTCTGCTTCTCCCTCTGCCTCTGCCCCTCCCCCCCACTCCTTCTCTCTCTCTCTCTCTCTCTCTCTCTCTCTCTCTCACACACACACACACACTCTCTCTCTCTCCCCCCCCTCAAATAAATAAATTTAAAAACTTTAAAAAGGAAAAAGAAAACTGGGCTTGCTACATCTGGCAAAGTCATGCCAATAAAGATGTATCTTGCTCAAATTCTTGCTCACACTGATTTCCACAGATAGAATTTCCCATAAATACTTGATCGTACTCCTATTCAGTCACAAGGCAATGTATGGATAAATCAAATTAAAATACGGGTATCCAAAGAAATTCTTCTCATAAGGAGAGAACATAAATCTAAAGTACGCACTGGCAAGTCTGTCCCAGCTCAGAAGCTACAAATATTAACGTGAAGCTGTGCTGAACTTCTGTGCTTCACAATACATTTTTTCTGAGAAATGTCTATATTTTTGCAAGATAATTATTTAATACCTTATTCCTGAAATGTCTGTACTTATTCAAATAACAAGTCAACGTTATTCAATCTGTACCACGTAAGCAAACCAACAGTGCTATCCCACATAGACTCTCCTTCTCACACCAATATAAGGTGTAACAGGACAGTTCTGCTGTTTCAAAAGCAGGCTATTTTAAGAACTCCACTTATTTTCCTCAGTTGTGACGTGCTTCAGTTAATAAGAACAACAGTTAACACTTCTGATCTTTTAACATTGTACGCCAGGCACCAAGCTAAATATTTAACATACGCTAGTCTCATTTGATCATTTTTTAAAAAAACTACATCTATTTCTCTTACTTTGATTTTATCAGTGAAGAAAGTGAGGCTTGGAGAAATAACTTCCCCAAAGGCACACAACCAGGGAAAGAGAACTGAGGCGCCAACCCCAGCCTGACTCCCGAGCCTGTGCCCCCCCTCACGGCCACACCGCACGACTACAAAGCATCACGTGTTCACACACCCTGAATCTAGTTTGCCCAAGAGGCGCCAACTATGTTTTAAACAGCTGAGTCAAAGCAAAACCCAGAACAATTTCATGGAAATGCTTGCTAGAATACGGCAAAGTAGATTTCTTTAGGTCTTTCCACAAATCTGCTGTTTGTGACCTGTTCAGGTATCCAATGTACCAATTTGTCATCTTACCCAGGGCAGAAGGAATTCTCTTCCAGGTGCTGTGGTTAAGAGACAAGCCCTCTGATCTTTCAACCACAGATGTCAGGGAGTCATTTCCTACCCTCTGAAGACACCTGTGTACCTGCCCAAGTGTGTGTCCGTGAGCAGGGGAGAACAGGAAGCAGGGACTGAGTGCTAGGTCACGCAGACAATGAGGAGCCTGGAGCACAACATCTAATAATGTTTACTCACCAACAGTTCGGATCCCTAACGCCCGATGAATTTGTCCTATTCTTTACCAGCAGAATTCTGCTTCAATTATGCAACTTTCATAACAGTTAAGTAACAATAAACATTTTAATTCACCTAAATTAAATCTCTCCTTCTGAGTCTGGGACATAGAAGCATAACTCCTCACACGATGCCTGCAGTACAAACCTGGTCAATATTGAGGCGAAGTGGCATTAGGGACACTCGCAAGCAGCACTCCTGCGGTGACCTGCCGGACTCGGGGCGCACGTGTAATACTTTCACTGTCAACTAGGAGAGAAGAAAAACATTTTTTCCCCAATGATATTACACCCTTGTTTTCATTTAAAAAGAAAAAACACAAGAAACAAAAGAAAAAAATCCCATTTCTATCCCTTATAAGAGAACTAAAAGTGGAACTGTTTCCCCTTTTTCTTTAAAGGCCTGAATCACACTTGTCTGGGGCACACACTCCCTGAAGAGTCTCAGGAGAGAAATGGGTTCTCTTTAGTGGGAAAGACATAAACGACAGTGGGGTACATGTACTTCAGGATCCGCTGGGCCCCTGGAGGGAATCCGGAGAGCCACACTCCAAAGACAGCTTCTAGGACGTTTTCTTCTAGCAATCCTGAGCAAATCATTCCTATTCCACTAAAACTCACAAAGTGTTAGAAATCTGGAACACTTCCAGCAATACTAAATATTTTGTGTAGATCATCATAGACTTCCCATTTTCCTCGGGTATCAATATACTGGCAGTTAAAATTAATGGACCCTAAAAGTGACAGGTAAAATAATTTTTAGGGGTGCCTGGGTGGCTCAGTCATTAGGCGTCCGCCTTTGGCTCGGGTCATGATCCCAGCGTCCTGGGATCGAGCCCCGCATCGGGCTCCCTGCTCGGTGGGAGGCCTGCTTCTCCCTCTCCCACTCCCCCTGCTTGTGTTCCTTCTCTCCCCCTCACTGTCTGTCAAATAAAAAAAATAAAAAATAAATAAATCTTAAAAAATAATTATTTTTATTTTTTTATTTTTTTTAAAGATTTTATTTATTTATCTGAGACAGAGAGCATGAGAGAGACAGAGAGCACATGAGAGGGGGGAGGGTCAGAGGGAGAAGCAGACTCCCTGCCGAGCAGGGAGCCCGATGCGGGACTCGATCCCGGGACTCCAGGATCATGACCTGAGCCGAAGGCAGTCGCTCAACCAACTGAGCCACCCAGGCGCCCAAAAAATAATTTTTAAATAATAAAACTTTAAGGGGCACATGGGTGGCTCAGTCAAGCATCTGCCTTTGGCTCAGGTCATGATCCCAGGCTCCTGGGATAGAGTCCCACATGGGGCTCCCTGCTCAGCAGGGAGTCTGCTTCTCCCTCTGCCCCTCCCCCCAGCTCATGCTCACTGTCTGAAATAAAACCTTTAAAAATTAATAACAATAAAACTTTAAGCAGCGTATTTAAAAGGAATTTTCATATTACTATAAAAAAAAACCTTCAATTTTCCCCAATCTCAATCTTCTGCAGTTAGATACAACAAACACACTTTTCCAAAACAAATAAATAACAGAACATATGAGGTCTTAAATCTTACCATGTTGGAATGAGCTTTTCGAGGTATTTCTTTACTGCAATACAAGTACAAAAACTTATTCATTTGTGATGTTGCCAGACGATCTCGAATTTCAAGATCCTGCACGACAAACACCTGCCGGGAGACTGGGTGCTCTAAGAGGCCGGAGTCACACTCCGGCTTGCAAGGTGGGTAGACCTCATGCTGAAACTTCACCTTCACAGAGAAGAGGGAACACACAACCATTTTTACTTTTTATTTAAATTAGATTTCTTCTTTAAAATGCAAAATATCACCCATCACTTGTTGTTTCAGAGAACAACAGTCCTTCATTTGTTCACTTTATTGATCTACATGTGCCTCACCACACAAGCATAAGCTCAACGAATATCTTACTTGATCTTGGCAAAATCCCTATCCTTTTCAAGCAAAACCCTCTGTAAGAATAATACACAAAGTTATCATCTTGCATACCTATGAAACTGCTTGAAAAAGAATCAGTGGAGGCAATGTTCAAGTTCCAAAGGGTGGGGGGGGGGGGGCAAGGATACAATGAAATGCATGGGATCTTCATCACTACGATACTTCCATGTTAAGTACCCTAATATAAGACACTTGGCACAATCCCAGACAAGCTGAAAGAACTGAATGTATATGATGTCATTGGCGACCTGGACATACTGGTCTCTAGACATTCATGAAGGACCTGACACAGGTCCTATCCAACGGCAGCCCTCCCAGATAGATCCTCCAGGGCAGTGGTTCCCCAAGTGTGGTCCTGGGAAAGGTAGTATCAGAATCACCTGGGAACTCATTAAAAATGCAAATTCATGGGCCCCACCTCATACTGATTCAGAAACTCTGGGGCCCAGCAACTTGTGTTTTAACAAGCCCTCGAGGGGATTCTGATGCTTGCTCAACTCTGAGAGACACTCCTCTAGGGACAGCCTGGGAAAACAAAAACAAAACAAAACCCCTCAAACTTCTCGGAACATTTGAGAAAGAAAAAGTTAGAAGTTTTACAAGACCCCTGCATTTTTCCAATCCAAAGGGCTGGCACTTATGGCTCAAGACCACAAGGCTGGGGAGCAACCAAAGAACCCCCATTAATGCTCCTACTTCGGTGGCTTTTTCCTTTCAAAATGCCATCTTACCTTGCTTAACTGTATTTCCATTAAAAAGTCATGGTTTCTTCCTTTTCCCCCACATACCATGTTACGTGCATGCCTTGTGGGAGTGTGAGAAGGTGAACTGTGGGGACTGCTATAAATAGAAAAAAAAAAAAATTTGTTAAAGGAAATATTCAAAGAAAGGCAATGAATGACCTCAGGAAAAATAGAAAGATAGAAAGAGAAAATAATATTACAGAACTACCAACACTCTGCCACAAACTGCATTTCTCTATATCAAAGCCACATCTTTATGCTTCGGAGACACTGAGAACATGAATTTTATTACTGCCATTGCGGCAATCAACTGCCTGCTAAATATTTAGAACTAAAGAAAAACGTAACTATGGTGTTGGTGTTCATATAACAGGACACGGAAAAACGAGACCTCCTGAGAAGTTCCTTATTACTTCAGAAACTCCTTACAGAGTACAAGTCCTAAAAATCCCAATCGATATAGAAAAGGAAGTTTTAAAAATCACTTTTTTTTTTAGATTTTATTTATTAATTTCTGAGAGAGAGAGAGCACAAACAGTGGGGGAGCGGCAGGCAGAGGGAGAAGCAGACTCCCCGCTGAGCAGGGAGCCCAATGCGGGAGCTCGATCCCAGGACCCTGGGATCATGACCTGAGCTGAAGGCAGATGCTTATTAACCCACTGAGCCACCCAGGAGCCCCTAAAAATCACTTTTAAATAGGAAGTCTCTACACTGTTGTGCCAAAGATTACCATTCCCTGAAACCTTTTCTGATCATCCCACCCTAATGAGAATGTTCCCTCCCACTGCACCTAGGACTAGGCTGGCTAGTCCTCTTCTAGCTCCACCAAACAACACACTCATTTAACAAGTACTTCAGGAGCATCAACCCCTTGCCCGGCACTCTGCTGGATGCCAGAGATTCAGGGCCATGCCTGGTCCCTGCCCCCTGAGGCACATGCTTCACTTCATTGCCCTCATCTGCTTACATAATGGTCCTTTTGAATGGAGGGAAGGGTGTGGGTCTTATTTTTTTAAGATTTTATTTATTTATTTGAGAGCGAAAGAGCCCATGAGAGAGCGCAGGAGAGAGCGCAGGAGCGGGGAGGAGAAGGGCAGAGGGAGAGTCAGAAGCAGGCTCTTCAATGAGCAGGGAGCCCGATGCAGGGGCTGGATCCCAGGACCCTGGGATCATGACCTGAGCCGAAGGCAGACAGTTAACCCACTGAGCCACCCAAGCGCCCCTGGGCCTTATTCATTTTAGTGAATGTGCCTCTAACACAGGCTCCGGCACATGGTAGGTACCCAAAATATTTTGGTGAATGGCAATCACTTAAGTCACCATATTTCAGTAAATACATAAACAATGCAACTAAGTTTACAAATGAAAAGTTTTAACATTAAAAGAGCAACATTTAAATTACACAGCTGTCAGTACTACTTTATTAATAATTCTTAAAATGACAAATTCTAGGGGCGCCTGGGTGGTTCAGTCGGTTAGGCATCGGTCTTCAGCTCAGGTCATGATCCCGGGGTCCCAGGATCGAGCCCCACATCAGGCTCCCTGCTCAGCGGGGAGTCTGCTTCTCCCTCTGTCCCTCACCCTGGCTCATGCTCTCTCTCTCTCTCACGTGTGCTCGCTCTCAAAAAAATAAAATCTTTTTTTTTAAGAAATGACAAATTCTGTCTTTTTCTATGAAAAGAAAATAATATAAATAAATAAAATCTTAAAAAAAAAAAAGGGGGGGGCGCCTGGGTGGCTCAGATGGTTAAGCGTCTGCCTTCGGCTCAGGTCATAATCTCAGGGTCCTGGAATCGAGTCCCGCATCGGGCTTCCTGCTCCTTGGGAGCCTGCTTCTCCCTCTGCCTCTCTCTCTCTCTCTCTCTCTGTCTCTCATGAATAAATAAATAAAATCTTTAAAAAAAATAAAATAAAATAAAATAAAAAGAAAATAATGGCTTGAAAAAAAAAAAAAAACTTATGTAGAAATCAACTTACATGTAACTTTTAGCTGGAGAAGTAGGAGGGACTGTTCCAAAATCCTTTCCTCCATAAAGATGCCAAACGAGAGAGACTTCTTTAACAACATAGCGGACGACAGGGATGGGAAAGTGCAATGGGGCTTTGCTCGTGTCCGTCTTCTTAGCGGGTTGACTAAAGTAATTCTCTCTTATTACAATCGCATCATCGACCATCACTTTCACAACTGGCTCTTCCTCCTTCTCCTAAAATAAACAGGGAACACACACGGTCTTATCTCAGTTGAAACCACTGATTATGTTGCATATCTCAAGATTTCTTGACTCTGCATTCTTTCTTTTTTTTTTTTTTTTTAAAGATTTTATTTATTTATTTGAGAGAGAGAGTGAGAGACAGAGAGCATGAGAGGGAGGAGGGTCAGGGGGGAGAAGCAGACTCCCCGCCGAGCAGGGAGCCCGATGCGGGACTTGATCCCGGGACTCCAGGATCATGACCTGAGCCAAAGGCAGTCGCTTAACCAACTGAGCCACCCAGGCGCCCCGACTCTGCATTCTTTCTAATAGCAATATCAATATATGAAATGGGCAAGTACTGATATTAATCATCACACTGGATACTCTGCATTATTCAGCATCAAGTGGACTTTTTGTTCATATGTAAATCACTCCACAAGGAGACTTTCATAGTCTTCAATCTAGCTTTTACCATTTGAAAATAAAAAGGCACAGATTTAGTGGGTGTGCGCTGATGTGGGTGTGTATCTGGTGTGTGTTTGTTTATAGTTCTTTAATTCAAAGTCAATACTACATTCCAAATTTAACATACTTCAACATACTGACCAAATTACCATGATCCTAATAATGAAGTTATCCTGAGTTTGACTGATTTTTATTTCCCAGGATGCAGTAAAACAAATACATTCATCAAGTTACTACTGAGCAGTTTAATATGTATATACGCTAAATGGTGATTCATGAAGTTCAACTCCAGCACCAATGCTTAACCCTTCTAGTGAACTGTGCATTCCTTACATCCAGACCGTACTTTTTAAATGGAAGCATGATTCTCACATGGCAATTACACTTATCAACCATCCATCAGCCTTCACACAAACCATGTCTTACCTTTCCCAATTCTTGGACTAGCAACTCTGGATAGCACTCCTTTCACCATTTCCTTGCCCTGAAGAGCTAACTATGTACAACATCTGTAGTTTAATAATCTATGTAGAAAATTTTGCCCTGAAACTAATAATACACCATATGTTAACTAACTTGAATTTAAATAAAATCTAAAAAAAATAATTTTTTAAATTTTGCAAATATTGAGCATTCTTCTGAGTTTTAGAGCGATGTGTCACAGAAATAGTAAAGTATAGTAAACATTTGCAAAGCCTCAATAATAAATTACAAAATGAAGTCACTGTGAACTGCCAAGAGTTATAAAAAAATCTGAAGACTGTTCCTCAGGTACCCTTTGGTCAATCCAACCTGTAACACTACCTTAAGGCCTCAATTATATTATCCATTTATTACCTGAATGTTTGCTCTTGGTGCAAAAAGAATGCAAAAGTCGTCATTCTCAGTGGGCGCACCTGCCATTGCATCACTAATCAAGTGGTGTGTGAATGAGGGGTAAGGAGGGCCAGGCTCCTGGGACGTGTTCCCACTCTCATCTGGAAACAGGAAGAGGTCTGAACAACATGGCTCCTGAGTTTGAGACTTTTCATCCAGAACACCTAGGTAAAAAAGAATACAACACTCAATTTTGGCACATTTTGAAGAGTAATGCTTAGTAAACATTTTAACCACATGTCAGATACACACTATGTTGAAATGTTTTCACCTGCAATATCGCATTTATTTCTTACAATAAGCCTCCGATTACTAATAAAAAGACTGATAATAAGTTTGAAGTTCTCTAGGAGAATAGTAAATGACGGTCTCATAAAGTCATAGCGAGTCTCCTCTTAAGTTATTTCGCATTAGAGAAGCTCAGAAATATGGCAGCAGGAGGTTAGTGTTGACTGGAGTTTTGTTTAAGCCAGAACTGCATTTTGACAACTCTGTCCTGTGGGTGGAGATGTGGAAACTTCCGGAGCAATACTGCAAGGGAAGGAACAACTGGTAACATCTGGCAGTGCCTCCCCCAGAACTACAGGAAATCTCTGCTTATAGAGGGGAGGGGGGGGAAAACAGAGGCCAAGCAGGACTCTGGCCAGGGAGTGGTGCCCTACAATCAACAGACTACTTTGTGGGGCACTGGATACCCAACGGGCCACCTGTTCTCACGTAGCTGTCAACGTGGTTCACAAAAGACTGCATGCATGACAAAATCTGTACTGTGAACATACACCTTTATGGATTTTTAATACATAGTAGATCCACTAATTCTTTCTCCATTCCGTCAGTCATTCCAATCACTGTGATAAGGACTGAGAACGTGAAGATGAATAATATATTTTAGCCTCAAGAGGCTCACAGACCAGATTTTAAATTCTTCTATGGCAGCACCTTGGACTTACTCATCCTTTATAAATGCCTGGTGCACCTGAATATTGAAGCTGTTCAGTAAATATTCACGAACATTCTTTCCCACCTAAGTAGGTTAGCTGCCAATATTACAGATAATGTAATATGCAGGAAGCTAAAAGTTCCTATTTCTTTCCTGAGTTCTAATTTATGCTAAATTAGAATAAAAGCAAAAATTTAACCCTAAACTTTGATAGTACCATGAAATAATTTTTTAAAAATTAAGATTTCAGAACATATAGAAATGACTATGTATTCAATTAGAAAAAAATATTTTTTAGATAGATGCTTCAAAGTATTTAGATGCTTCCAGCTGTCTTTCAAGGCTCTCCCACTGGCTGGTTCCTCCCTGCTTATCCAACTTTGCTGGCCAAGTCTTTCCAATGAGAAGGGAGCTTCTGTTCCAGTAAGAGCCTGAGCTGCAAGATAATTAAGGCTTCTGCATGCTTCTGTGCCTCTGTCAACATTCATGACCTTGCCAAGACTACCTTCTCTCTCCCCTCCACATACCTAAACCCCAGCCACTCTTTAAAATTAAGCCAACTTGAGCGCCTGGGTGGCTCCATCGTTAAGCATCTGCCTTAGGCTCAGGTCATGATCCCGGGGTCCTGGGATTGAGTCCTACATCAGGCTCCCTGCTTCGCAGAAGCCTGCATCTCCCTCTCCCACTCCCCCTGCTTGTGTTCCTGCTCTTGCTATCTCTGTCTCTGTCAAATAAATAAATAAAATCTTTAAAAATTAAATTAAATTAAGCCAACTCCTCTCACTTTCACTGAAATCTAATGAGACAATTCCAATCCCTTCCAACCGGTAGTTGAGGATGTGACACACTCTGAAGCACTTTCTCATGTCATTTCTCAAACATTCTAAGTAAGAACATCAGTCTGGCTTAGTGCCAATCTGTGTTATGAAACTCTAAGCTAACAGAACAGATAAGCTTTGTCTTTCATTTAATCTGTAACCCCCACAACACCCTGGCCAGTGGTTATTTATCTACTAGACACTCAATCAACACAAGCAGATTGACTAATAAATATCCACCAAACCTCAGACTTGTCTTTTCTTTAATAAGTTACTTACTGCAGAATTTATAAGCGTACAAATAACATAAGCCTCAAGTGAGGCCCCAGTGCTCCTGGGGAGGAAGGCCCGGCCCGTCCTACCGTTAGCCTGGGCTTGCGCGGATGCAGCGGCCTGCTGCAGGTCAACCTCCTCCATAGCGTCACTCATCAGATCACGTAACATCTGCTGGTCTGCTTCAGGAAGTACTGGACCCTGTGAGGAGGAGCGACCGCTGGAATCTACCTACAGCCAAAACACCTAATTAAAAATAACTGAAAATGGGCGCCTGGGTGGCTCAGTTGGTTAAGCGACTGCCTTCGGCTCAGGTCATGATCCTGGAGTCCCAGGATCCAGTCCCGCATCGGGCTACCTGCTCAGCAGGGAGTCTGCTTCTCCCTCCCCTGCTCCCCACTCTTGTGCTCTCTCTCTCTCTCAAATAAATAAATAAAATCTTTAAAAAAAAAAATAACTGGGGCGCCTGGTGGCTCAGTTGGTTAAGCGACTGCCTTCGGCTCAGGTCATGATCCTGGAGTCCCAGGATCGAGTCCCGCATCGGGCTCCCTGCTCGGCAGGGAGTCTGCTTCTCCCTCTCCCGCTCCCCCCTCTTGTGCTCTTTCTCTCTCTCACTCTCTCTCTCAAATAAATAAATAAAATCTTTAAAAAAAATAAAAATTAAAAAAAATAACTGAAAATGCTCTAAGAAGCAAACTACTCAGCATGACGTTGTCCTAGAAACACAAGGCATTTTACAAAGACACCAGAAACAGGAACACAGCCATCGTTCCACCTTCTGCCCTACAGCTGTAGCCTTCTAGGTTGTTAGCATCATCATCACCCCAACAACTACTGGCCAACAGAAACAAATGCGCCATCACCTCAAAGCCAGCACCGTGAGCCGGGACGGTGGCGAACACGCACACTAGAGGACAAAGGAGCTAAGAACACTGCAGTGAGGCCTGGGGAGGAGCAGTCTCCTTCTGCAGAGCGGGAGCTGCTCAAATCTGGCAGCTGCACCAACTCTCACCCCCTGGACACAAAGCCGCTGGCGGTCAGAGTCTCGTGTCCTGGAATGGACGGACACCGAAGGATAGTAGGGGGCACACAGAGCAGGGGAAATCAACTAAGTGGGGACTCACGGGGTTCAACTCCAGCGCTGATGCTTAACCATTTTGGTTAGTGAACTGTGGGTTCATTAAATCCAGGCCATGCTTTTTAAATGGGAGTATGACTCTAAAATGGAAAGATCCAATTTGAAAGGGATCATTTAAAATAACGTTTAATAAACTGGAGAATGTTTATACAAAGAAAACAAACAGTGGAGAGGGAGGGTCATGAATTGTCTTCTTGTCAGTGAGAAGAGAGCAAAAGCAAGGAGTCAAAACCCAAAGCATAACACGAATGAAGTGTAAGAGCATCTGAACAAGACAAGGACCTTCACTAGGGGCTCCATTATCTAAGAGACTGAGAATCCTGTTCATAGAGCGGGCCACGATAAAGAATGAAAAAGCACTAAAAAGTTAAAAATGCTAAACAAACCGGACATCGTTCAATCTGTACCTAAGGGAGGACAGAGAGGTGACAGTTGGGGGCATAAGAAAGCACCGACCCAGAAATCAAAGTATCTGGTTTTGTTGCTAATCCTACTAATTTGGGCAAATAGCCTAATTCTCTGGGTTTTAACTTATTCATCTATAAAACGGAGATGATAATCTTTAACCTACCACACTGAATTCAAAGAAATCACAAACGAGAAAATATACTGAAAACCCAACAGAATCATATGTAACAAATAAAAGATAACTTAAGTCTTCTGGTAATAACACTAACACTTGTACCTCTCCTCTCCTAAGCATTTTTACATACGACTGGCACAGAACAAGCTCTTGCAATGCTACATGTTTTCTTTCTTCCTGGAGGGGAGATGAAAATAACTTAAGTCTAGAAGAAAGTATTCTGTGGGCTGAGAAGATTAATGTTCTGAAACAAAGAACACCAAAGAGCAGAATGGTTTTCCAAGAAGGCCTACGGAATCACCTTTCCAGACGCATCACTCTGAAGGTAAAGAACAGACAGGTGATTTTTCAAAGTTTCTTTTCTACCTCATGACTGTCATGAAGACCTCGCTGACGCACACACATCATGCCCATGGCTGCAAGGTGTCTGGGGTGAGTTAGTTCTAATAAAAGATGTTGCTGGCTATACCTTCATCTTTCTGTGCGAGGCTCCAGGCTTCGTCTCCACCTTGTTTGCTGCGTGTAAGTCCCCATAGCTTGCAATGTACTGAATGAGATTCATTAAAGCAGCACAAGAGTCCGAGCAAGTTCTGATATGGACAGTGTCACTGGAACAGTGTAGCTCGAAGCGCGGCTCAGTCTGGATGGACACAAGGGAAAAGAAAGGAACAGGTTTTTTAAACAAGAGCTAAAAATTTCTTGTTTTGCATAGGCTTACATTAAATAAAACAGAATAGAATTTTACTTGCCAGAAGAAATACATATTTATAACTATATCCTAATTTTAAAATATTTTATCTACTTTTGACCAAAATAATTTTATAATAAATTCAATTATTCTTTAGTCTCTCTTATAAAAAACAGGGGTCAAGGGCGCCTGGGTGGCTCAGTCACTGGGCGTCTGCCTTCGGCTCAGGTCATGATCCCAGGGTCCTGGGACCGAGCCCCATGTGGGGCTCCCTGCTTGGCAGGAAGCCTGCTTCTCCCTCTCCCACTCCCCCTGCTTGTGTTCCTCTCTTGCCATCTCTCTCTCTCTAATAAATAAATAAAATCTTAAAAAAAAAAAAAATAGAAGTAAAAATTTCTTATTTTAGTAACTTACTTGCTCTCCATCAGAATCAGATTTCACTGCAGTTATGGTTAATTCCAAAAGCCCCATATCCATCACACGAACATAATCTAAAATTTTTTAAATTAACAAAATATCTGAGTAAAGCTTTCAAAAAATACGTATCCAACCAACACTTAATAAAACTAGCAACTCTTTAAAATTCATGGCAGTTAGTGGTACAAATATTTAGAACGGAATGGAAATATAGTTTCATCCTATAAAAGTCCTACAATTCCCTTTTTTTACTTAGGAACAAAATTAATCTTGTATTAAATAGAGTACCTATAATTTGATGCACTTAACTGATGTTCTAAGGACATTACAACTTCAAACTGGTATTTAGTAAGATCCTTAGTTCAATAGCATTATTCCAGAGTTCAAATGCTCTAAAATATTCATACAAAAACTAAAGAACATTCATCTATCTCAGATTTTGTTTTTCAACTCTTACCTCTATTCAAATTTATAGTAACAGTATTACACTTGTCAGACAAATGCAAGGCAGCTTCATCCAAGATTATTCTGAGGAAACAATATAAAATCAACATCGAAAAATTAACTTTGAATACATGACACGTGATCATGACATACTTCATTGTATCATTCTTCTGATATACAAGTTATCAAAGTCATATGTAGTTTCTTACAAGTGGCATCTAACATTTCCTTAAAACTCACTGTTTCTGAGTGCTAGAAATATTTAAATGGTGTAAAGAATGAGACTGAATCATCAGCTCAAATTAATTTTAAATTTTCAGCATTTTTTAATAGATCTAAATTATCTAAATTATGAAAATAAAGTGTTATCAGGCAGTATAGGAAGTTTAGATTTCTGTTTTTAAAAGTAAACTATCAATCTCAAGAATTCATTTCCTCCCTAAAAATAAAAAACAGTGATAAATTGAAGAGATGGGACGAATCATTCGAAAATGAAAAATTGAAAACCTGGATAAAGGGACATGACTACGAGTAAAAGAATGCTGATTTTTAACAAAAGGGTGGGACTTCAAAGACTTCAGCTGAACAACAGTTAGCATGTTTGGAACAGCTGCATTTAGCAGACAGTTAAGTTTACCCAGGCACCTGAGAGTAGATGAGGATTTGTCCAAGGCCACACTACTGGAAACGCTGAAGGTTTCCACAGTGAGAAGAGATCGAATCGGCAAATAAAGAGGCCTAATACCAAAAAGAAACAAACAATATCAGTCTGCTAAAACAACAGAAACTCCCTTAAAAGAGCATTTTGAACCTTAACTCTACAATTTGAATTACGCATTTTTTCAAAACAGTACATATTTTGAATAAAGCTTTATTTTGTTCCACTTGTGAACTGACCTATAATCAAGTGCACAGCTCCAGAGGTGAACGTGAAAAGTTGTAAACGAAGTTGGAGGATTATATCCCAGAACAGGTTCATCAGCAATATTCAAGAAGTATAAAATCTGTAATCACAAAAATATAAAACGCCCTGCTTTAGAAGAAAAAAAAAGTTGTGACCAGGATATCTTTAGTACCAATGTAAAATATCTCACAGAAAAAGCAATGATTTATGGGGGGGAGGGGGGAAATCAATGCTAAAAGGAAAAAAAAAATCATCATTTTGAAGTAATTCATTTTAAAAAGTATTTGCAAAACCACTCGAGTTTGAAATGAAGAGAGAGTCCCATCTGACAACTGCAATGCTACAAGTCTTGAGAAAATTGTATCTTCTCAAAGATATGATTCATATCAAAATCATTATACAAACTAAAGTATGTATAATATGCTATGCTTGCATATTATTTTGCTTGGGACAATTCTTGAAAAAAATACTTTGCTAAAGATTACTTACCACTCCATCTGGTTGTCTATGTAATCCACTTTTGGGAAAAGTTATTTTTCCTTAAATTATACCTAGCTCAGTCTGAAAACCAGATCCTCTTACTAACATCTATTCTCCTGTATTTCTATCTAAATGAGGTTAGATTAAACCTCCCCCTTACAACTGAGTTCAGTGTTCACATCAACCATCTCTCTACCCTTGCTACACAGATCTAGGTCTCCTCAGGTCTCCTAAATGCTTTTATGAAAGCGCTCTGAAAACTTTCAGGTATAAAATATTTTATTATTTTCCAGCACAAAGAAAAAGCTCCTCTTTCTAAGGAAAATGAACAAGAGTCACAGTGTACTAATTTTCATTCTCAATAGAAAAGAACTGTATTGCATTAATCAAACACTGGAGATTAATTACAGAAATCTCTATAAATGCCTCGAAGCATGTCATTGGCCTAGGGAGTAACTGTGAAATGACGGCACGTACGGAGTGAGCACAAGTCAGTGCATCACCTGCTGCTCCTCTGTGCCTGGTACTCTACAGGTTCTGGGCCACGGAGTCCCTTCCCTTAAACGACTTAAAAGATAACTGTCTTTGAGATGTTTAGGGACGAAACTTTAAGGTAAAAAATCAATTTCGTTCTGGAGTGGTGATAATGTTCTATTTCCTAACCTAAGAGGTGGTTATATAGGAGTGTTGCCTTCAACAATATTTCTATGCACACTGATCATTTCCGATTTGTGACTTTACAGTCTGTGTATTACATGTCAATATAAAGTAAAAAGTAAATCAATATGTACAAAACAACTCGTACCTGCTCGTGCCAGCTAAGCCCAGAAGGAAGCATTCTGTGCTGGAGTGTGGCTCCTTTCAACCCCACAGCAATGAGAAATTCCTGTACAGATGACACAAAAAGTTACACTGATCACCTACATGACCCTCTAATTCAAAACTTGGAAAGTTTTTCTAAGAAAATAAATGTGTTGCTTTTATGCAATCACTTTTAGCTAGTAATCAAATGAACGGCAAGTCTTTAATGGTATAAAAGTACAAATCACAAACCTTCGTATTGGACTCTGATTTATCAGATAGTATTTTAACTGCAACAGAGAGCATATTCAAAGTGTCTCCTGCAACGCCATCTGAAGAAGCTCTACTGAGGCCATCTTCTTCAGAGGAATAAATAGTAGGTTCCAACCAGTGTGGGCGGGTTGAACTGGGCAGTCGTGTTTCTGTAGGAAGAATCACTCCATCTACTACACCTACATCGACAATGAGGTGACAATATAACAAAATGATAACCTGAAATTAGTTCACAGACTTTCACAACTCAAAACAAAAATCCATATACTCCCACTGAATATACTAAAATCCTGGAGGCAAAATGACCAACAACCAGCTTGGCATTAATAATCCATACCTCTCTGCTAATGTTGGTATGACTGACAGTACCCTACTTTAAAAAAAAAAAAATTAAGATGAAATGCTAGGAAAATTAAATAGAAAAATCTGATAAGCATTAAGACTGTGCAAAGTATTGTTTTTACACTTTGGGGGGAAAAAAAGAATGTGTATCTTCCATTCACAGGGTAACAGGGAATGTGCTCAAAAGATGGTAAATTCCTTTTGTTACCAAAAGGAAATGCTGCTTAAGAGAGAGTAATGAATGTAAAGTCCCATCAACTCATCAGTGGATAGTAAGATATAGCACATCCATAAAATGGAATATTATTTGGCAATAAAAGAAATAAAATACTATTACACTCGGATGAACCTTGAAAACATCATGCCAAATTAAAGATGCCAGTCACAAAAGACTATATATTATATCATTCCATAACATCCAGAATACACAACCCACAGAGGCAAAGTAGATTCGAGGTTATTTAGTACTGGGGGGTGGGGGGTGGGAGGGCCGTGGGAGGCTAAAAAAAACTTTATTAAACAAAATTTCAATGGGTCTGAACAGAGGTGAACAGAACACACATTCAACATGTGTCCTACCTTTGTGGTACAGACTGAGACTACTGGAATGAAGGCAGATGTAGTGCTTGTCATCACAGCCTTCATACTTGGTCACACAAAACAACGAACCACTGCTGAACTCTAACCAGAATTCGCCATGTTTATTTTCCAACAGCTCTCCATTATCTTGCTAATAAAAAGATCAGAAAAACATAGAAGTCATTATTTAAATGCAGAAAAGTCAGAATGCCCCTTGGGTTGCTCCTTCCTGATTCAGCCTAGAAGATTCTCCCACATGGCGGCAAAGCGGTCTGATTCTCAAACCACGCAACATGGTGGCATGAAAAGCTATGCAGGGTCCCCCCTGCAGAATGAATCCCTGTACTTCACCGTCCTCTCTAACAGGTAAATTACTAGTGATCACCTCAGCAGCAGAACCAGCACATTTGCCAAAAGAAGGTCCACACAAGGTCTGTCTTGTGATCCACAGTGAAAAGCTTACTCTCCAAAGCCACCATCACTGCAGAACCTTTCTCAGGCACTGAAACAACCTCCTGCCACCTCAATGATGGCAGGTGTAACCACGGTCCATTTAAAATAAGATACACCTGGGGCGCCTGGGTGGCTCAGTTGTTTAAGCGACTGCCTTCGGCTCAGGTCATGATCCTGAAGTCCCGGGATCGAGTCCCGCATCAGGCTCCCTGCTCAGCGGGGAGTCTGCCTCTCCCTCTGACTCTCCCCCTCTCATGCTCTCTATCACTATCTCTCTCAATAAATAAATTAAAAAAAAAAAATCTTAAAAAAAAAATAAAATAAAATAAAATAAGATACACCTGAAACAACACTTTGGCTTTGCAAATCCTTACCCTGACATCTGTAAACACTGCCATTAGTCCATGGTTAATACTCAGAAGAACCGAGAGAAAACTCTGCGAGTTCTTGTTCTGAGAGTCTAGTTTTTTTTTCCTACGGGAACGATAGTTGGGATCCACAGTAGAAAAATACTGCAACGTCTCCTCCTCAGATCCACTCTCCTCATCTGTGAGAAATAAATGTCATAGTGATATGGTTTGGACAGCTATAGAAACAGAATAGCAACTGGAATATTATCACAAAAATACTTATTTTACAACCTGTTTTTTTACCAAGAATCTGGCATGACAATAAAAATGTACTTTCTGTATTTTTCTCTTTCCCACTGAACTTAAACCAATGTACATACTATCACTATAAAGATAATATATTTAACTGATAATATTCTCAATATGTAGATACAAGTGGAGAAATACTATAAATTACTGTATTATAAAATATAGTTACGAGGGGAAAATATCCAAGAAACATTTTAAAATCTATCAGTTGAAAAGGTTACTACTTTATTGCTAAGCCTGGCATTTTAAGTTAGAACAAATTTAAAATATATTACCGTAGTGAACTGTGGATTTAAATGGACTAAAACTATCTTTGTTGAAGGTATTAATCAGCTGACTGGCTACAGAAAGACCAATACCATAGGAAATATTTTCAAATGTCTCCACTGGTGATGGAGCTGTTGGTTCCCACAGCAGCAAGTCATTAAAGATCCTGTGGAAGACAAAAGTTGAAAAATACATAACTCATAGTTCAATTGAAGGTAAAGTCAAGAACATGTCTTTAAGAAGTCACATGAATAATAATTTTTCTAAATGGGAAATAGAAATTAGATCCTACAAAGGAGGGTTTTCTGTTTTGTTTTCTTTTAAGTATTAATTATGTCCTTTCAATGGAAAAGTTACTGATACAGCTTGACTGCAGGACAGTGAGAAAGGAATCTGTACAATTCGGTACCTAATTAGCTACCTGCCTGGTTTTACCTATGTTGTGTACATCAAATTACATACACCTAAATGCACTTTAGAGGAAAAAGTTAATCTAAAAACTGGAAAGAACAAAGGAAAGACTGTTCACACAGGAGAGCACTCTGTAAACTATAATACACCACGCACTGTCTCATCTGACCCCACCCCACCCCCAAACCCATGGGGCAGCCAAGAATCATTACTCTCACTTCACACTTGGAGAAACTGCCTCATAAAGGTTAAGTGCCTTGCCCAAGGCACTTACAGCTAATTTGTGAAAGGACTGGGGCCACAGCCCGGATTTTGTCCAGCTCCCAATTCAGCTCTCCTCCTTACTCACTGTTCCTAGAGATAACTGCTTTCTCTCTCTCTCTCTCTCTCCCCCCCGCCCACCCCACCACCCCAACAGAAAGCACAGCTTTCCTGGGAAGTGTGCATGGACTAAGAATGCATACAAAACGGAACAAAGAGAGGAAACCTTCTACTGACTGCACAGCCAAGTCAATACTAGTGATTAATGGGTGATACCCATCAAGCTAGACTACCAGCACATCCTACTTTTTCAAAGAAATATCTGTCACTATTCAGATGCCCTCCTGCTCCTGCCCCGCCCCCCCCCCCCCAGATCACCCCTGCTCTACATTTTTATAAATACTCAGATTTTACAATGTCTTCTCTGAAGCCTGTTGTTAAGATCTGGACCCACAGTGAATCCTTCACATACATAACTCTGTCATGGTGCCTACCACAGTATTTTCTTGCTTCCCCTTCCGAGACTGGAGACTCTCAGAGAGAGGGCCTTAGGTGTTGGTCATCTTTATATGTGTGGCATCTTTATAGCACGGTGGCTGTCACGTAGCAGGCACTGAGGGTTTGATGATGAGAGGGCCAGTGGACGACTCACATGGGAGGAATGCCAAAGGCCCAGCCTCCTCATAAAGCCTAGTGTGAATACCAATCAAGGTGCCCCCCTGGCCCTTCCTGCGAGAAGCCACTTGTCTAGGAACTTCCCGGGCCAATTCCTAAGCTTCTGAAGCCCTAGAAAGTATAAACCACCAGGACTGAGTATCGTGACTCTCAGTAGACTGAAATCCTCACCCCAAAAGTTCTCCATCTGGAACCACCAATAGGTGAAGAATACTAGGGATACGTAAGTCTCATCTCAGATACAATGACAGCTATGCCCCCAAACTGTGTGATACTCACTGGCTCACTGCTTCTTGGATATATTGCTCACAGGACAAAGAAACAAAAGAGTCTAAACCCAGATCTTACTCTAAACTCCTCTGTAAATAAATAATGACAATAAAATGAAGAATTTTCTCAGGAAATGCCCTTCCTTTACCTTATTCCCTACAACCATTCTCTTATCTCCATAGGTAAGAGAAAGTATTAATTTATGTAAAACCTAAATATAAGTTTTATATGATTTTGCGTTTTCCTTATTTACATGTTGGTCTAAACCCAGTCTTGATATCATTTTTTTTTGGTTGAGGTTTCTAATACCAAGAAAGAAAACACTTAAGATACTTAAGGACACAGGGGCATCTGGGTGGTTCAGTCAGTTAAGTGGCCAACTCTTGATTTTGGCTCGGGTCATAATCTCAGAGTTGTGGAACTGAGCCCTGGATGCGGCTCCTATCAGCAGGGAGTCTGCTTGGGATTCATTCTCTCTCTCTCTCAAATAAATAAATAGATCTTAAAAAAAAAAGAGAGAGAGATTTAAGGACACATCACCATGATTCTGTGGCTATGAGCCTGAAACATGACAGGCAATATCTAATTTAACAAAGCTAGTGAAAATTCTTTTATATTCTAAAGGACTTCAATGGAAAAAATTCTCCTGTACCTGAGACTGTCTATCTAAAAAGAGCCCGTTGACTAAGGCACTAAAGGAATAAACCAAGATTTTAAAATGTATGAAGTTAAGGCAGAGTTGGTTATATCTCCTGCTCAGAAAGTTATTTTAATGTATGAAAATAAAAACTACGGGCGCCTGGGTGGCTCAGTTGGTTAAGCGACTGCCTTCGGCTCAGGTCATGATCCTGGAGTCCCGGGATCGAGTCCCGCATCAGGCTCCCTGCTCGGCAGAGAGCCTGCTTCTCCCTCTGACCCTCCCCCCTCTCATGTGCTCTCTCTCTCTCTCGCTCATTCTCTCTGTCTCAAATAAATAAATAAAATCTTTAAAAAAAAAAAAAAAGAAAATAAAAACTAAAAATAAATTCAAAAAATTATATACATAAAAAGGGCAGTATTGAAACATTTAGCAAAACTCGGATGGGGTTTGAAGATTAAGTAATGCAGAATATTAATATTCTCATTTTCTCATTTTGATTGTTGAATTATAATTATGTGGAAGAATGTCCTTGTCTTTGGGAAATACACAAGTGCTCAGGGAGGGGCATCAGGTCAGTGGCTCTCAAATAGTTAAGGCGGGGGAGGGGAAAGCTCTATGTTCTACACTTGAAACTTTTCTGCAAGTCTGGGAATATTTTAAAACTTTAAAATAATATTAACTCAAAAAAATAATAAAAATAAAATATTAACTCAAAATAAAAACAGACCTATTCAAAGCCAAATAAGGGGCAAAGAATTCACACCCTGAAGAACTTAGATATGTGATTTATAAATCCACAGGGTGAGGAAGCACTTCAACATTTATACAACTGTAGGTACCTGAGAGCCGGAGAAGTGGGCAGAGTAAGGTAGAACAGAAACGCTCTTCAGCAACCACTACTTAACCAGCTCTGCAGAAGAACACATACTCTCTCGTTCCCTGACTTGAGCAATCAACCACCCCACCTGCCATACTGACACACGTCCCCCATATGCTAACCGCTGCTCCTTGGGACTACTCTCCAGCACACCCAAGAAGTCTGTTCCTATCAGGTGAGCTCTATGTTCAGTATATTCACTAAGTGTCAACTGTGTTTGGCCTCGAATGTACTCATCTCACTTGTATTTACTGTTGTAAGTATACTTTAACTCAATATTATGCTAACAGATGACCTAAATATACAGACTGAGGTGGAAAAAATCTTAAAAAACTGAGAAAGATTTTGAACTCAGATTCCTTTGAAACTATTTTTTCAGTAACTGAAAACTGTAAACAAAACCTTTCAGGTATACATTATGTGAAACTTCCAACCTGTGGCTCATATTAAAAGGAAGGAAAAAAAAGGTCTTGTCTTGTATTTTAAAAAGAAGTTATAAATGAACATATTTATAAACTGAAGGTTTAAGGTGCATATTTCTGTTCTGATGTCCCAATTTAACCGATGGCCACCTGCTCAAGCAAATGCAGAAAGAGAAAGAAATGGATTAAGCTCTTCTGACCTCTGGGCTAGACCCTGAACTAGTCGTTTCGTTTTGCTCAGTCTTAGCCTTGCAGATCTGTCAACTCTTGGTAGATATTCCTAACTATAAAAAGAAGAATGGTCTGGAGATCAGTGGTTTCCCAAACTTTAGATCATGTGTAACAGCTAAAAAAAAAAAAAAAAAACCTGTAAAAGCCTTCTGATATGAATTTATAAATTACAGGCTTCTACTTATATACATTATGTAGAATATAAAACAAATATAAAAATATAAATTTTAAAAGACTTAGGGTCAATTAAGTCAATTAAGCCGCCAACTCTTGGTTTCGGCTCAGGTTGTGATCTCAGGGTCGTGAGATCGAGCCCTGCCGTGTCAGGCTCCATGCTCAACACGGTGTCTGCTTGAGATTCTCTCTCCCTCTGCCTCTCTCACTCTCGCACATGCTCTAAAATAAATCATTAAAAAATAAAAGTTTTAAAGTTGAACAGAAGAACTAACATTTTCTTCCTCCACCTCAAATAGACTATCCTGTGAATCTCATCATCAAGACAACTCAACTAAATAGATCTTTCTGGAACTTAATTTTCTGATTCTAAGACCAACAATCCTGGTCACTGGTAGGCAATAAGGAGATCCAGAGCTTATTATGAACAGTTAAGGAATAAAGGAGCAGAGATATCTGATATCAAGTAAATGTACAGCAGAAACAACAGTGCAGCTTCTAAAGCTTAATAGATATGAGAATCATGTCTTACATATGAGAAGCTAGTGATGACCGATACTAAGAACATCTTTTTCTAGAAAAGCACATGACCACCTTTCAGGTCTACTATAGAAGTGATTCCTTCAGTGGATGGGAATGATACCAGAGGACTACCGAGTGCTTATTGTAATGCCAGGTGCTATTCTCCGAACTTCTCAAGTGCTGTATCATCTAATCCTTCAAACAACTCTTTGAGACAGGTTCAAGTTATCATCTACATTTTACAGATGAGGAAACTGAGCTTAGGGCAGGTAAGTTGTGAAGGTCTTCCAAGTCTAGGCTCTTTTAACTCTAGAATGCTATTTATTTCAACATATTTGCTTGGTATATATATTTAAGGACCCTATATAATTCTAACAAGATGCTTTTTTAAACTCTGAAAAAAGATGCTCCTTGTACAAAGACTCTAGGATTCTGATTCTACCCCGGCACGTGCTAGCCCCCCATATAAGCTGCCCCCCCCTGGCACCTGTTGGCCCTCCATACAGGGGTCTCCCAACTCTTTTCATGTCACTGCACACATAGAAGACATTTACTCAGTACTCTGTGGTAAGGTGACAGAGAGCAAACAGCCAACAAAGGTGGAGGGAATAAACATCTCACATACAAGTAACCCAGTTACCAGACACACTGGTTAGGAAACTCTGCTATGACAACAGCCCATCGGAACGGTTAACAGTTTTGTAATCAACACCACACAAAGTACCCAGTGATGGTAGATAATATTAAAGCAAGGAAAGAAAAGGGGCAAGTGGGGAAACAGGGAGACAGTTAGGCAGAGAAGTCCAATCCCAAAGACTCAACTAAATGTGTTTAAACTCACCTATTATAAAGCTTCTCATAAAAGCTTTTATTAGGTAGTGTTACATGAATGCTGGGTAACGTAAGTTCCAGCACATAGTGAGAATTGCTGATTGCTTTATCCTGAAATTCTGTCATTTCCACAGGGTCTCCTGGCATCACCATCTAAAATACAATAGTTTGGTGCAAAAAAAGCATGAAATAACCATTTCATGTTTAAAATAACAGGAGCATCTTCTTGCCCTATCCATGGGACTTTACATGTAAACAAACAAATAAGCATGTAACTTTTAACCAAGAAAAGAAATACTATTCAGTCTTAGAGTTAAAAGCGTAGCAATAACAGTATACAAAGTACTTCTTCAAAAAACAAAGAATGAAAATGACTGCTATATGGTAAAGGATAATTCCTTCATTGCTCATTTTACCTGCTCGTTTTCAAACATGACTCTACGAGAAGAGAAGGGAGAAGGGGCTGGTCTTCGCAGATCACAAACATCCTTCAGGGAATGAGCACCCCCTTCCTCCTCTTCCTGATAGCGGCCATCACTCTCTTCTTCCTCAGCTGCTATTCGCTCCAAAATGGAATGCACAGCTGGTGGATTTAATTTCAGTACAATTCTGACAGCAAAGACAATTTAAAAAATCAAGGTCTAAGTGTGAACAGCAAGGCTTTAACTTTCCTGCACTCTGATACAAAGACCACCGATGATAGGATTCAGCTTTTCTACAAAGTCTAATTGTGTCTCATGTAACCACTTCTGAGTGTGCTATTAACTTCAAAATGTAGAACGATGAAACAAATAAAAGAAGGGTTATTAACATTTCATACTTGGCTAACTGAAAATCTGACCTTGTGAGGACAAAAGATTATCTTTCAATTTCATCAATAGCCGACAAATTTTACCTAACAATTCTATTTATTTTCATGAAACCAAATGCTTCTGGGGTCTGTTGTGCTATTACAGAATATTGCACACCTAAGAAACCTTCTATCATAGAAATTATTCAAATGGAAAAACGAAGACTCACAAGAGAATAACTTAGAACTGCAACAACAAAGTAGCATTTTCCTTCAGGAATTTCAATAACAAAAGGCTTGCCTTGTTGCTGTATTGAAGCTACAAACCTGAAGTAAAGGAGCCCACGCCCTGAGCCCCCGCTGTCCTACTCCATGCACATCACTAGCAAAGGCTTTGCAGTTTCCTTCCCAACTCTGTCGTGAGGAGGCCTGGTGCCCTCAAACCAAACCTCTGTGGGGCATCTACGACGTGTTTTTCCCCTTAGTTAAGTGGTGCCAGTTGGCTCCTGTTATGAACAATCGTGACTGTTTCCTAATTTATAGACATCTAAATGTAACTTGTGCTTCCAAATTAACTGAAGTAGATCCATTTATGATGAAAACTCATGCACTAAACCGCTCATTATCAGGCACGTCCTGATCACACCTATCCTAACAGCCTGCTAGGACTGATACACAGGGGCAGGTGTAAAAAAGGCTGGCAGGAAAATGGCACAAAAAAAGGTCACTTTAATTCTCAGATATCAAATATTCAGTTTTCAATATAATAAAAAGTCATTTCAAGTAAACTAAGTCCTTTTAAATATATCCAAGCCCACTATCAGGCTATTAAATTAATAGTCTTGTTACAGTATATAATGAATAATTAACAAATGTTAATAATTAATAATCTCTAATAAGTATACTTTATTAATTCTTCTAAGAAATCCTGAAGCAGTGGTTCTTAACATCCACCTTCACACTGGAATCACCTGGTGTAATTTTTAGACTATCCTGATGCCCAGGCTCTATCCCAAAATCTCAGGGTGGGGCCCCTGAGTATTTTGTAAAAGTTTTGTAAAAGCCCAGACTTGAAAAACAGTGTCCTGGGGCGCCTGGGCGGCTCAGTCATTAAGCGTCTGCCTTCGGCTCAGGTCATGATGCCAGGGTCCTGGGATCCAGCCCCGCATCGGGCTCCCTGCTCAACGGGAAGCCTGCTTCTCCCTCTCCCACTCCCCCTGCCTGTGTTCCCTCTCTCGCTGTCTCTCTCTGTCAAATAAATAAATAAAATCTTTACAAAAAAAAAAGCAGAAAAGAAAAACAGTGTCCTAAAGCAATCACGGACTATAAAATTCACTTAACAACTAACCAAATGATGCCATATAACTCTTCTACTGTAGCTCTGAACTATTTTTTTAAATGGTTAATGATTCTTTTGTGCCTCTAATTAAACGGGGTAACTTGAGACCACGGAACACATTTTATACCTCCATCTCTCACAGTATTGACACATACCTTTCATAGAGTAGTACACTCGATATGGATTTTTCAATTTAATTTGTCCATCTTTCTCTGTGTTCTCTCATCAGGGCTGAGTATGTTTAGTTTAAATTAACAGCCAAAATGCCGATTAAAAGTACTATAGCAGGGGCACCTGGGTAGCGCCATTGGTTAAGCAACTGACTGTCGGTTTTGGTCCAGGTCATGATCTCAGGGTCCTGTGATCAAGCCCTGTGTGGAGCTCCAGCTCAGCACATGGAGTCTGCTTAAGATTCTCTCTCCCTCTCCCTATGCCCCTGCTCCCCCCCCCTAAAAAATAAATCTTTAAAAAAAAAAAAAGTACCACAGCATTTTTTTGAAAGGGTCTCATTAAATGTCTACCATATACACCTGCTAACTCACCGTGGCCAGTCAAAGTCATCTGATGATGCTGTATCTCCATCTACTCCACTAGACACATGGAAAAACTTAATAGATGGTTCTCCTTTATCTTCCTGGAATGACCCTAATAAAACAAGACTGGTTAACTAAAATGCATTTCTTGCAAGTGCTGAAAGAAAAGATAGTTTCCTCCTAACATAAGCAAAGATCTCCTCAATCAGGGACATAGTGCAACATTAAGTTGCACAGCACTCATTCTTTTGTTCCTATTTCATGGGTACATGTGGGGAGACAGGAGGAGCAGATAATGATGATGTTTTCTATTCAAACTCAAATTCTTAGGTACCAAGTGTAATGTGTCAGGTACATAATCATGACATAGTAAATTTGGCAGTTGCCACTTACTGCCACTGAATGCTTATTCTACATAAAAGTTTATGCAGTTAATCTAGGAACATAGAGATAATAACTATATTTCTTAAATGTTTTGTACCAAGCACTGTAAGAACTACTTCCATTCACAATAATCCTATGCATGCTTTTTCAGTCCATTTTACAAAGAAAGACTTTCCTCCAGAATAATGAGTTTCTTCCCACTGTAGATAAGAGAAGATCAGACAACCCCTAAAGGCCCTTTCAGGAAGTCATAATCAGCAAGTCAATTGTAAATCTCTCTAAAGATGTGTAAAACTCAGAACAAGGGAAAAAAACTTTGCAGCCTATTCCCTGAGATGGAGGAGCAGGATATGGTGGCATGGGGAGGGTGTGGTTAGAGAGGGTGAAGTGGCAGAGGCAGTTGTTTATGAACCACAGAATAAAACATCAGAATCTTCCAGAGGTCCTCATACACCTGGTTCACCCTAAGTCAATATATATTCTGTTAGATGACAAAAGCAAATACAGAAAAACTGTCAATAGGTTTTACAAAGGAAAGTCACCAAAGATTAGTATGATGATTGAAAGCTCAAGTGTGAGACTTCGGCTGGAATCTTGATTCTGCCATTTACTACCACACGGTCTTGGAAGGTACCTCTTCTTAAGTCTATGGATTCCTCACTTATAAATGATAAAAAATAACTGGAAATAATAAGCCTACCATAACCATGACGATGAAAGGAAAGCAGTAACGTGTGAAGTGCTTAGTACAGTACCTAACACAGAGTGGCACTCAAGAAATTCTGGTTACTTTCAGCCCTACAAAACGTAAGTAGTCAGGTGGCAATAAAAATGTAAGTTAAAGGAGCGTCTGGGTTGGCTCAATTGGTTAAGCGTCTGCCTTCGGCTCAGGTCATGATCTCAGGGTTCTGGGATCAAGCCCTGCATCGGGCTCCCTGCTCAGCAGGAAGCCTGCTTCTTCCTCTTCCTCTCCCCTGCTGGTGCTCTCTCTCTCATTCTCTCTCTCTCTCCTTCCCTCCCTCTCCCTCTCAAAAAAAAATCTTTAAAAAAAAAAAGTAAGCTACAGCATTATACTCCCTGCAGAAAAGTATTTTAATGAAGTGAATAATCATGCTTAGCAATTAAAAAAAAAAAAAATCAATTCTATCACATATTGGTATACAATATTGGAAAAAAGCCATTACTCTTGCTTTCTAACACTGTCTATATTGGGGGCTGCCATAGACTTTTTCATGATGTTTGCTTGAGTAGTAGTTGTTTGTTTCTGCTCTGGCTCTTACAGGCATGTTCAATCTTACCAACTAATTCTCTAAAGGTAAGTTCCAATTTAATTTGTTCTGGGGTTGATCCTCCTATAAATTCAGTCTTAAATTCTAGGTCTGTGAATGCTAAATGAAGGATCTCCTTTTGAAGTGACTTCTTAAACCATGGTCCTCTTTCTTGATCTGACCGAAGATCAGGTATTGGGAAGCGAACAGAAAGGTTTAACGCCGGTGTGGCCACTTGTACTGATATCCGACAATTTGCAGGATTATGTGAATCATCCAGAAATACTTCAGTGAAAGCCTTGTGCTAAAACACAAAATATCAAAAATATGTCAAAACATCAAATTAGGTAAACATAAATGACATTAATATTCAACATTACAGTATGCATAATCACTATTTCCTCATTCAGTATAATGAATTAAAATACAATTCAAATTAACTACTACCATATTAATTTAGTGTAATGAAATTCTATAATGTAATAGTTACCGATAAAACTTCAAATAACTGGCAAAAGTTCAACCAAATAAGTCAAAATCAATCAATCAAAATAAAAACCAAACCGAAGTGAAGACATAGGTGCCACAGATGTATACACATATCACTAAAGACTAAAAAACACCAGCATTAATTTGGTTGTCAATAAATCCAATACAGTTAAAAATCAACTCAACATTCAATTTGAAGGATTTATCTCCAACATGCTCCTTTAAAGACTTGATGTGAAATAAGATAGATCATGCCAAATGTAAGGGCCCATCCCTGACTTGACTCTGTATTTCCAGGACTAAGCCTAGAGCCTGGCACAGCCTAAGTTCCAAATATTCACCAAATGACTCACTCTGAGCTCCCATCCAACCCAAGGGTATGAGTCCATCAAACGGCCCTTAGAAACCAAGACACGGGCGCCTGGGTGGCTCAGTTGTTTAAGCGACTGCCTTCGGCTCAGGTCATGATCCTGGAGTCCCAGGATCGAGTCCCGCATCGGGCTCCCTGCTCGGCAGGGAGTCTGCTTCTCCCTCTGACCCTCCCCCCTCTCATGTGCTCTCTCTCTCTCTCTCTCTCTCAAATAAATAAATTAAAAAAAAAAAAAGAAACCAAGACACATATGCACCCTCTACTCAAAGCCATGTTACAGCAAAAGGGTCAAAGAACATGCCCTTCAGGGGCACCTGGGTGGCTCAGTCCTTAAGCGTCTGCCTTCGGCTCAGGTCATGATCTCAGAATCCTGGGATCGAGTCCCGCATCAGGCTCCCTGCTCAGCGGGAAGCCTGCTTCTCCCTCTCCCACTCCCCCTGCTTGTGTTCCCTCTCTCACTGTGTCTCTGTCAAATAAATAAATAAAATCTAAAAAAAAAAAAAAAGAACATGCCCTTCAGATAAAAGTCTATTTCTGTTTGTTTTTTGTTTTTCTAAAACGTACTGAAGCTTCTAAAGCTTTAGCCCAGAGTACACTGCAGGTGGTAACACTCCACTTCATGAATCAGTGTCTAACCTCCTGGATTAGGGAGTTCCTTTCTTACCCTGGACTGGGATTTTTAGCACACCTATTCTCTCTCTCCCCCCTCTTAGACTTTGTAACACTAACCCCCACTCTCAGCAAAAATAACCCAAGAGATTAACCATCATCCCAGCACATCTATGGCTAACAGCAAATATGCACACTATCCCAAAAAACTTGAAATAACTAGTAATTGGTGACAATAAATAAAAAATGCTGATTTAATGTGACTACCCACCACTAATTAAGGGAGAAACAAGTAGAAAAACACCTCCTCCCTTTTCTTTTAACCAAAGTTTTCTCTATCTGTTCCTGGTCCGAGAGCTCCCCAGTTCCAGCCGAAGATTCCTCACAGATTTCTTGCAAATATGACTTACTTAAACTGCTTAGAAAAGGCACCATGCACCAGACAGATCTAAGTAAAGTGACCTAATGTGATGCTCAATAACACAATGCTATAAATTATGTTCCCACTTTCAAAAGTGTACCTTACAATATATGGGCTACGTTTTATAGGCAGATCAGGTACTTTACTAAAGGTGTGAATAAATTTTCTACAGATATTATAATCACAACTTATAAAATTCAAATAAACACAGAGAGGGAAAGGAAATCCAATTCTATGCTCTAACATAATCAGTGCTACCAACTGGTATATTTCTATCCATTCTTTCTCTATACCTCAATTTTATTTACACAGTTGTGATAAAAGTTTCTGTGGAATAATATGTTTCACTTTTTCTCTTAATACTCCTTCATGAGCTTTCTTCATGCGACTACACCATCTTTATAACCATCATTCAAAATGGCCACATAAAATTTCACTCAATATATTAGCAAACCTTATTCAGCTAGCCTACCATCTAGACATAAAAGTCTCCATCTTTTCATTATGAATAATACTGTTTTAATATATGCTACTTAATCCATTAAGAATACTTAAGCTCAGAAATGATCCCAATAAGCCCATTAGCTAGCTATAATTAGGATTAGTATTTGTAATGTTCTGAATACTTACCAGACTAGTATGTTTATTGTATGAAGTATACATGTGCGATGCCATCATTTCTACCGTAGTAAGCTTTTGTGGTTGAAGCAAAGAATTTAACCTGTCCACAATACTGATATCCAGCTCACAAAACACAGGATTTAACTTAATTTGTAATTCTGCCTTCTGAGGAACAGAACTAAGTCTTGCTTGATTACCCTTTAAAAAAAAAAAGGAAAAACATTAATATGATCACTAACAGTACTATAAAATTTAGTGGAAACTGTATGATTGTGACAAAATACATATCAAATGAAAATTTATAGGTGGTATCACACAATAAGGCTTCTTACCTGGGGTCCTTTATTCTCAGAATGCTTATAATGAAGCTGAAGACACACAGGGGGATGGGAATCAGTTCGTTCTTTGGAATGGAACATTAAAAGCTTACAAACAAAGACAAAAATAAATGTAAGATATTAAACTGTAATACATCCCATGAATTAACAGAGGTGCTAGTGGTGGAAAGACTTTTTTGAAATCAGGAAAGCTCATTTTACATTTCATTTTGGTCATTCACAAGCAATGTAAATCTTAAGACAAGTTAATTTCTGTGATACTTAGTATCTCATCTGCAGAAGGTACATGAGAATTCAAGTGAATTAACGCCCAAGAAAGTACTTTGAAAATAAAATAATGTACAAGGGCAAAGTTAACAGCAATAAATGTTATCTTGATAACTTTGAAAAGTTTCCCTAGCACACACTTTTAGAATTGGAAAAAAAAAAATCAGACTAATAATAAATAAACAAAAGACACTGTGCTTGTCTTGAACAGTGCTTACTAGCACACTGCAGGTATTCAGTATTCGTTTAACAGACTTCTGAAATTAATAGTGCTTGAAAAATTAGGGAAATAAAGTCATCTGTCCCATAATCTGTCTGCCACTCTAAAACAAGTCAACTCTAAAAAATTCTAACAGACTCTTACAATGACCTTGAATGCCATACTTTAAAATGTTTCAACGAAATACAAATGCGTACACATGCACACTTCCTTCCTCTAATGGCTTCCTATGCTTTTTTTTAAATAAAATCATTGCTATTAATATAACTCTTTAAAAGCAAGGTAGATTTAAAGAATGATCCTAAAGACAAAGTATCTAGCATTTACCTCTGTGTAGTGAGGAGGAACAGAATGAGAATCAGTTGGAAAGAGGCATTCCAAAAGTTCCATTTGCCCAATGGACATATCAGTACTAAAATATCGGGAAGCTGATCTTTGTCTTTGTTCATAGGACACTTTGATGCCAGTACCTATAAATCTATTACAGAAAATGAAACATTTAAGAGTATTCATATACTTCTAGGTTAACGAATGTGTCAAAGAATAGTACACAAGTGTTAATAAAGTACATATTCTAATATATAATAATATTCCTAAGGGTATTAACCAGAAAGACTGCTTCAAATTTCCCATTCCCTGAGATAAGAAAGCAATTTCTGATAGGAAATTAGCCAGGATATATTTATTTCCCAACCCTGCCCTCCCTTCTTTAATATTTTAAAATTTACACTGGAGCGGACAAAAATCTTTCAAAATATATGCAGTAGATTCTTAAAATTATTTAAAAGCCTCATGCAATATTTAAAAACCTTCAGTCAGTGGATCTCAAGTGAAAGTTGTCTTCCTATTTTTGCTGCTTTTATTTCCTACTGGCACATTTGAAACCTTGTCAAAATGTTTTTACAGTTTAATTATAAATACTATGGCCCTAACTTGTAGAGTCTCTTTAGCTAGGTATAAAAACTACTCTGTATATTAATTTTAATACTTCAAAAAAAATCAAAATTAAAAGGCCAAACTTTCCTAAAAATATTAATATGTGCCTAAATTGTTGTATAAAATATGATCGAAAGATAACTTTCACATTAAGATGAGCAATGTTTACATATTAACAATATTATACTTACAAATTTAATTATCTCCTCATTCATTAGGACTCAACCCATGAAAGGATCACTGGCTATGTGAACGGCTTTAATTTTTTTTTTTTTAATGAAGTTTTGTTATTGTTTTTAAGTAAGCTCCATGCCCAGCGTGGAGCCCAATTTGGGGCCTGAACTCACGACCCTGAGATCAAGACCTGAGCTAAGATCAAGAGTTGGACACTTAACCATCTGAGCCACCCACATGCCCCCAGATGGCTTTAATTTTTTAAAGCAGAAATTGAAAGTGTAGCATCCGGGCTCAGGATCAGCCTTGTTACCCTTCCCCATCCCACAGACAGTGGCATGGGGGTCATGTTGTTCCACATCCCTTCTCATTAGCTCACTCCACTCTCACCACCACTGCCATCTCCACTGAGCCAGTGACAATAAGAACTATTCTTATGATTATAATGGTGTCAATATTTTAATCAGCAAAATGTGGTCCAAAAAAACTTGTCAAGGGCACCTGGGTGGCTCAGTGGGTTAAGCGTCTGCCTTCAGCTCAGGTCATGATCCTGTGGTCCTGGGATCGAGTCCCGCACTGGGCACCCAGCTCAGCAGAGTCTGCTTCTCCCTCTCCCTCGGCCCCTCCCACCTGTTCATGTTCTCACTTGTGCTCTCTAATGAATTAAAAAAAAAAAAAAAAACTTAAAAAAAATTGTCAAGAGCAGAGAAAACTCCAGATTATCTCAATCTTATATGTAAATAGTTTTGCATGCCAAGTAAGCTGAATAAAAGATTCTATGGTAAACATTTTTGTAGCACTGCAAGAAAACCTCACTCATTCCCTCATTTACAAATAAAATGCGAATCAGAAAAACAGAGTTAGGCAGATAAAAATGTCCCCATCTGGTTCTTTTTCAAGCATCATTAATAAACACGAGAGAATTTACCTAAGGTGATCGTGTTTGCAAGCTTCCGCAAATACTGCTCGGAAAGACTTAAAATCATCTGTTGAAAATCTTGCTGGGTCAATCTTTTCTATACAGGTAAAGAACGCTATCGCCAAAGGCGTCAATGGATTAAGGTTCAGTGATGTTTCAGGTGGAGATAAAGGATCGATGTGAAGCACAGAGATGGAAAAGGTTCCCACAGCTAGTCTAAAAATAAGTTCAGGCCTGGATTCATCCACTGAAACAGATCTAGATGGGAGAGCTGAAACACATGGGTTAAAATTATATACATAAAATTTAATACTTAAAAACAATCCATTATATCAAAATTATAAAGCATTTACTCATGTGTTAGTTTAAAAAGCAGGTGAACACCCAACAGTTTGAATGATATTTGATATTAAACAAGATAAATTGTTATCTTTCTGCATTTGATATTCAGGATCCTTGATACTTGAAGCATCAAAAAGAAACATGAACAAAAGTTTTGCATTAATAAAACTGTATCGGAAAAGTTGCAGATCAACCCAAAAGCTGCTCACCAAATTTTCTTTTAAGCCTTGTGTCTATTTCAATTAAATTTTGCGGAGAAGAGACCTGAGGTTCTCTTTCAAGGAAAGTGTAAACAATGGAACAAGTATTAATGGTTGACTGAGACTCCTAAACTACAATAATAATATGAAACTTACAGTGTACTTTTTACTAAAGATACTTAAATACACAAAGACTACAGTGAATTGGCAAGTATTCTAAAATACTTCATGGTTGAGTTGTTCAACCATGCTTCACATTTTCTTTCTAAACTTTGTCAAATGGCCTAGCTCAAAAAAAAATGTATGAGGGGAAAGAAAAGCAGCAGTAGAATGGCATTTTCTAGAAAGAAACAACTTAATTTTTTTTTTTTTTTTTTTTAATGCCAGTGGAAGGGGTGCCTGGGTGGCTCAGTCGTTAAGCATCTGCCTTCAGCTCAGGTCAGGATCCCAGGGTCCTGGGATCGAGCCCCGCATCGGACTCCCTGCTCCATGGGAAACCTGCTTCTCCCTCTCCCACTCCCCCTGCTTGTGTTCCCTCTCTTGCTGTGTCTCTCAAATAAATAAATAAAATCTTTAAAAAATAATAAAATAAATAAATTCCAGTGGAAAACTACCGTAAGTGTCTTACACAACTTACAAGTCTTCTGTAAATTTGGTGGGTGAACTAGGTTGGACGGCAATGTGGACCCTCTTACTGGTTGTTCTTTATGATGTTCAAGGAAATCTCCCCACGTTGGCTGAAGCTGTAAAAGAATTTTTTTAAATCACATGAATAAAGTGTAGAATTTCAGAAGCCACTTTTCAAGAATAGAACAAAATTTAAATACTTTACCACAGTAGCACTTAATGGAGATCCTGCTGGAGTATTTGTATATGTACTAGTTAATGACAACTCAAGGTCCATATTTGGAGGGTCTCCCAGAGGTGGAAGAGAAGAGAGACTATGGGACATGTCCATATCAGCCATGGAGAAGAAAACTTCTTCTTCTAGACAGAATTAAACCTTGTCAGTTATATAATTCATGTCTTTAAATTAAGTTAACATACATTAATATAATATTCTTCAGATTATCTGAAGTACAGTGATGCCCTACAATTTACATTACTTCTGATGGGGTAATTTGTGAGGATCCAAGATAGTAAAAACTCAACCAAATACAAGTTAACAAAACGTTATGCTATCCTACTGGTGAACTTGCTTTTTGTTTGGTTTTTTTTTAATGTAAGATTTGCAGTACTACGTGGTATATTTTTAAGTATCATATGACAATTTAGAAGTTAAAATCCAACTTTAAAATAGTATAAAGATCTTGTAATCTCTGGTTTCATATGAATACAACTCTTTAAAAAAAAAAAAAAAAAAACCTGAATGTATTATTTAGAATTTTATTTACATTTCACTTCTTTCTGGAGGTTGTTTTACTCTCATGCAAATGAAGTTTGTTATGACCAAAATTTCTTGAGTAGATTTTAAAACTTATTTAGTTCAACATTCTATACTTAAATGGATTCTTATTAGTTAAGGTATTAGTGTTAAACATTCTAAAACACCTGTAAAAATGCAAAGTAAACTGTGTAAAGACTGTATTTACGTGTAATTGATGGAAGAGTAGAAAAAAAGGTTCCATTTAAGGGCCTCTAACCGTAAATCATCATACGAGCATATAAGAATTTGACAAAATGAGTAATTACCCCAATTTATCTTTTGTGTAAATCTACATTTTTGTAAATTGTCCTTAGAATAAAAAAGAAGTCATGATTTACAAAACAAGATAAGACACTCAAAAAAAGATACATGAGCCAGTGCATCACTGTTATGCTGCGGTTAGATCAACTTACAAATTTAAACCTTCTTAGATCACAGATCTTTCGTTCTTTCATTACTAAACTCCATTTCACAATGGCCAAATTAAGTTTACTTTGCTCTATGATAACGTTGTAGGAATCCAGTGTCAATTGTTTCAGACACTTACCACGGCTAGAAGGTGTACGAGCGGATTCTGTCTCATAAAAGCTTTGCTCTGAAGATACACCTGCTGAGAGGGAATCTTTTCTCAAATAATACCGGTTTAATTCCATCTGAATTCGATATTCCTCTTCTTGCTGCATGGGTCGGTTTTTTCTATCTTTATTAGCTAACCCTATTTTGCTAGAATTTTCTACAAGTATAGAAAGGAAAGCAAAACAGTAATTAAATTTGGGGTTAATCAATCATCTCTCTCCCAAAACCCACTTGTCCAATACCAACGGCAACTTCATGCCACAGTCAATGCAGAACTACCACTATTTAATATTAATCAGAGCTATGCAGTAGCTTTAAGCAACTAGCTAGGGATCACAGAATCTAAAAAGTTTTTAATAATCAAAAATAGTAACAGAGTTGCCTCTTGCCATACTTGCCTGGTCCAGCAACAGCTGCTAACATATCCAAAAGCAAGTGCACCTGCCTTGGTGACAGGAATAGATGAATAGAGTCTATCTGTCCATCAAGATCCAACTTCAAAAAAAAAAAAAAAAAGCCATTCAGGATAAACACTCTTTAAAATTTCATCACCACAAATCCCAGTACACTTTAATGACTGATTACTTAAGTCTTGGATTCCTTCACCTAAGATTCCCTCCACTAATTCACACAATCTAAATGAAAGACTTAAAGGCCACCAAACTGTTGTTCTAAGGGGGAAAATCCTCCTGCAAAATTCCATGTTGGCAAGTCCAATGTCCTATTTTTTTTTTTAATTTTTTATTTTTTTTAAAGATTTTATTTATTTGCGAGAGAGAGAATGAGAGACAGAGAGCATGAGAGGGAGGAGGGTCAGAGGGAGAAGCAGACTCCCTGCCGAGCAGGGAGCCCGATGCGGGACTCGATCCCGGGACTCCAGGATCATGACCTGAGCCGAAGGCAGTCGCTTAACCAACTGAGCCACCCAGGCGCCCTGTCCTATTTTTATCTCTGAGTTTTCTGAGTATTTCAGGTATTTGAGGAGGCTTCAAGTCACAGTCACTAGGAAGAATATGAAGACAGCAGCAGCACAGAATTCATTCCCAACAGGATCTGAAGACTCAAATCATAATCCTCAAAGCGGGATTCAAGCCAAGAGCAAATAAAGTTGGCTTTCTCAAGTTCGCGCATGGATAACACTCCCTAACAGAGCATGTGAGGCCCTTCCCTACCAACAGTGTGCCTCTCCACACGTGCAGGCAGGGTTCCACAAAGCCTGCTCTCTGCTGGACAGGAAAGCGCAGGCCACGGCAGAGATGCCTACGAAGTGGGTGCTCATGTGGACTGCCTTGCTCTTTTCCAAGTCTTTGTCCATTTTTCCTCACGGAAATAAAAGCCCCAGCTGGTCTCATCCTGATTCCTATGGAGTATATTCTGACAAAACAATTACTCTATTTTCTACATCAAATTCTTTTTTTTTTTTTTAAAGATTTTATTTATTTATTTATTTGAGAGAAAGAGAGAGAGAAACAGCATGAGAGGGGAGAGGGTCTGAGGGAGAAGCAGGCTCCCCGCTGAGCCGGGAGCCCGATGTGGGACTCGATCCCAGGACTCCGGGATCATGACCTGAGCCGAAGGCAGTCGCTTAACCAACTGAGCCACCCGGGCGCCCTCTACATCACATTCTAACAAGTTGAGTATGCCTGCCTTACTTTTCACTCACCTCCTCTTAGGGCTAATGCTAACACTCCTATTATCTTTATATCATTTCGCAATTTTAAAATTCAATTAACATTTATATTTGCAAAATGGTATCTTCCGGCGGGGGGGGGGAGGCTGGACAAATTTCTTCTGATTCTAAAAACAAAAAAATATTACATAGTAATGCCAAGATCCTTCCATTATCGGAGAATATAATGTATTCTCCAGGAATAACAATCCTCACTATCACCTTTTTCTGAGTGTTGGGGCATTATGCTTTTATTACATTTCCACTCATTCTAGAAAGGCATCTGTTTTACAGACGAGGACACGGGATCATAAAAATCTGCACAAGGCCATCTACAGACCCAGAGCCAGAATTTTAACCTAGGCTGACCTAGATGGGAAGCCCTCACTCCTCCCATGATATGGCTCTCGGTGGATTTGTTTTTTTGGAGCTCCTTGCTGACAGCTGCCATCCCAGACGATGAATCAGCAAGGAGTTTAGGCTGGGGACAGTGGGAAAATCTTTCTGATTACAAGCCATATTTAAAAATTGGTTTTAAATTTCTTAGTATTGAAAACATAATCTCTGACCTTTATTAGGATGGATTATCAAGAGTTTCACTTCTAATGTTCATAGAAATATTATTTGTACATTCTAAATTTGGCATACAAAGAACAAAGCAGCTCTTACTTTCCTCTGGAAATAGAAAAAACAGAACATAACTGAAATAATTTCAAACTCAATATGACAGTAACTAAACAAAATGTCTATAAATTCAATACATACAGCTCCTCTATTTTCTTATACACTCCTGAAAGTATATGCTAAAACTGAACATGTGAGCTATCAAGCTGACACACTATTTGGGGTGGGTACCATCTCAGAGAACTAAAAAAAATTTTTTTTAATTTATTTTAGAGAGCGAGCACGCACATGCACATACAAGGGGCAGGGGGCAAAGGAAGAGGGAGAGAGAGATCTCAAATAAGATTCTGTACTGAGCGAGGGCTCAATCTCACGACCCTGAGATCATGACCTGAGCGAAAATCAAGAGTCGGACACTTAACTGACTGAGCCACCCAGGAGCACCCCCCAAAACTTTCATAACATTTTGATCCCAGTTGGAAAACCTGTGGATCTAATGAACATTGGCGAGACTAAAGATCTGACACTTGAGCACCCCTAACCAATGCCATCTTTGTCTACACGGCATTAAGTTTATGGGATTTATGTTTCTCAAAGCTAATATCTAGAACTTTAGCCTTCATTTTCATTAAGTAAGAACAAAAGGTACTCAAACTCAAGTTACTACACAAAAATTACCATGTAGACAAGGATGGTAATAACTCCAAATATCAAACACTGGCTGGCAAACAATGCCATCATGCTATAAATTCCAGATGTTCACTTGTCACCTAATACACAGATGTCCAAAAGTAACATCGAAAAGGCACTTACACAGGGGCGCCTGGGTGGCTCAGTCGTTAAGCATCTGCCTTCAGCTCAGGTCATGATCCCAGGGTCCTGGGATTGAGCCTCGCATCGGGCTCCCTGCTCAACGGGAAGCCTGCTTCTCCCTCTCCCACTCCCCCTGCCTGTGTTCCCTCTCTCGCTGTGTCTCTCCTCTGTCAAATAAATAAAATAAATAAATAATAATAATAAATAAATAAAATAATTTTTTTTTTAAAAAGGCACTTCTACAAATCAACACCTAATGTGCAAAAGTTCAGGTCTGCATAAAGATCAAGTATACAGATGTTGAGGACTAGCTAATCAAAACAGAACTATAAAAGTGACTGCCATGGTTCTTCCTTCTTCAAGAAATAGCTAATGCATTCCCCAGAGGCATGGGTGTGTTAGTTTCCCCAAGGAAGTCAGCACCTCAGGGGATTCCCTGTCATGCTGAAACAGACCTAGGGCTTTCCTGTTATTTTATGAACAGGCTTAAGATCTGGTGAAAGGATTTCGTACCACCTGAAGTAGGACAGAGCGGTAAACAAAGGAGAGGAAGTAATCAGCAACAGGAAGGTTGGCATTCTGATCATCACCTTCCTCTGCTTCTAACTGTAGCCAGGTGTGCCAATCCAAGGACGGATTGCTGGAGATCCTCAATCGTCTGAAAATCTTATGTGCATGCACGAGTACTCAGTTGCTTCCTCTTCCATGTCCCCACAGCAATGTCTATACCCCTTATTATACGTTGTATTAAGGCAAAGACAGTATTCCCCTCTTCTCTGTATCTCACCCAAGAAACTGCATAGGGCCCAGCATCCAGTTTACTCCAACATCTACAGCTAGTTAGCCCAGTGAGTAAACAGATGAACAAATCCTGATATTTTCTTAATTTAAACTACATTTTACAGAGATTATATAGAAAATTAGTTTTCAAAGTTTGAAAATAACACTTCACAAAGACATTTTTAACAGACTAAATAAATATAGGCTTCCTGATTCTCCAGCAGACTGTTCAATACTGTTCCCTAAGAACCAAGTGCAGTTGTCTTTACAGGGTCTTCAAAAAGCCATGAGACATCACGGAAAAAAAAAAAAAATCAATCTCTTTTCATAAACATTGTACAACTATAAAAATGGTCATTCCGTTCAAAACACATCTAGGTGGGCATTTTTACATGCATACAATTAAACACCTTCTATAGTCAACTTCTTACTTCCATATTCTTCTCCTTTAAACTGAAAGTTATGATGACAGAAAGTCTTTAATAAATTCCTAATTTATTAACTCATGAATGTTTCTGAACGGCTAGAACGGGGGAAAGTGAGTGCAGGAGACAGTACTAATACCTGAGCCTGAGCAGAGGCCCTGACACCTAAGGACAGAGGCACCAGCTGAGATGACGAACATGCACTCCAGGACAGAGGGCACCCTAGTTACAGGACAACCCACAGTGGCCAATTGGTGGGTCACTGCACACATTAAATAATACTTGTACTTCTGTTTTAACTATAGAAAATGAAACAAATACTGACCTTAGCTCCAGGAAGTACTTCATTCTGTTTCAATGTGAGACTCAACTCCAGCCTACCAGTTAGCCCTCCAATCTGCACTGGGTCAGAGGGCGCTACCTCTGGTAAATTTCTAGTTAGTTGTGGGTGTGGCTCATACACAATTTTGGGATTCCAGCTAGGTGACAGCTTTGGCTCAGTTTCCTATAATAAGGCAATTAAGAATAAAGTAATTCTTTAGAACATCTTAGTATAAATAAACCAAAATGCAAAAAACAAATGTCAACTTAAGAAGAGTAAAATATTTGACATGAAAAGCTGTACTATGTGACAATGAATAAACCAGTGTCTTATAGCTAGCATGAAACACAACAGTAATAAAGGCAAATCATGGAAAAGGACTTTATGAAAAAAAGCACATCTATTCAAATCACAGCAATAAGAAAACATAATAGACATTCTATAATTATGAAAATCTGAAATAATGTAAAAGATAACTTATGGAAGGACTGATTTATAAAAGGACTCTCTACTCTTAGAAAGGATTAATAAAAAGTTCCTTAATTATAAAACTTTTAAGATATGATTTGTAAGTTTTCAGCCATACATTATGTAAGGTAAATGTGAACACTGCTTTTGTTTTTATTATAAAAGGGTATTAGTTGTTAATATACCACTTTCCTACAAGACACAGCATCCAATGTTATACCCTGGTAGGAAAGGCATTAATCATAAATGTGAGTATTTTAAAAACTCTGAAATGTGGGTCTCCATTACTGAATATTTGTGTTAACTTCCAGGTCAGATGGAAACTAACACGTATTTTATATCCTAGCACAATTTAATAGCCCTCCTTTAAACCATTTATTTCTTTATTTTTAAATTTATTTTTTGGAGAGGGAGAGAGAGACTCTTAAGCAGGCTCCATGCCCAGTGCAGAGCCTGACGCTGGGCTGGATCTCACAACCCTGAGATCATCACCTGAGCCAAAATCAAGAGTCGGACGCTCAACCGACTGAGCCACCCAGGCACCCCTAATTTAAACTTTTTAAAAATCTATGATTTAATGTTTGGTTTTTTCGTTTTGTTTTTCTTACCGCTGGTGCAGTTGAACACACTGGGGAAGATTTTGCTGACGCAGAAAACTCCTCCCAGAAGAGAGATACTCCGGAGAGCTGGAGTAACTTGTGAGCAAAGGCTGTGGGCTGATGCACATTAATTCCTGAGGCCTCATCAGCAGCTTCATCACAGTAGACAGTTCTCAAAGTTCAAAACAAAAAGCGCTGGCATAAAACTCCTAAGAAAGCCTATTTGCAAGTCTAAAACACACATAGCTTTTTAAAGTTAAGAGTTTTTCAAGTGTTAGCACTTAGAAAATGCCTAGAATGTGGTCAGCATTAGTGCTTTACTACAGGAAATGTTTTCACCAAGAGACCTCAGCCTCAAGAAGGATAATTTTATGGGGCTCCTAAACTGGGAGAAAAGATTAATAACTTCCTAAAGTTAGCCTCAAGGAAAGCAATTCCTGTGCTCCCTCACAAACATCTCTTAGTAACAGTGAGACAGCATTTGACTCCAAGTCACAAGTCTGCAATGAATGACATTTTTTAAATTGTTATGACTATTCTATGAGTTCTTATGACTCACTTCATTTTCAACAAAATACAGAATGTAGTTCTACATGCATGAGATTTTAGATACTTTTTAATATACCATTTCAGGTAACACAACCTAATTTCAAAAATCTGCTAACAATAACTGTTTCACTAATAGGTAATTTTATGAAAGACAGAAACCATAACATATCTGCTTAAAATTTCTTAAAAGTCCCCAAAAGTTCCCTATACAAAGTGTCTTCGGTGCTCAGTGCAATTCTGCCTATTTCTATCACGTTAAGACACAGGTGAACAGTAACTACCTCAAAGGCAACCCTCTCGGGTCCCCTCCTTCTTTGGGTGCTTTGTACTATCTGTACCTTACTGTACTCTCAATAAACTTTGCTTTGCTGCCCACCAAAAGAAAAAAAAAAAGTGACTACCTCAAATCGACACTCAGCTATTTATAAGGCTCCAAGTGGGCATACCCAGAAAACTAAGTCCTGGTTTCTATCTATTTAAGTAAATTACTATCACACAGATACTCTCACAGAATCCTCTCAAAGAAAACTGCAGGCTTAGCCTTTCTCGTGAAAGCAGCACTCAAATCAAGCACAGGAAAGCAAAGAAGCCCCTCGCATTAATGAGACACGCCAAAACAGGACATCGCTCGTATGAAAAAACTCCAACAGGAGTGCCTTAAATTTAGCAGCACTCACATATTCATGATTTTTATTTGGTATTAACTAAAAGAATCATTTGCTTTGAATTCCACACATTATATATAATTATACCTCAAATGGTACTTTAAGTTTTCAATAAAGGGATTAGAATGTATCTTGGAGAGCAGAGCTTTACTCTGAAAACATACAATGTAGTAACTCAATAGCATCACTTCTAACCTCTAAAACCATCATGAAATCTAATGAAAGTCAGATCTTACTATTTATAAAAAAAAAAGAATAGGGTCATTTATTCTCAGATATAAGAAGTCTTACCTTTCTATTCGAATTTCAAGTGCAGTTCCAGTTTTGGAATTTTCTGGCACATGTTCAATTCTCAAGACAGTGTCTATAAAAGTGACTTTTACTCTTCTTAGTACTAGAGTAAACAGGTAACCATCAATATGAGACCACATGTATACTAAATAAAAACTTCTAATGAAAGGTATATATAGTAGCTTAATAAGAACTTACAAAATAAACTGGTATTTCTTTCCTTAAAAATTCCAAAATCTTGAGTTTGGTAATAAACATTTTGCCTTACTGAGCACCTAACAGATACCTGAGCAATGCCCAACACTCTCTGCTGACCTCTAAACCCTTCATTACACAAGCATAATAAAGGAAACAGACAAAAAAAAAAAATAGGGTACAGAAGGATGTGAAATTAAATTGAATATTTAAAATAACCTCAATTCTAAAGTTCTGAAGAACAGTAATGCCTTTAAAAAAAAAAAAAATCACTCCAATGGATTTTCCTTATACAAGGCTTACTAAAGAAAGGTACTAAATTACTAATAAAAAAAAAAAAAACTAAAATTTTTGAAAATACTCCATAATGCCAAACCTGTTTCAATGGTTTCAGCAAACTTTTCAAGTCCTTCAAAAGGCTGCGATGCTTCTCCTTGTTCATCTGTTAATTTCTGGCTAAGACATTCTTTTGCCAATTGCATACTGCTGGTCATGAAACTTGACCAATACATAGGTTCAGAACCAGTTGCTGCAGAAGATATAGATTAATCCTAAATAACTTCTTATAGTTACAACAAAGCAATTTCTTAAAATGCCACATTTGAAATATATTCTTAACCCTCCAAGAGATATTTAACATCAGGGTGTTACCGAGGCATATGGTATTCTAGAAATTACTCTTGAGATTTAAACATCACCTTACAATAACGGAGAAGAAAAAAGAAAAAAAAAAATCACAGAAAGAAGTCCAGAGACGTGCTCTCATTAAATGATATGTATCTGTCAAATGTTAATTCATGAATTCATTAAACAAGTATCTAATGCATGCATGGTACTGTTCAAAATACTGTAGAACAGGGGTCAACAAATTTTTTTGGTGAGGGTCAGATAGTAAATAGTTTAGGCCCTAGAGCCTCTACCCTGACTACTCAACTCTCTCGCTCTAGAGCCAAAGCAGCCAGAGAGAATAAGGAAATGAATGAGTACGGTAGTGTTCCAATACAAATTTATTTACAAAAATATGACAGATCAAATTTGGCCTGCAGGCCATAGTTAGCGGACCCTGCTGTAGGGGACAGAAAAATAATGATTAATTCTGCCCTCTGAGAGCCTACAATATATGGAAGAAATGAGATGTGGTTAAGAAGAATTAGTAAGCAACTACGCAATGTCAACAGAAAACACTGACAGCTAAATCAAGAAGTTAATTCTTCCCACAGACAGAATTTAACGGAAATCTGGTAGAGGTGGCTTCTGACCTAGGCTTTAGAAGGTCAGTATAAATGTAGATAAAACAGAAGAACATCCTTGGAGGAATCCATGAACTGGGAAAAACCCTTTCCAGATCATCCCTCATCAAAGAATTGCACTACACTTCCTTCCATTATTCAAAACAAACTAACAGATTACTAGAATCACTGCCTTCCAAAATGGAATTTAAAACCCTTCTCATGGAATATTTTTAAAGGCAGAATATTTGACTTTCCATAGGAAAATATTATTTTAGCCATCATGGTTAAAAACAAAATACTCTTGTTAATTAAATGCCAGTATCAAGGAGGATTTCCATGCATAGACTACCAATTTTCAAAGTACAGGTGCTATTAATTCTAGTAAAAGCATAATTTAAACTTTGGTGTTCCAGACAGCACTTAGAATTGTCATTCTTCAAGTATATCTTGACCAACATCACTTGTCAAAGAATTTAAATTCAGAATTTAAGATGATTTAGATCATGACTCTATCGGCTTATAAAATACACATACACACACGCACGCACGCACGCACATACTCCAAGGTAGAAAATCTGAGCTATAACAGAGCACAGTGGTTAAGAACATGGACTCCAGAACTAGACTCCCTGGGCTGAGATCCCAACTTTCCACTTAACTAGCTATGACCTTGGACAAGTCTACCTGTGCTTCAATGTCCTGCTCCATAAAATGAAGACAACAAACCATATCTATTTCAAAGAGCTATGGTAAGATAATATTGGTGCACTCACAACAGCATCTGGCATGCAAGAAGCACTATATACATGTTTGATACATCAGAAAACGGCATACATATAACTAAAGCTACCACACGGATACACTTATAAATAATAACTTACTACTACTTTAAAGCTTTTCCCTCCCAAACTTTTCTTTTGAAAATTTTTAATCCTAAGGAAAAGGTGAAAGAACAGTACAATGAACAACTGCGTAGTCTTCCCTTAGATTCGTCACAACTATATACACACACGCAAATACACACACACTCTTATCCTTTTGCTGATCTATCTGAAGGTAAACTGCAGGCATCACGACACTCAGTCCTGAATACTTCAGCAGATAACTCCTGAGAATACAAACACACCACGCAAAAGCTCAGTAACATGAACACACCCAAGAAATATAACACTGACAAAACACTATCCTCTATACATTCCACACCCAAATTTCCCAGCTGTCCCAGTAATATCCTTCATAACAAAAACAAAAACACAGAATTATCTACTGCAGTTATTCATGTCTTACTCTTCTCTAATCTGGAACAATTCCTCTACTTTTCTTGTGTTTCATGATACGGATACTTCTAAAGAGTATCAACCAGTTAGTCTATAGAATTTGCCTCATTTTGGATTTGTCTGCCTTCTTCCTTATGCTGTGATTCAAATTAAGCACTTTTAACAGGAACAATATATATATGATGTGTCCTTTTTCAGCCATCACTCAGGACACACATCATGGCAGTTTGACCCACTACTGATGAGATTAAGATTGACCACTAGGGTTGTTGTGGTGACTCTCAATTTCCTCCACTGTGAAAGAAACATTTTTCTCTCAATGGGAGGTATGTCGATACATCTCAGTATCAAGCTCCTCAACAACCTTTCACCAAATGGGGTTAGCATTCATTGATGATTACCACCGGTATCAATTTTTTTTTTTTTTTTTTTACCACAGTGGCCAAAAACATGGTGATGGTCTATCATTTTTTCTACTCTAGTAAGTAGATACTCTACTGCAATAAAGAGCTTTCCCTTCTTCCTGCCTCCCTTACATCCTGATTACTTATTTTTAACAGTATGGACTTAGAGTTGTTTTTAATTCCAAGTGTTATAATCCATTTATTGTCATTATTCCCAGATCTGGCCAATGAGAACACCTACAAGCCGAGTCCTCTGTCCTTTTAACATTTTTCCATCAATGGTTAAGCATTTCCTTGGTTTCTGGCACAATACTTTGAAACTTTAAAATACAAGTCACTTTACATAATCAGTAACAAATAATAATTAAACCAAATCATCAGTATACTAAAGTTCCCATGGATAAATAGGGCAAGAAGTAACTCTAAAGGTAAAAATCAAACACTCCCAAGACCTAGTACTGAAAATCTCACAAATACAATGCTAAGTAATAAATTAAATACTGAATTTAATACAATTAGGTTACTTTCCCAATCTGTGAAGAATACAAATAGAAACAAACAAAACAGAAACATGTAACACACCTACCTAGGCGGGGTCTAGGCCGGAAGACCATTTCTAGCCCTTTCACTTCCAGTGCACAATTCTCCTGTAGCAAGGAGCCCCATGGAACTGACAGAGAAATTGACTGTATGAATCCTTCAGTGACTTCTAAAGGCGCATCTGCCGACTCCAGGATCTCATTGAGACACTAAAGAGAAAAACCAAGTGCATTTTGAAATCACAGGAACAAGAACTCAAAATTGTTAACTTATTCAAAGATGCTGAATATGCTCATATATGTGTGTCAGACACTAGGAATAAGGAAAGCAGAGTCCAAGATAAAGACTCCCCGTCCTCACGAAGTTTACAAAATAGCTTACCATGAAAGACACACGTAATTAAGGTGTGATGAGCTACATGAAAGAGGAAATATACGGTACTTTTTGAGCACGTAATAGAACCTAACCCAGAGATCTAAGGCAGGCCACCTGAGGAAGAGCTATTTAAAAGTGAGGCCAGAGGCTACGGAGTTAACCAAGCAAAGCGGTCCACACAGAGACAACAGTGTGTAAGGAATCAAAGAAACCAGAGGTCAGAGAGTGCAAGCCCACATATTTGAGACGCAAAACTTTATGAAAAGGAAAAGCTGCTTTAGGCTCTAGTATAGTGTGCTAGGGTGATGAGCCAGAGATAAAGCACAAAGATAAGGGAGAGTGAAATCCAAACAGCCTTGTAATTCATGTTAAAGTGTCAGACTTTTATCTCAAGAGCAAAGTGAAGCCCCTGAAACGTTTTAAGCAAGGGCACCATGATGAGATTAAAACTGGAGGGGAACCAGTTTCACTACCAAGCTAATCATGTATCGAGGAAAGCAAAATTCAGGCAAAAAGGTCATTCTGAGTAAGAGAAGCCAGTGAAATTGGTTTGGCGAGGACAGTGACACAGGTCAGAAGTGGGCAGATTTTTGTAGAATATTAGGAAGTAGAATTGGCATCACAAGAAATAAAGAAAGGAAGGAATGAAGAATGACTTCTGGGTTAGGGACCTGGGCAGCTGGTTAGCTAGCAGTGCCATTTACTGAGAAAAAAAACCTGGAGAAGCAGGTTAGGGGAAGCTCAGGAGCTGAGTTCCAAAGAGTATATGAGCAAACATCTAGGTGGAGATGTCCAGGAGAGAGCCGGATATTTTGGTCTAGATGTCAGGAGAGCCATCTGGGCTGAAGATAGAGAAGGGCATTATGAATCCAGAGTGTCAATGAAGCCCTAGGGTGAGAAGAAACACTCTCTGGGAACTTATGCAGAGTTAAATGACAAGAGGCCTAGGACTGAGTCCTGATAAACACCAACATCTAAGAATTAAGAATTGGGGGCACCTCTGTGGCTCAGTTAGTTGGGTGTCCAACTCTTGATTTCGGCTCAGGTCATGATCGCAGGGTCGTGAGATCCAGCCCTACATCAGGCTCCCCATTGGGCATGGAGCCCCACTTGAGGAACGTGCAAGTAAACTAGAAAAAAGCAAACAGAGGGCGCCTGGGTGGCTCAGATGGTTAAGCGTCTGCCTTCGGCTCAGGTCATGATCCCAGGGTACTGGGATCGGGCTCTCTGCTCAGCGGGGAGCCTGCTTCTCCCTCTGCCTCTCTCTCTCTGTCTCTTATGAATAAATAAAATCTTTAAAAAAAAAAAAAAAAGAAAGAAAGAAAGAAAAAAACAAACAGAGAGGTAGAAGGAAAATCAAAAAAGCCTTACATCCCAAAAAATCATGGAAAGACAATTATAAAAAGTGGTGCAGTACATCAAAAGGCAAGAAGAGGCCAAAGTTTTTAAGCGTCCACCCGATTTTCTGACATTTAGGGTACTGGTGATCCAACTGAGAACAATTTCAATGGTGTGGTAAGGAAACCAGACTACAACAAAAGGAAGATAGAATGGATGTAAATATAGTTAATAGAATAATTAAGTGCATTTCTTTACAACATACTTTTTTTTTGACAACATACTTTATAAATTAAAATAACAAATATTTATTAAATGCCAGTTTATATGTAAGGTACTTTCTGCACACAACAGTGAATAGCAGTATCATAATTCTTTGTCTACAAACCTAATACTGAATGTTGATATTTAGACTGGCTCACATCTTATCATTGGAGGCCACTACTTTGAAAGGCTTTCTTCATGCTGTTTGTGTAATCCTACAGACTTTCTGAAGAGTACATGGGCATGGGTGGTTTTAAGGTAAACACATTCAGATCCTCAATTCACAAATATATTGTTCTAAAACTGACCTTCCTGAGAAGAGTACTTAACAGTGGCACCATGTTGGATCTCCTCTCCCATATTCCCTTGTACAATCTCCGTCCTCCCACTTCACCAAATGGGCCTATCTTTTCCCTTCCTGAATCCTCCTTTGTGCACTGCCTAGGGTATAAAAATCTCCAGGAAGCACCAGCAGTAAGTTTCCTAGTCTTTCCCTATCTTATACGTATCTTTGGCATGACACTCAAAGAAAGTCAAAGAACTAAGTGATGTTGCTACTACAAAATCCCTTCAATTCTCATCTACTTATTTATGACTCGAGCCTGTAACTATTTTAAAAATTTAGAGTGAAATTTATGATGAGCCCTATCAAATTCTAGTTGTAAGTATATTCGTTTATGGACACATGAACTAATCAGGGAAGAGGGGGAAAACCAACTACCCACATCATTAAGAAATGTATTTCCAGGGCACCTGGAGAGCTCATTCGGTTAAGTGTCTACCTTTGGCACAGGTCATGATCCTGGGGTCCTGGGACTGAGCCCCACATCTGGCTCCCTGCTCAGTGGGGAACCTGCTTCTCCTTCTCCCTCTGCCCCTTCCCCCCCCCGACCTCCGCTTGTGCTCTCTCTCTCTGCTCTCTCTCAAATAAATAAAATCTTAAAAGAAAAAAAATTTCCAATAGAAATTTTTACGTTTAGCTTTTCAAATGTATATTTATACTGTTTTGATCAAATGCACTTATAATCATAATAATCACAATTCCAGAGGAAAAATGTTAATAAAGCCTAATGATTACCTAAAGGAAATACTGATAAGGTCAATATGGGAAGCGCTTAAAGGAACTAAGGAAACCACTAAAAAACTCAAAAAACATCAAGTGAGGAAATCATTAAAGGAATTAAAATGGGAATTAAAAGGAATTAAATTTTAAAAGGAATTAAAGGAAATACTGAGCAAGATGGCAGAGGAGTAGGAGACCTAAATTTCGTCTGGGCCCAGGAATTCGGCTAGATAAGGATCAAAGCATTCTGAACACCTACGAACTCAACAGGAGATCGAAGAAAAGAATAGCAGCAACTCTGTGACAGAAAAGCAACCACTTTCTGAAAGGTAGGACGTGCAGAGAAGTGAATCCGAGGCGATATTCGGGAAGATAGACAGCGGGGGAGGGAGCCTCCGTCAGCTGATGCTGGCAAGTGATAGAGCTGCGGAGGACAAAATCGGAACTTTTAGAAGTCTGCTCCGCTGAGGGATGTCGCTCCAGTGGCTAAGCGGGGGATGGAACCCTCGCGGGACAGTGTGGTCTCAGGACCCTCAGGGTCACAGGAAGACCGGGGGTGCCTGAATGTGGCAGAGCTCCAACATATCGGAGCGGGGAAGCCGGCTGCAGAGACGGAGCCGAGGCACGGGCTCTCAGCTCGAGGTTGCCATAAACCGTGATGGGCGGCACAGTCGGGCCACTGCTCCTCCAGCAAGGACCCAACAAGCGACAGATCCAGGGAGACTCCCCTTCCTCCCTGGGGAGGAGCGGCGCGGGAGCCCACCACAGGGATCTGCTGGGTTTGGAGACTCCACCCGGGGTCGGGTGCAAGAGACAGAAACACTCGGTCACAGGCCGGGTGAGCACAGAGAGTGGCCGGAGACCGGGGGAGACAGTAGTGATTGACAGCTTTTCTCTGGGGGCTCACTGAGGAGTGGGGCCCCGAGTTCTCTGCGCCTACAGGGCAGAGATTGGGAGGCCGCCACTTTCACTCTCAGCCTCCAAAGCTGTACAGAAAGCTTGCAGGAACAAAAGCTCCCAAGAGCAAACCCGATCAGATTACTTGGCCCAGACCGGCAAGGGCGGGGCAATTCCGCCTCCGGCAAAGACATTTGGGAACCGCGGCAACAGGCCCCTCCCCCAGAATATCAGCAAGAACAGCCAGCCAAGACCAAGTTTACTGATCAATGAGAATGGCAGAACACCAGCACTAGGGGAATACAGCACATAGAATTCATCGCTTTCTTCCCCATGATTCTTTAGTCTTCCCAAGTTAATTTTTTTAACTTTTCTTTTTTCCTTTTCCTATTTTTTTTTTAATTTTTCTTTCTCCCTTTTTGAACCAACATCTTATCAATTCCTTAAAATCTTTTTTAATTTTCAGGTTTAGAGTCATATTCTATCCCTTCATTGTAGTTACCCTTATTTTTTATATATGTAATTTGTTCTCTCTTTAAAATTTTGGGATACAGTTTCTTCTAACAAACCAAAATATACCCTAAATCTCTAGTGCATGGCTTTGTTCTAGTCTCCTGCCTGATCACAATCTCTCCTTTTTTGTTTTTTTTTAATTTTTCTGCTTTCTTTTTTCAACCAACTTATCAATTCCTTTTATAAAATCTTTTATAATTTTCATCTTTACAGTCATATTCCATCCCTTTGTCGTATTTACCCTTATTTTTGTACATATATAAGTTTATCTTTCTTTAAAATTTTGAGAGGCAGTTTCCTCTAACAAACCAAAATATGCCCAAAATCTAGAGTGTGGCTCTATTAACCAGCCTGATCATGCATTTTTTTTTTCTTTTTCTTTTTCTTTCCCTTTCTTTTCCCCCCAGTTTCGGGTCTCTTCTGATTTGTTTAGTGTATATTTTTCTGGGGTCGTTGTTACCCTGTTAGCATTTTGTTCTCTCATTCATCTGTTCTCCTCTGGACAAAATGACAAGACGGAAAAACTCACCTCAAAAAAAAAGAACAAGAGGCAGTACCAACTGCCAGGGACCTAATAAATACAGACATTGTAAAATGTCGGAACTAGAGTTCAGAATGACAATTATAAAGATACCAGCTGGGCTTGAAAAAAAGCATGGAAGATACCAGAGAATCACTTTCTGGAGAAATAAAAGAACTAAAATCTAACCAAATCAAAATCAAAAAGGCTATTAAGGAGGTGCAATCAAAAATGGAGGCTCTAACTGCTAGGATAAATGAGGCAGAAGAGAGAATCAGTGATGTAGAAGACCAAATGATGGAGAATAAAGAAGCTGAAAAAAAGATAAACAACTACTGGATCATGAGGGCAGAATTCGACAGATAAGTGATACCCTAAGACGAAACAATACTAGAATAATTGGGATCCCAGAAGAAGAAGCAAGAGAGAGGGGGAAAAAGGTATACTGGAGCAAATTATAGCAGAGAACTTCCCTAATTTGGGGAAGGAAACAGGCATCAAAATCCAGGAGGCACAGAGAACCCCCCTCAAAATCAATAAAAATAGGTCAACACCCCGACATCTAATAGTAAAACTCACTAGTCTCAGAGACAAAGAGAAAATCCTGAAAGCAGCTTGGGACAAGAGGTCTGCAACCTATAACGGTAGAAACATTAGATTGGCAGCAGATCTATCCACAGAGACCAGGCAGGCCAGAAAGAACTGGCATGATATATTCAGAGCACTAAAGGAGAAAAATATACAGCCAAGAATACTATATCCAGTTAGGCTGTCATTGAAAATAGAAGGAGAGATAAAAAGTTTCCAGGACAAACAAAAGCTAAAAGAATTTGCAAACACCAAACCAGCCCTACAAGAAATATTGAAAGGGGTCCTCTAAGCAAAGAGAGAGCCTAAAAGTAACATAAACCAGAAAGGAATAGAGACAATATACAGTAACAATCACCTTACAGGCAATATATTGGCACTAAATTCGTATCTTTCAATAGTTACCCTGAATGTAAATGGGCTAAATGCCCCAATTAAAAGACACAGGCTATCAGATTGGATAAAAAAAACCAAGACCCATTGATATGCTGCCTGCAAGAGACTCATTTTAGCCCCAAAGACACCTCCAGATTGAAAGTGAGGAGGTAGAAAACCATTTACCATGCCAATGGACACCAAAAGAAAGCTGGGGTGGCAATCCTTATATCAGACAAATTAGATTTTAAACCAGACTATAATAAGAGATGAGGAAAGACACTATATCCTACTTAAAGGGTCTATACAACTAGAAGATCTAACAATTGTAAATATCTATGGCCCTAACATGGGAGCAACCAATTATATAAGCCAATTAATAACAAAAGCAAAGAAACACATCGACAACAATACAATAACAGTGGGGGACTTTAACATCCCCCTCACTGAAATGGACAGATCATCTAAGCAAAGATCAGCAAGGAAATAAAGGCTTTAAATGATACACTGGACCGAATGGACTTCACAGACATATTCAGAACATTCCATCCCAAAGCAACAGAATACACATTCTTCTCTAGTGCCCATGGAACATTCTCCAGAATAGATCACATCCGAGGTCACAAATCAGGTCTCAACTGGTACCAAAAGACTGGGATCATTCCCTGTCTATTTTCGGACCACAATGCTTTGAAACTAGAACTTAATCACAAGAGGAAAGTCAGAAAGAACTCAAATACATGGAGGCTAAAGAGTATCCTACTAAAGAATGAATGGGTCAACCAGGAAATTAAAGAAGAATTTAAAAAATTCATGGAGGGCGCCTGGGTGGCTCAGTTGGTTAAGCGACTGCCTTCGGCTCAGGTCATGATCCTGGAGTCCCTGGATCGAGTCCCGCATCGGGCTCCCTGCTCGGTGTGGAGTCTGCTTCTCCCTCTGACCCTCCTCCCTCTCATGCTCTCTGTCTCTCATTCTCTCTCTCGCAAATAAATAAAATCTTAAAAAAAAAAAAAAAATTCATGGAAACAAATGAAAATGAAAACACAACTGTTCAAAATCTTTGGGATGCAGCAAACGTGGTCCTAAGAGGAAAGTAAATAGCAATACAAGCCTTTCTCAAGAAACAAGAAAGGTCTCAAATACACAACCTAACCCTACACCTAAAGGAGCTGGAGAAAAAACAACAAATAAAGCCTAAACCCAGCAGGAGAAGAGAAATAATAAAGATCAGAGCAGAAATTACTGAAATAGAAACCAAGAGAACAGTAGAACGGATCAATGAAACTAGTAGAACATGTGGTTCTTTGAAAGAATTAGTAAGACTGATAAACCCCTGACAGACTTATCAAAAAGAAAAGAGAAACAACCCAAGTAAATAAAATCATGAGTGAAAGAGGAGAGATCACAACCAACACCAAAGAAATACAATTATAAGAACATATTATGAGCAACTCTATGCCAGCAAATTAGACAATCTGGAAGAAATGGATGCATTCCTAGAGACCTATAAACTACCAAAACTGAAGCAGGAAGAAATAGAAAAACCTGAACAGACCCAAAACCAGTAAGGAAATTGAGGCAGTAATCAAAAATCTCCCAACAAGAGCCCAGGGCCAGATGGCTTCCCAGGGGAATTCTATCAAACATTTAAAGAAGAATTAATACCTGTTCTTCTGAAACTGTTCCAAAAAATAGAAATGAAAGGAAAACTTCCAAACTCATTTTACTAGGCCAGCATTACCTTGATCCCAACACCAGACAAAGACCCCATCAAAAAGGAGAATTACAGACCAATATCCTTGATGAACATGGATGCAAAAATTCTCACCAAAATACTAGCCAATAGGATCCAACAGTACATTAAAAGGATTATTTACCACAACCAAGTGGGATTTATTCCTGGGCTGCAATGTTGGTTCAACATCTGCAAATCAATCAATGTGATACAATACATTAATAAAAGAAAGAATAAGAACCACATGATCCTCTCAACAGATGCAGAAAAAGCATCTGACAAAGTACAGCATCCTTTATTGATCAAAACTCTTCAGTGTAGGGATAGAGGGTACATACCTCAGTATCATAAAAGCCATCTATGAAAAACCCACAGCGAATATCATTCTCAATGGGGAAAAACTGAGAGCTTTCCCCCTAAGGTCAGGAACACGGCAGGGATGTCCACTATCACCACTGCTATTCAATACAGTACTAGAAATCCGAGCCTCGGCAATCAGAAAACAAAAAGAATTAAAAGGCATCCAAATTGGCAAAGAAGTCAAACTCTCATTCTTTGCAGAGGATATGATACTTTATGTGGAAAACCCAAAAGACTCCACCCCAAAACTGCTAGAACTCATACAGGAATTCAGTAAAGTGGCAGGATATAAAATCAATGCACAGAAATCAGTGGCATTCCTATACACCAACAAGACAGAAGAAAGAGAAATTAAGGAGTCGATCCCATTTACAATTGCACCCAAAACCGTAAGATACCTAGGAATAAATATAACCAAAGAGGCAAAGGATCTGTACTCAGAAAACTATTAAATACTCATGAAAGAAGTTGAGGAAGACACAAAGAAATGGAAAAACGTTCCAAGCTCATGGATTGGAAGAACAAATATTGTGAAGATGTCAATGCTACCTAGAGCAATCTACACATTTAGTGCAATCCCTATCAAAATACCATCAACTTTTTTCAAAGAAATGGAACAAATAATCCTAAAATTTGTATGGAACCAGAAAAGACCCCGAATAGCCAGAGGAATGTTGAAAAAGAAAAGCAAAGCTGGCGGCATCACAATTCCGGACTTCAAGCTCTATTACAAAGCTGTCATCATCAAGACAGTATGGTACTGGCACAAAAACAGACACACAGATCAATGGAACAGAATAGAGAGCCCAGAAATGGACCCTCAACTCTATGGTCAACTCATCTCTGACAAAGCAGGAAAGAATGTCCAATGGAAAAAAGACAGTCTCTTCAACAAATGGTGTTGGAAAACTGGACAGCCACATGCAGAAGAATGAAACTGGACCATTTCCTTACACCACACACAAAAATAGACTCAAAATGGATGAAAGACCTAAATGTGAGACAGGAACCCATCAAAATCCTTGAGGAGAACACAGGCAGCAACAACTTCGACCTCAGCCACAGCAACTTCTTCCTAGACACATTGCCAAAGGCAAGGGAAGCAAGGGCAAAATGAACTATTGGGATTTCATCAAGATAAAAAGCTTTGCACAGCAAAAGAAACAGTCAACAAAACCAAAAGACAACTGACAGAATGGGAGAAGATATTTTCAAATGACATATCAGATAAAGGGCTAGTATCCAAAATCTATAAAGAACTTATAAAACTCAACACCCAAAGAACAAATAATCCAGTCAAGAAACGGGCAGAAGACTGAACAGACATTTCGGGGCAAAGAAGACATCCAAATGGCCAACAGACACATGAAAAAGTGTTCAACATCCTCGGCATCAGGGAAATACAAATCAAAACCCCAATGAGATACCACCTCACACCAGTCAGAATGGCTAAAATGAACAAATCAGGAAATGACAGATGTTGGCGGGGATGCGGAGAAAGGGGAACCCTCCTACACTGTTGGTGGGAATGCAAGCTGGTGCAGCCACTCTGGAAAACAGTATGGAGGTTCCTCAAAAAGTTGAAAATAGAGCTACCCTACGACCCAGCAATTGCACTACTGGGTATTTACCCCAAAGATACAAATGTAGTGATTTGAAGGGGCACATGCACCCCAATGTTTATACCACCCATGTCCACAATAGCCAAACTATGGAAAGAGCCCAGATGTCCATCAACAGATGAATGGATAAAGAAGATGTGGTAATATATATACAACGGAATATTATGCAGCCAAAAAAAAAAAAAAAAAACTTGCCATTTGCAACGATGTGGATTGAACTAGAGGGTATTATGCTAAGCAAAATAAGTCAATCAGAGAAAGACAAGTATCATATGATCTCACTGACATGAGGAATTTGAGAAACAAGACAGAGGATTATAGGGGAAGGGAAGAAAAAGCTGAAACAAGATGAAACCAGAGGGAGACAAACCATAAGAGACTCTTAATCTCAGGAAACAAACTGAGGGTTGCTGGAGTGGTGGGGGGTGGGAGGTATGGGGGTGCTGGGTGATGGACATTGGGGAGGGTGTGTGCTATGGTGAATGCTGTGAATTGTGTAAGACTGATGAATCACAGACCTGTACCTCTGAAACAAATAATACATTATATATTTTTTTAAAAAAAGAAGACAGTAGGAAAGGAAAAATGAAGAGGGGGAGGAATCAGAGGGGGAGACGAACCATGAGAGACTATGGACTCTGAGAAACAAACTGAGGGTTTTAGAGGGGAAGGGATGGGAGGGATGGTTAGTGCAGTGATGGGTATTAAGGAGGGCACGTATTGCATTGAGCACTGGATGTTATACGCAATGAATCACGGAACACTACATCAAAAACTAACGATGTAATGTATGGTGACTAACATAGCATAATAAAATAAAATTAATTTTAAAAAAAGGAAATATTGGGGCGCCTGGGTGGCTCAGATGGTTAAGCGTCTGCCTTCGGCTCAGGGTCATGATCCCAGGGTCCTGGGATCAAGCCCCACATCGGGCTCCTGGATCAGCAGGAAGCCTGCTTCTCCCTCTCCCTCTGCCTCTCTCCCTGCTCATGCTTTCTCTCTATCTCTGTGTCCCAAATGAATAAATAAAATCTTTAAAAAATAAATAAATAAAAATAAAAAAAGGAAATATTTACTTAATGCAAAAGAAAGCTGGAAATTAACAGTAAATTTTTAAATATGATCAATTTCAATTTAATTACATGTTCTTACTGCAGAGAAGTCATAGCATGATCAATAAAAGACTTAAGCATAAAATATATAAATTAAGATAAAATTTTGCAAACATGGACATATGAGTTCAATGGGAAAAGATACAATGTTAAATTTCCAACTATTAATGAAGAGTTTGTTCAAGCATTTTTTAATGTATAATGATAGGTATTCTGATCCTATTGGGTGAAAATATGTATTTTTTACATCAGTATTTACAACACAATAAAAATTATCCTCTACAACCATTTAAACTGTTAAAAACAAAACTAAAGGCCAAGGTGGAGTCACCTGCCCCCAGGACAGCAAATAGACTTGATTGCAGTTTCAACCTCTCCAGGAATGAAATTTTAAGCCCATCAGTCTGGATTTTCTGGTTGGCAACCAATGAGGTAATCCGTGTGTGGGCTCTCCACCCCAAATGAAGATGAAGTAATCCACCTAAAACTCCCTGCTCTTCCCCTAAGGAATTAAGTCCTGGCCAGAAACAACCTTCTCTCTTCTTTTGCTAGTAACTTCTTGCCCTACCCTCCTCCCTCCTTCAAAAACCTTCCCTTTTGCACAACTTTGGAGCTCCCCTCTACCTGCTAGGTGGGATCCTGGGTTATTCAGCCAATTAGAGTTTCAAATGCTCTTGGGTGAATTTTTTTTAACAAAATTATGAAAAATTTTCAAGTCAATTTTAAAATGCACAAGGAATGCGATAATTTTTCAAAAATTTTAAGAGAAAATTGGGCAAACGTGTTTGAAGAACACTCCTTTAAAAAAGCATGTATTCAGGTCCTAGCTCAGTCGCTTTACTAGCTGGGTGGCTTTGGACAAATTCCTGAGTCTCAATTTCCTCATCCATAAAATAGGATAGTATCTATTTCATAGGGTTACTGTGAACATAAATGAGATAATAACGCATAAAGCTATTAACATAGTTCCTGATACCAAGTACACACTTTATAAACGTTGACTATTGTTCTTTATCTTGCACAGGGCCTACCTAGTGCAATGATGATCACTATTAGGAATTCAAGGTGTGTTCGACAGTATGGAGAAAAACATTAAGTTACGTTTCTCTTCACTATGTAGCATAAAACTAACTAAGAAAACACATCCTTATTAGTTTAAACCAAGGTATCAGAATTCAGAGAGATAAAATAGAGCATAAAAATTAGCAAGACCTGACTTAAACCAATTAACACTTGATTTGCACTTATTACATACAGGACACTGCACTATGCTATTTTATATCTATGTTATTGCACTAATTGTCACAATAGCTCTCTGAACTAGGTATTTTTGTGCCCGTTTTACAGATAAGGCAACTGAGATCAGAAGAGTTAAGTAACTTTCAAAAGCTGTTCAATTAATCACTGCAGAAACAAAACTATAAAAAATATATATTTTCACGATGGAAAATCTTGCAAAAGGCTCATAAGAATGATGTGCAAACACCATTAAGTCTCAGAAATGCAGTACGTGGGCTTGGCAGCTGGCTTATAGAACAAGCTTTCTGTGATGGAAAAATTCTCAATCCCTTTATACTAGTGTTTTTCAAAATGCAGTCAAGGACCATATGCATCAGACTCTCCCAGGAGGCTTCCTAAAAAGGCAGATTCTTAGGTCTTTAGAATGAGAATCTACAGGGAAGGGGCCAGAAGTCTGCATGTTAGCAAACTTCCCAGGTGAACCCAGTGCTGCTAGTGTTTTTAGAAGTTCAGGTTTCTTGAATCTTTTGAGCCAGTGCGATATACAAAAAGAATATAGGAGTCAGAAAGACTTAGGTTTGAAATCTTGCTGCACTGCTGATACTAAGCCTGAGTAAGTTACTTAACCTCATGGTAAAACGGAAACCCAACACAGAGCAAGAAAACATATTAAAAGCACACATGATATACAGAGATGGAAGGTGCTTAATAAACAGACGCTATTATGTTCAAAAGCAAACTAAAATCCCCTACCTTGACTCTATGTCCCCTCTAATCAACCTCATTTCCCTTGTAACCAAGGCCAACAATTTACTGGAACCACCAACTACTACCTGCCTTCTAACCCACAGGTCCTATGACAATGCTCTTAACTGCCAAAAAGAGCTGCCAAACCCAACAAACAATGTTCAGTCTTCATCTTCCTTGAATTCTCATCTCTAATTCCTATGACTGCTTCCCTGTCTGAAATCCTAACTTCTTTTGGCTTCTATAACATTCTTCACACTCTCACTCTTCCTTCCAAACCTTTACCACTTAAATAGTGGTGTTCAACTCAGCTTCATCTTCAGCCTTTTTTGTTTCTCAGCCTCATCTACATACTACCCAGGAGCTTTGTGCTGTTCCTGTGTTTCAGTCATTACTGACACTCTGATAACTTGCAAATCTTTATCTCCAGCTCTCCCTCAACTCCAATACTATATATGTTGTGAGAATTAATAAAAGGAAACTGCATCTAAAATGGAAGAAAGAGGCACCTGGGCGGGTTAGTTGAGCATCTGACTCTTGATTTGAGCTCAGGTCATGATCTCATGGGTCATGAGATCAGGCTCCACGTTCAGCAGGGAGTCTGCTTGGGATTCTGTTTCTCCATCTTCCTCTGCCCCTCCCCCTGTACTCGAACACGCTAATAAAAAATAAATCTTGAAAAACAAAATAAAATGGAGAGAGGAGGCCAGCAGGGAAAGCTCTCATGCCCAACCACTTGTGGTCAGTTGCAGACTCAACAAGGAGAGACCTACCTTGCAAGTCCAGCCTACCTTAGCTACTACCTTCCTATCCCAGCAAGAGGTAGGAAAATTTCCTTCTTCCCCAGGCCCCCACAACTGCCCAGCTGGGGAGAAACAGTCACAATTCAGCCAATGAAGAGCCACTCTACTTCAAACTCCCAGTTTACTCCAATGGACATTTTGTTTCTAACAGCCCTTCCAACTTCTCCCTTTCCTCTGTAAAAGAACTTACTTCTTTGTTCTCCAGACTTGCCTGTAGTTTTGCTGTAGCTTACTTGTCCCAGATTGCAAATCTCTGCTATTCCCAAATAAACCAATTTTTGCCAGTAAAGCAACTGCTAGTTTTATTTTTAAGGTTAACAACATATAGCTCCCACTGCCTCCTGAGCATCTGTCTGGATTTTCCAAAGTCCCCTTAAAAAAAAAAAAAAAAAAAAAATCAATGTTGAAACTTATTCTCCCCCCCAACCTCAATCTCCTCCTTTCCTCTCCCACTTGCTCCCCACTTCCACAGGAACAGAGAGGGGGGACAAACACAACCTTCTCCGTATCTAATATTTCCTATTAAGCCAATAAACTACTGCAGTAAGCTATGGTCATTCAAGATCATCCCTCTACTCATGTTTTTCATATTTTCATAACAATTTTAAGAGAAAAATTTAAAATGTTTGACTCTAAAAAAAGGCCATCACTTAAAAAGTTCAGAATGGCTTATCTTATGGGTTAATTATTCCCATAATTAAAAGTCTGAAATTTGGGGGGGCACCTGGGTGGCTCAGTCGGTTGAGCTGTCTGCCTTCGGCTCAGGTCATGATCTCAAGGTTAGGGTTAGGGTTGGAATCAACAGTTCAAGAATTTACACTGTGCCACTAAGGTACAAAATACTATCTCTAAATACAAGATGTTTAAATAGGTCATACTTACACACAGTCTTACATGCACTTGGGCAAAATCCCCTATATTCAATATCATAAAGTACTTAGAAATTCACTCATTCTGTGAAATTCCAAGGTCTACTACAGTATATGAGTAGGACAAAATTCTCAGCTTACTTGGCCAAATGGGTTCCCTGTTATCTACTCAGGCAACATTTTCCTCATTAGCCCAATGAAGTATAACCTTGCGATTAATTTTTGACCTAAAAGCAGAGCCACCTGAAGTGCTCAGCAAGTGTCCTATCACAGATTCCCTTAGAGTTTTTCTTATGTTGAAGGCCATTTTGCTTTCAGTAATCAGTGAGTTTCATACATATAGATAGAAAAAGAGAAGGTAACACTGGTCTACTACACCATCTGGCATAGAATTAGTAATCAAGTGTTGCTTGAACTAAAGATAATTTTATTATATACACCAGTATAAGCAGGAAAGCAATAGAAAGATTACTAAGGGGGCGCCTGGGTGGCTCAGTTGGTTAAGCGACTGCCTTCGGCTCAGGTCATGATCCTGGAGTCCCGGGATCTAGTCCCGCATCGGGCTCCCTGCTCAGCAGGGAGTCTGCTTCGCCCTCTGACCCTCCCCCCTCTCATGTGCTCGCTCTCTCTCTCATTCTCTCTCTCAAATAAATAAATAAAATCTTTAAAAAAAAAAAAAAGATTATTAAGTTGAAATTAAAAGGCTTCAATGTCTCAATGTCTATCTTCCTGGACATAACTGAACTTCTGCGAGGAAAGGGTCTTTATCCACTGCTATATCCCCCAGCCCCTCATTGTGGCATATGCTAAGAACTCAGTAAATGTAAATGAACCAATTGATGAAAAAACTTCAATTAAAAAAATAAGAATAAAGTCAAAGTCTTAGAGTTGGAAAAGGATGAGTCATCAAATCCAACCTCCTACCCAAGTAGAATTTCCTTCTTTCAACATTTTAAATTTTCAACCACTTCCTTGGGAAAACAATTTAGGAATATATGAACCCACTACAGTTGTAGAATAGTCTCAAACCCTCTTCTATTCCTCCCTCCCACTTTAAGCCTTTCGAAAGTAGTGATCTCCAAAGTGCAGTGTTATGTATCCCATAGTGACAGAGGACTTACAGGTCTGTGAGAAGTTAGACATTCTATCCTCAATTTTTCACATTTTTAGATTTAACAGATGTACCAATATTTATTTATTTTTTTTTTTAAGATTTTATTTATTCATTAGAGAGAGAGGGAGAGAGCACACAAGCAGGGGGAGAGGCAGAGGGAGAGGGAGAAGCAGACTCCCCGCTGAGCTGGGAGCCTGACCTGGGGCTCGATCCCAGGACCTGGAGATCATGACCTGAGTTGAAGGCAGACACTTAACCATCTGAGCCACCCAGGCGCCCCTATTGTTGTACCAATATTTAATATACAAATGGGCATTGGTACTCTCACTCACGCCATTCATCAGATTGGCACAACGCAAAGAACAGGAGCTCCACACTGGGGTAATGTTAAGAGTGGTGCCCTCGGGGGCCTGGGTGGCTCAGATGGTTAAGCATCTGCCTTCGGCTCAGGTCATGATCTCAGGGTCCTGGGATCGAGTCCCACATCGGGCTCCCTGCTCCTTGGGAGCCTGCTTCTCCCTCTGCCTCTCTCTCTCTGTCTCTAATGAATAAATAAATAAAAATCTTAAAAAAAAAAAAAAGAGGGGTGCCCTCACTTGGATATTCCATTTCAGCATACTGAACCTTATTTAGCATAGATTCTACATTAATAAAAACAGATCTTGAAACAGTAGGATCTTGGTAAAGAGACAGAATATGGCAAAAACTTTGATTTCCTGGTTTTCTTATGGCCAAATATTTAAGAGTTGAATTTAAAGATGATAAGCAGTTTTCTTCTACACAAAGAGTTCCAAATATACTATTTATGTGATGACCCATGGCTATCAACAGCATACACTACCTAGCAGTTATATTCCAAAAACAAACAAAAAAAACATCTTTTCAAAGTAAAGACACCATTTTAGGGGCACCTAGGTGGCTCAGTTGGTTAGGTGTCTGCTCTTGATTTCGGCTCAGGTCATGATCTCTGGGTGGTGAGATTGAGCCCTCAGCATGGAGTCGGCCTGAGATTGTCTCTCTGCCTCTGCCCTGCCCCCAACAAAAAAAGTAAAGATATCATTTTAATTAGTGAGAAAATAACTGCTTTTCAGGGTGCCTGGCTGGCTAGGTTGGTAGAGCATGTGATTCTTGATTTGGGGATTGAGTTCGAGCTCCATGCTGGGTGTAGAGATTACTTAAAAATAAAATCTTAAAAAAAAAAAAAAGAAAGAAAAAACTGGGGTGCCTGGGTGGCTCAGTCAGTTGAGCTGTCTGCCTTCGGCTCAGGTCATGATCGCGGGGTCCTGGGATCAAGCCCCTCATCGGGCTCCCTGCTCAGCGGGGAGCCTCCTTCTCCCTCTCCCACTCCCCCTGCTTGTGCTCTCTCACTGTCAAATAAATAAAATCTTAAAGAAGAATAAAAAGGAAAAAATGCTTTTCAAAGGATACTTGTATTACAAAAAAGACATTCTGGAAAATTATATCTGGAAATGTTTCCATTCGTACATGATTTTGTTACTGAAACAATTAAAAATATTGTCTATTTTTTAAAGTCATCTACATAGGTTATAAAAGATTTGAAAACACGAAAAGATTATCCCAGTGAATCAAAGTCTTAAAGAATTCTTTAAAATAGGTTTTAAAGTTAAATTTTTATATATATAAAAATGCAACGACTTCCAATTAATTAGCAAGAAAAACTGAGACCAAGAAAGAAGGGAATGTCACAACCAATTTCAACACAATCCTGTGCACAATTGATGGTTGAGAACTGAAACATTTACTAATGTCACCAATGATGTGACTCTTCCATTTGGACCTATGAATCTTTGCCAGGTATCTTTGTTTCACTCATGAAAGTCATTAAAATCAAGAGTCAAAAGCAACTGAACTTGATATCAGAATTCTGAAGAGTTGGGACACCTGGGTGGCTCAGTCAGTTGAGCATTTGCCTTGGGCTCAGGTCATGATCCCAGGGTCCTGGGATCAATTCCTGCATTGGGCTCCCTACTCAGTGGGGAGCCTGACTTCCCTCTGCCTGACGCTCCCCCTGTGCGTGCAGGGGTGCACTCGCGCTCGCACGCTCTCTCCCTAATAACATAAAATCTTTAAAAAAAAAATCTTGAAGAGTTATAGCTAAGTGTCACATCAAAATTTATCCTAGTTCATACATAGCACACTAGAATAGATAAATCAGCAACAGCAAATGTTTACTGAATGCTTTGACATTTTATTTTTTTTAAGATTTTTATTTAATTTATTTGACAGAGAGAGACACAGCGAGAAAGGGAACACAAGCAGGGGGAGTGGGAGAGGGAGAAGCAGGCTTCCCACTGAGCAGGGAGCCCGATGCGGGGCTCGATCCCAGGACCCTGGCATCATGACCTGAGCCGAAGGCAGACGCTTACACCCAGGGCCCCTTTATTTGACATTTTAATTGGGCATATCCTTCACCTTCAAGAAACAGAACAAACCAGGGCGCCTGGGTAGCTCAGTTGGTTAAGCGACTGCCTTCGGCTCAGGTCATGATCCCAGGGTCCTGGGATCGAGTCCCACATTGGGCTCCCAGCTCAGCGGGGAGCCGGCTTCTCCCTCTGACCCTCTCCCTCTCGTGCTGTTTCTCTCTCGCTCGCTCTCTAATGAATAAATAAATAAATAAATAAAATCTTTAAAAAAAAAACAGAACCATAATCTTCAGATTAAGTCTAGCCATAAATTGTTATGTTAACAATCCTGAAGTCAAATTGTAAATTATTACCACCTGGGGCCCCTGGGTGGCTCAGTCATTTAAGCATCCAACTCTTGATTTCAGCTCAGGTCATGATCTCAATCAAGGTTGGAATCCATGCAGGGCTCTGTGTTGAGCTTGGAGTCCGCTTAAGATTCCTCCCTCTCGGGACGCCTGGGTGGCTCAGTTGGTTAAGTGGCTGCCTTCGGCTCAGGTCATGATTCCCAGGGTCCTGGGATTGAGTCCCACATCAGGCTCCTTGCTCAGCAGGGAATCTTCTTCTCCCTCTGCCTGCCACTCCCCCTGCTTGTACTCTTTCCCTCTCTCTCTCTCTCCAATCAATAAAATCTCAACAACAAAAAATTCCTCCCTGTCTCTCCCTCCCCCTCTCTCCCCCTTTACAACACCCCCCTCCGCCCCCCCCCCGTGTGTTCTCTCTAAAAAAGAAACAAAACAGGGCGCCTGGGTGGCTCAGTTGGTTAAGCGACTGCCTTCGGCTCAGGTCATGATCCTGGAGTCCCGGGATCAAGTCCCGCATCGGGCTCCCTGCTCGGCAGGGAGTCTGCTTCTCCCTCTGACCCTCCTCCCTCTCATGCTCTCTGTCTCTCATTCTCTCTCTCAAATAAATAAATAAAATCTTTAAAAACAAAACAAAACAAAACATACAAAAAAACATATCACCGCCTCTGATTTCCCATGAAAATTAAAACTACACAAATAAAAGTGCCTAGCACAGTGCCTAAAATAAACAGATGCTCAATAAACATTAACTGCCTTTTCCCTGGCTTGAAGCCATGTGATTAATGAAGAAATAAGGGGCTTAAGAATTAGACAGGTTTGGGCGCCTGGGTGGCTCAGCTGGTTAAGCGACTGCCTTCGTCTCAGGTCATGATCTTGGAGTCCTGGGATCGAGTCCCGCATCCGGCTCCCTGCTCAGCAGGGGCGTCTGCTTCTCCCTCTGACCCTCTTCCTTCACGTGCTCTCTCTCATTCTCTCTCTCTCAAATAAATAAATAACATCTTAAAAAAAAGAATTAGGTTTGAATTCTCACAGTACCACTTGCTGACTTGGGGCACATTTTTTAATTCCAACTTTAAAATAGAAATAATAATACCCACCTTATGGGGTTAATGTGACAAGTCATTAAAAAATAATGCATAAAGTTGGGGCGCCTGGGTGGCTCAGTCAGTTAAGTGTCTGCCTACTACGTCTACTGTCACTGAGCTAACTGGCAGCCTGGCTAGCATGACCTAGCCTTGTGTGGGACTAGGGCTCTTTCCACTATTATTTGTACTTTCCCTAGTTATCTACTTACTGAAAAAAGATATATGTTTATTCGTACTAGTACAAATTCACCAAAGGGTCATAATAAGGTGTTAGCATAATCGAAATTTTTCAGGTTTCTGTGGCTATAGAAGTCATTCCTCTGTTAACGCCTTTATATAAAAGTAAAAAATATTTAAGCTTTTTCAACAGTTTAAATGGGGGAGGGGGGAGGCTTCCTTTTGTTTTGCTCAACTATCACCGGCAAGTCACCTATATTTGTAATTTCCTACGTGTAACCTGTGTAGGAGTGCTTTTAGAATAGTAAAACTCTAAGATAGCACAACCAATTCAAACTGCCAGCAGCAAACTCTAGCCAACAAATAAAGGGTTGGGGGAAGGAGAAAAGCCGCTCCATTCTTGCTCAACTCAAGGCTAAATACAGTTTAAGTGAAATACAATGCATTGAACATGCAAATGCAGGTACAACCATACGTGGTGAGTTAAACTATACGTGAAGCACCTGTAAAACACACAGTTTGAGTCAACTCACAGCCTCTGGCTGACAAGTAGAAAACAGGTTTTTAAACGTCTGAAAATCGCAGCTTCAGCGCTTTTGCAACACCTGCTTTTACGATCAGTCACGTGAAGCGAATAAGCAAAACTAACTAGCACTACTAGGGCCACACAACCACTCACAGGCCGGCCTCGTAAACGTATCATCAAGCAAAAAACAGGCAAACCGGCCGGCCGGAGGCCTCCACCTAACTTCCTTCCAGATGGCAGACGCTGTACCGAGACCACGGTGTTCAAGTAGCCAACCCAAAATAAATAAAGGAATAACTAGGAACTCAGACATCCCCAAAGGTCCTCCTCATCCTTAATCTTTCCAGTGTCATCCCATGAAATACGATTTGTTTGCCACAGAACCCCGCGACCCCTGCTCCCCAAGTGTCAGCCCTGCTCACCACCTTCCAGGGACCCCTCGCGGCCAACTTTCCAAAATCCCCAAACCACTGACGCAACTGCTTCCCTCCCTGTAGACTCCATCACCTCTGTTAAGTTTCTGAAACACGTGATTTCGGGACGCAACTTGCTAGAAACAGACTAAACACTTGAACACATTTCCGTGAGCCCTGCAAACCTTGGATCCAAACAATTCCCAGGGAGGGGCTGAACGTCACCAAGCTCGGGTGACACTCGTTCAAATCGCCCTAAGAATGGGAGCCAGACCCACCCGGCTGGCCGCCGGCGGCTCTTACCCATTTGTCCAAGGGGACTTGGGCGAGGGACCCGGTGCCCTGGTACAGATCCAGGCTGAGCTGCTCCAGGCTCAGCTTCTCCTGCAGGAAGTGGCCCAGGTACCTTTGCAGGAGGTACCGACAGGCCCTCTTCTTGATGGACTCCGAAAACGGCCAAGGCATGATGAGGGCTGGCAACGCGGCCCGCGGGGGCTGCAGGCGGCGACTCCGGCCCTGGGGCCCAGGTTCCGGCTCCGGGCCGCGGCGGCGGCGCCTCGGGTCCCGGCCCGCGTGCCCGGTCCGCGGCGGGGCCTATGCCCGGGACAGCCCCTCCATGACCGCTCGGCGCCGGGCGTCCCTCAGGGCGACCCCATCGTCCGCGCCGCGCGGCTCGCGCTAGGCCAGGCGGGGACCAGGCACGGAGGAGTCCCCGTCGCCCCAGGCCCGGGGAGGGAGTGCGGGGCCTCCGCGAGGACCCTAGTAGTCACCGAGAGAGGATGCAAGAGAACACGCGGGGAGGCGGCAGGCCCTGAGGCAGGTACCGAGGCGGACTCCTCCACCGCCGCCGCGCGACGAATTTGTTGTCATCCGCGGGGCGCGCTCCCGGTTCTGGGACTCTCCCGGCGCGTTCGCGACACCCACAGTCGCGGCGCGCGGCCCGGCGCTGGCGGAAGTGACGCCACACTAGGGCTGAGGAGGCGGGGAGAAGGGCCCTGAAGGGAGCGGTTCCGGCGCCGAGGGGGCGGGGCGAGGGCGGGAGGCGGGACGGCGCCGCGGGTCGGCTCCAGACGCCTCCGGAGGGAGGAAGAGGAGGACGCGGGGCACCCGCCGGTGAGTCGCCGCGGGGGAGGCGGCGGGCGGGCGGCCGCCGAGAGAGGCTCGAGGGCGGCCCGGGGGTCCTGCGAGCGGGACGCGGCGCAGCGGACCGGGCCGTGGGGGCCGACGGCGGAAGGGGCCCGGTGCCCGGGTTGACAGGGGTCTGGGGGCGCATCTGGCCTGGGACCCCGACCCCAGGAACGGGCGCTCGGAGCGCCACCGGCCCCGGGCGGGGGGCTGCAGCGTCTCTCGGTCCTTCCCGCCACCGCGCCCCCGCCCCCTCGCCCCCCAGTATTGACCGGTGCCCATTGTCAGCAAGTTACTCGTCCCCCGCCTCTTTCAGGTATTGTTTGCAAAGCTTCATCTTCGGTACTGTTTGCCTAGCGGCTTGCAGTTCACGGAGCGCTTCCTTCGTGCTGGGTGTGCTGCACCGGCCACCGGGAAACTTGAGTTGTGGAGGCATTTGTGGGCAGAACTGCTCTCTCTGCTCAATGCCAGAGCCTCCGGACCCCGCGGAAACCTGAGCGAAGTACTTGTGCTGCTCTGGGAATCTGCGCCACCGTATTTCTGCCTTTTAGGGGGCAGCTCCTGCAGAGGCCGAGCTGCCCTTTAACTTGGTCAACCCGGAAAGGCCTGCGTGCCGGCGTTCGGTACCCGGGAGGCCAGATGCCCAAGGTTAAAATCCAGACTAGCCGAGCTTGAGTAGGGGACGAACCTAAACAGAGCACCGGTACAGAGGGTTTAATTAGGGATAGCGGATTAGGACCGCGGGCTTCAGGAGATTTTATAGATACGTGGGTAACTTGCACCAAGACAGCCCGGAAATGTTGACAGATGCCGGTTCCCCTTTGCACAACCACCTTTGCATTTGAGAACCAGTGTGCTCTCTGGTATGTGTAGTTGCTTAGATTGTTGGTACCCCTCATTCTTTGTAGATTTGTCCCAAGCATTCTCAGTAACTTCAGTTCCCTTATTTTTCGTTCATTCAAAGATAATTTGTTAAGGGGGCCCATTAAATGAAGGTCTCCACAGTTGGTGATGTGGAAAAGGTACAAGAGAATTCAGGGAGTTTATGTTCTATGGTGAAAGGGCCATTCCTCTATTCAGTAAATATTTGTTGCCTGCTATGTGCCGGGGACTGTTCTCCATGCTGGGGATAGAGCAATGAGCAGATTAAGTCCCTGGCCTCATGGAGCTTACATTTTTTGAAGGGAAGGGAAATGGGCAATAATTAAATATACCGTAGGCCATGTGCTGGTAAGTGCCGTAGAAAAAAAGTAAAGTGATAGAAAGAGAATGGAGAGGGAAGAGATTTGCCACTTTTATACAGAGGGGTAAGAGAAGGCCTCTCTTGCTTAATAAGGTGATGTTTTAGCAGAGTCTTGGAGAACCCTGGGGAGCAAGACATGTTATTTTCCATGGCAAGGGAACAGCAAGTGCAAGGCCCTATGGCAAGGGCATGCTTGGTGAGTTCAAGGAACATCAGCGGGGTGTGAAGTAAAGAGGAGGAAAAGCTCGGGGCTTGGGTAGGGACAGGCCCTCTAGGGCCCTGTAAGGACTTTGGCCTTTAACTCTGGGTAGGTGAATGGGTTTGAGGAAGAGGAGTGACATAATGTGGCCTGAGTTTATACAGGATCATGCTAACTGCGTTGTGGAAGTGGGAGGACCAAAGGAGAAAAGGCCAGACCAGTTAGAGATTATTGCAGGAATCCAGGCAGCCCCAGGCAGGAACTTGGACTAGAGTAGTTGTGGTCAAGGTAGTAAGAAGCAGGAGATTCTGGATGTATTTTGAAGATGATAAGTAAGACATGTTTATGAATACTAATTACATTTGCCATAAAAGGAGTATAAACAAAGTGATGAAAAGGTGAAATCTCATCTGGCAGGGAATTAGAATAGGCTTTGTAAGGTTTGAACTGGACTTTTGACAAATGGATGCAGTTGACTTCTTTCAAGTACAAATGTTAAGTGATTTCCTTTGAAATAGAGAATTGCATTCAGGCTGTCCATGGAATGCCTGAAATTTCAAATATCAGGAGAAGAAAATAAAAATCAGAAGATTTTATAATAACAAACATGCTCCCTTCGAGTGTTACAGGTGTTGCCTTGTATGTTTTATGCTTTCTAGGGGGATGTCAGCATAAATGTTAAGGCTTAGGACCTAGCATTATTATACCTTTAGCTCAAATAGGGTATGAACTCATCCTGAAGCACAGCGCTATTTTTGTGTTTTATCAAAGACAGAGTACTATCACAAAATGTTAACCCCTAGTGTTAATTAAATGAGGAAGGTGAAGAAAAATTCTCAACCAAACAAACACTCAACTTTTTAAGAATTCTGTAAAAGGCTTTGAAGTGACAGGTTAGAAGTTACCAGAGCTACGTACGTCCTTCAAAGAAATCCATGTTAATGTGTGCAACAAAAGAAAAATGGATGACATGCTTTGACCTTTTGAGATTTGCACTTGAAGTAACAGGAATATGATGATAGGGCACGGTTCTGGAAGCTGTACGTATGTTGCCTGGTTCTGGAAGCTGTACAAGACGGCAGCAGCCACAGCACTTTACATGATGTAAAAGGCACCAAACTCAGAATTAAAATGGCTTGAGTTTCAGGGTCCGCTCTTCTTTAACGATCTTTTTAATATATAATAATAAACAGATAATATTTCTTGAGCTTAGCACCATGCGAAGCACTTTCCATATGTACTTGTGGTATTCCATCAAGCGATGCTGTGGTTAGCTTCATTTTAGAGAGGAGGAATGTGTGACCAGAGAGATTCAAAGATCTTGCCCCAAGTCCCAGAGTAGGTAGCAGAGCTGAGATGCTTGCCATGTTCGAGACCCTTTAACCACCGCACCTCCTGGCTGGCCACTTCTTCATGTTGAGAATATTTTCCAGATTGTGATATATGACAAAAATAAAAAGTCACCCTGATTAAGATAGTGCATTCTAGCCCTCTGCTGACGGTTGGCATGTCACCTGTAAAAGTCAGTCTCAAAGTGAAAATTGGAAATCTGTATACTGCTCTTGAAATCATTCTGCTTCTATTCTTTTTTTTTTTTTAAGATTTTATGTATTTGAGAGAGAGAGCACGAATTGGGGGGTGGGCAGAGGGAGAAGCAGACTCCCCAAGCAGGGAGCCTGACGCAGGGCTCCAACCCAGGACCCTGAGATGGTGACCTTAACCAGACACTTAACCAACTGAGCCACCCAGGCACCCCTGCTTCTGTTCTTTTGTCATGCTATATATATATAACTTGTCATCAAGGACAAAGCTCCAGTCTTTTTTCAGCTCTTTGATGCTGTAAATTTGTGATGAAACAACAAAGTATTAAATCAAGTAGAGAATAAAGAACTTAGTGATAAATACCTTGATATTCAATTCATCAATCCTCCAGAACACTAACATAGCACAAAAATTATACCCACAGATGAAGTAAGAGCTGGTTCCTAGGGGCACCTGGGTGGCTCACTCAGTTAAGCATCTGCCTTCAGCCCAGGTCATGATCCCAGGGTCCTGGGATTGAGCCCTGCATGGAGCTCCCTGCTCAGCAGAGAGTCTGCTTCTCCCTCTCCCTCTGCTGCTCCCCCTGCTTGTGCTTGCTCTCTCTTGCTCTCGTGTCAAATAAATAAGATCTTTAAAAAAAAAAAAAAAAAAAGCTGGTTCCTAAATAATGATGTATGATACTATAAGGAATCATTTTGGAAACTTTCTACGAGGTGATGCAGTCTACCAGAATAACTAAGAGCACCCGTAAGAGTGCTTCAATTTTTTGAAGGTGCTGGCAATGGAATATTGCTCAGAACCTGGTAGGAAGCCAATTTAGAGTCGAAATGGAAAGCAGAGAGGTTTTCTATTTTATATCTCTTTAGATATTGATTTGTCTTATTTTTGCTTATAATGTACTTTATATTAAATATAGTACCCAATCCTCTGTGTAACCTAGAGGATTACATGGAAACAAAAAACTAATGCCTGGAGGGTTTTTTAAAGCATTCCATTTTTGAGTCTTTTCTTAGAATCTCATTTATAATTTCTGGTTTGAAGGAAAGGTTGTTTACGGGGTGTAGTATTACTGCTTATTTACAGTTTACAAGGCTTCTCAAATTGACACCATCTGTATGTTTCTTCACTGTTAGCTCCCTCCATAATTGATTTGTTATTACTCAGTCATGTATATGTGTCTCTGTCATTGTTGGAAGTAGGGTACAGAGTAATTTTATGAATCAGTGTATAAATGGAAAAAATATACCATTTTTTTTTTGAATTACAAATACTGTATGTTTGTAATATATGATGATTCCAATTTTAAGTTTTAAAATTTTGGTGGCGCCTGGGTGGCTCAGTAGGTTAACATCCGCCTCATTCTCTCTTGTTCTCTCTCTCTCAAATAAATAAAATATTTTTAAAAATTTTTTTAGATGCAGGATCTAGTTACAATGTAGCTATAAAGTGCTGCCTTGTCTTTGCCCCCTGCTCAAAATAAAGCTGTTACCTTTCTAGCCCTGTCCGCCATGGTGCTTAGCAGCCAGGGATGCATGGTCTCAGACATGTTTACCAAGTAAAACACTGACTTGAGGGGCGCCTGGGTGGCTCAGTCATTAAGCGTCTGCCTTTGGCTCAGGTCATGATCCCAGGGTCCTGGGATCGAGCCCCGCATCGGGCTCCCTGCTCAGCGGGGAGTCTACTTCTCCCTCTCCCACTCCCCCTGCTTGTGTTCCCTCTCTCGCTGTGTCTCTCTCTGTCAAATAAATAAATAAAATCTTTAAAAAAAATTTTTTTAAATAAAATTTTTAAAAAATAAAGAAAATTTTTAATTTCAAAACACATCTTAAAGCTATTGAAAACAGATTATATGTTATGTTAACAGAAAATAAAGATTAAACTAGCTTTAGCTTTGGCTAATTTCTAAATGTTGCTAATTATAATTAATCAACTTAATTCACCTTTACTTTGAAAACTCTTGTTTGAAATGCAGATAAATTCAAACCTCTCATTCCACTTGAAACTGAAGCTACCAGTTACTTTAACTATCTCAATAACTTGTCTTCTTTTTTTTAATGTTTTGTGGTTTTTTTTAAAGATTTTATTCATTTATTTGAGAGAGAATGAGATAGAGCATGAGAGGGGGGAACGTCAGAGGGAGAAGCAGACTCCCTGCTGAGCAGGGAGCCCGATGTGGAACTCGATCCCGGGATTCCAGGATCATGACCTGAGCCGAAGGCAGTCGCTTAACCAACTGAGCCACCCAGGCGCCCATCAATAGCTTGTCTTCTTTAAGAAGAATGTTTCTGCTTCTATTTCCTGTACTTTCCAGTATATCACATTTTCAAAAGACTCTTGTCTTACTGCAAACATTATACATTTTCTTTTTGCCATAGAAAAATTAGAAGATAAAAAATTAAAAGGTAGGGAATAAAGAACTTAGTAATCAATATCTTGATAACGAGTTTTATGAATCTTCCAAAAACACTTACCACAGCCTCTAAATCATACCAACAGATGGAGTAAGAGCTATCGATAATTACCTTAACTTTTTTCAAAAAACATACACTAACTGAAGTGGGAAGAAGTGTAGACTTAGGTATAATTCAGTATGAACCTGCTCCCCTTCTAGCTTCCACCTCTGCTCATTAACTTCATACCCCCAGACCCAATGCCTGGAATTTTAAGCTTTTTGAGTTAATTTCTTATGGAAGAGCAGTACTTCTTTTACTTTTCACTCAAATGTTTTTATCAGAGGCAAAGGAAACCCTAGGGGTGTGGAGGCATAACCTGAAGAGGGCATGGCCTAACACCTCCATTTGCTCTAAAGTTTTAGGCAGTTTTGCATCCTACTTCATAATATTGTTATACCAGTGATGTGTATTTGGGGGGAATGTCTACAGTGTTTATCCTAGGCTTTGTATGTCCCTTGTCACAGGGCCAAGTATCACAGCTTGAGAAGCAGAGAGTTCAAATTTTTTCTTTGGTTTATTCATTGAGAAAATATTCAGTGAAGGGACGCCAGGCTGGCTCAATCGGTAGAGCATGTGACTCTTGATCTCAGGGTGGTGAGTTCAAGCCCCATGTTGGGTATAGATTATAAATAAATAAACTAAAAAATATATATATTCAGTGAACACCTGCCTTATGTGTGACCCTGTGCTGGTAATGTATCAGAGGCCCTGATCTGCAACGAAGTATGAAAACTTACAGCAGTACTAATGGAAAGGAAGAAGGATATAGTGATTAACTCTTTCTTGAGATCAGATACAGAATCCTGAAATAAATGTGTCTGAATTTTGAAGAACTTAAAAGTCTGAAAGTACAGCTGAACTTTGAACAGTGCAGGCACCAATTCCCCTGCAGTTGAAAATCCAAGTATAACTTTTTTTTTCAAGTATACCTCTTGACTCCCCAAACTCTTTTAACTAATAGCCTACTGTTGATTGGAAGCCTTACCACTTATATGAACAGCCAGTTAACACATACTTTGTATGTTTCATGCATTATACACTATATTCTTAACAATAAAATAAAGAAGATGTTATTAAGAAAAGTATACAGAAGAGGGTGCCAGAGTGGCTTAGTTGGTTAAGCCTCCGACTCTTGGTTTTGGCTCAGGTCATGATCTCAGTGTTGGGGGATTGGGCCCTATGTGGGGCTCCCTGCTCAAGGTAGAGTCTGCATAAGATTCTCTCTCCCTCTGCCTCTCCTCCCCACCCCGTGCGTGCTCTAAAATAAATAAATCTTTTTAAAAAATCATAAGAGAAAATACATCTACCGTACAATATTGTATTTATCGAAAAAATTCTGCATATAAGTGGAACCATGCAGTTCAAACCCATGTTGTTCAAGGGTCACCTGTAATGTCAAAGTACAATTTTTTTTTTTAAGTTAGAAACATGGGGGGGGGGGGCGCCGGGGTGGCTCAGTTGTTAAGCGTCTGCCTAGGGCCCTGGGATCGAGCCCCACATCGGGCCCCCTGCTCAGCAGGAAGCCTGCTTCTCCCTCTCCCACTCCCCCTGCTTGTGTTCCCTCTCTCGCTGTCTCTCTCCTGTCTGTCAAATAAATAAAATCTTAAAAAAAAATAAGTTAGAAACACTGGTCTTATACAAACATAGTAAGCATGTGTCAAAAATGTATTTAACTCTATGGAATGAATAAGTCATGAGAGTAAAAGGCACACCTAAGGAATACAGTTAATGATCATTGTGATAGCGATGTAACAGGACAGAGGGTAGCTATACTTGTGGTGAACACAGCATAATATACAAACTTGTCAAATCACTAAGTTGTACACCTGAAACTAATTTAACATTGTGTGTAAACTATACTCAAAATTTTTAAAAATGTACTTAACCCATTAATGGAGGAACTGGCAAGGTGGTAAAGTTGATCCAAAGTAATATGGGAGAGGAGTACCTTGGCTGGCTTGGTCAGTGGAATGTGCAACTCTTGATCTCAGGGTCGTGTGTTGGAGCCCCATGTTGGGTGTAGAGATTACTTAAAAATAAAATCTTAAAAAATATATATATGGGAGAGCCCAAAATCACTGAAAGAAAAACTGATGAAATAAGATTGCAAAGTTAGCTCAAAACTGGTTACTGGGATGTGCACTCCTGGCAAAGACAGAGGGACGGGGCCCAGATTTACCCTTCCATTTGAAACAGTAAGAAAGTGGGCAAAAATATATGGGGAGTAAAGGCTTTTCAGACTGGGCATCGGACAATGAAGGACACTGATCCCTGAGAGGCAAGATACAAATGAGGTGAGCCCATTGCCCTAGCTTATTGCTTGGAGATCTCCAGGCAGGGCAGTGGGAGAAGAAACCTAGGTAGAGCCCAGTAGTCCCGCTGAGTTGAATATATAGAGCTAGGAGTTCAGGAAGGCCAAGTCAGCTAGGACAGAGTACTAGAAATTAGCTTCACAGAAAGCAAGAGCTATGGAAATATACAGAGGATCCTCCAGCCTGCAACTGAATACTAATCAACACATAGGCGTGAGGAAACTACCCAAAAAAATTAGAGGAATTTTCAAAGCTCAAACAGGACCAGGGATGTTCCTGTTCCTAGCACTGAAAATGGAAAACCCTCATAATCCATAGGACATCAGAATATTCAGAATGGTTTTTGACTCCAGAGTGGGTCAAAATTAACCAGAAACTAAATGTTGCTTTCATACTGCCTTAAGTCTAAAAGCAAGACCCAAAAGGATCAAGCTGCTTCCAGATAACTATATCCCAGAAGAATGTTAAATAATACTTATAGGAGTATTAAAATAGCCAGGACTGTAAAAGGTAAAAAACACATTTTCTGGCATCCAGTCAAAAATTATCAGGCATACAAAGCAGCAGTATACATCCCACAGTAAGAAAAATCTATAAATTGAAATTAACCCAGAAATAACCATGAAATTAGTAGAGGACATTAAAGCACCATGTCATATGTTTAAAAAGCTTGAGAAAAGACTGAGCAAATTAAGTAGTAGAGATGTGGAAAATATGTTTTTTAAAGACTCAGGTAGAAGAGATAAGAAACTGCAGAACAAAAGATTAGTGAATTTGAAGACGTACCAGTAGAAGAGGAGACTAAAAGTGTGGGGGAAAAAAAAAAAGAGTAGGACAACTTCACCTAGAGTAATATTCATGAAATTTGAGTCCCCAAAGAGAGGAGGGACAGATCAATGTTTGAAGAAATAATGGCCAAAAATTTTCCAAATTTGTTAAAAACTGTATAAACCCACACATGCGAGAGACTCCATGAACCCCAAGCAAAAGAAACCAGAAAAACTACACCCAGAGGAACAAAGACAACAATGACATCAGATTTCTCATGGGAAATAATGTGAGCAAAATAATAGTAGAGGGATATCTTTAAAATCTTGAAGGGGGTGGAGGACTGTCAACCCAGGATTCTATACCCAGCAAAAATATCTTTCAAAACTGAAGGTGAAAGGAAGACTTGTTTAGATATACACAAGCTGAAAGAATTCATTAACAGCAGACCTGCACTGCAGGAAATGTTAAGGGAAATCTGTCAGGCAGAGGAATATGAAACAGATCATAGATGCAAATAAAAATAAACACAAAGGAATGTAGAGCACCAGAAATAGTAATTATGTGGTTAAATATAAAATACTTTTTTAAAAATACTTTTCAAAAGATTTTATTTGTCAGAGCGAGCACAAGCAGGCGGTGCGGCAGGCAGAGGGAGAGGCAGGCTCCCCGCTGAGCAAGGAACCCGATGCAGGACTCGATCCCAGGACCCTGGGATCATGACCTGAGCCGAAGGCAGACACTTAACCAACTGAGCCACCAGGCATCCCAAAATATTTATTACCTAAATCGCTGAAAAATAGTTTAAAATAAGTAATATGTATTATGAAGTTTCTAACATGTAGAAGTAAAATATGACAAAAATAGCGCAAAGGCTGTATAGTACACTCTTGTAAGTTTCTTATGCTCCATGCTATACATGAAGTGGTATAATATCACTTCAAGGTTGAAGGTAGACTGTGGTAAAGATGTATGATAAAACTAAAGTAACCAATAAAAACATGCAACAGAGTTCATAAGCCACCAAAGGGCATAAATTAGAATACTAAAAGTGGTCAGTCCAAAAGTAGGCAGAAAAATAAGGAAAAGGAAGAGAATACAGATGGCATGAATAGAAAACAGCAAAATAGTAACCACATCAATAATTATAGTAGTCATGTTAAATATAAATGGTCTAAGCACTACAGTTAAAAGGTAAAGATTGCCAGATTGGATAAAAAAGCAGGACCAAACTATATGCTACCTAAAAGAAACCCACTTTAAATATAGAGACTGTTGCTATTACCATTTACAAAGAGCTTGAAAGAGGCTATTCTATCCAAATCAAGTTCTCCTGTCTGGGTAGCAGCACACTTCAGATTGGGCCATCTGTATCATTCCTCTCCTAACATTGTCCTTGCATTAGACTAGTTAGGCTGGTCTCCTTAGAATCGCTGCCACACCCCATGCAGACTCTTGTTTATGCTTTGTTGCCTATGAAGAATTCTTCACAACTCTCAAGTCCTTTCTGCTTTATCCAAAACTTCACCTGTGCTCATTCAAGACCAGTTTTGACTGACCTGTTCCATGAGTCAAAGTCAGGCCCCATCATAACCGACAATTATGTCATAGATCACAATGTCAGAGGTCTCAAGAACAGTAAAGAATTTCTTGTCTATTCCCCTTATTTTATAGGTGAGAAAACCATGAGTCCAGTGAGGTTACATGGCCAGCCCAGGTTCATACAAGTTTAGTGGTAAGTTTGTAGTAGGGCCAAAACACGTCATTGCTTTCTTTAATTATCTGCCACTCACAATTAAGTACACTTCTTAGGTTATAATTATGATGCATGTGCATAGCATTAATATTTATGTACATATTTCTTGTGCTTGCCTTATTTCCCAAGTTAAGCTATAATACCAGTAGACACCTTTTTTTTTTAAGATTTATTTATTTTAGAGAGAGAGTGCAAACAAAAGGGAGAGGGGGAGAGAGAGCATCTCAAGCAGACTCCCCATGAGTGCAGAACCCAACACAGGGCTCAATCCCAGGACCCCGAGGTCATGACCTGAGCCTAAATCAAGAGTCAGACATTCAACCAACTGAGTCACCGAGGTGCCCCACCAGTGGACACCTTTAATTAGTATTCTGATGCTTAGAGAAATGCTGGATATATAGGTACACAGTAGGTTATATTTGATAATTATGATATATGATAATAAGCTTAGAGTCTAAATTGACAAGATCACACAACAAGAAGTAATTCATTACTTTTTACCATTTGAAACAAGATGGTTAATTCCCCTCCATAGAGTAGCTAAGATTCAAAATATTTTTTCTGGGGGTGCCTGGGTGGCTCAGTCGGTCGGGCATCTGCCTTCAGCTCAAGTCATGATCTGAGGGTCCTGGGATTGGGCCCCACATCAGGCTCCCTGCTCAGTGGGAAGTCTGCTTCTCCCTCTCCCTTTGCCCCTCCCCACCTCTCTCTCTCTCTCTCTCTCTTTCTCTCTCTTTCTTCCCCCCTTCCCTTTCCCTGTCTCAAATAAAATCTTTTAAAAAACATATTTTTCTAACATGTATTTCCAGATCTTGCTACCTATATGTAAAATAATTTAGTATCTTTTTATCTACTGATTGTTTTTCAACTGTAATATAAAGTCAGTTCCTTATCATGTTATCCACAAGTATTCACAAAGGTCTGTACCCATGCTGTCTGATGCAGGAGCCATTAGCTATTTAAGCTTAGATGAATGGGGGCACCTGGGTGGCTCAGTCGTTAAGCATCTGCCTTTGGCTCAGGTCATGATCCCAGGGTCCTGGGATCGAGCCCCACATCAGGCTCCCTGGTCCGCAGGAAGCCTGCTTCTCCCTCTCCCGCTCCCCCTGCTTGTGTTCCCTCTCTTGCTGTATCTCTCTCTAAATAAATAAATAAAATCTTTAAAAAATAAATGAATGAATAAATAAATAAAATGAAAGAAATAAATGAAAGAAAATTAAATGGAATTTGAAATTCAGTAACTCAGTCACTCTAACCGGGAGCTGGTAGCTACTGTCTTGGACAGCACTGATAAAGAATGTTTCCATCATTGCACAAAGTTCTGTTGGTCTAGAATGTGTTATATAATGATAAATTGTTTTACCTGCAGAAAGGGAAACCAAGGATTTTTACCAGATTCATACTGATGAGAGAGCCATTCCGGTAACCAGACAGCAGCCCTAATGTGTCAAGAGTAATTCTAGTAGTGTCCCTACCCCGGAATGGGCACACATTTCCTCATCCTCTATGGTCCAGGCCTCTACAGTCAGGTACACAAGATAATCCATTGAGAAGTAAGAGAAAATAAGTTTATAGTTCATATTTTATCTTCTGTTTAAATTCATATTTATGTATTGTAGTAGAATGTGTATGTAAATAAATATACATAACATGAGGTATCTGCTCACAGTATTTTTAGTTACTGGGATGCATCATCAGAAATGTAGAAGCCATTTCTTTAGTGTCCCGTTGATAAAGCCGCCCTGTTGCTGTGTGGTCTACTGCCGGAGCTCCAGCACCCTCACCACCAGCTGCTTCGTGTTTGACGGTGCCTTTGTGGCTCTGTGTCCAATCTCCTCAAGAGGGGATCTAATTGGATAGGCCAGTCACCACCCAGAATCAAGTAGCTGGACAGAGCTCTTAATTCAGGATGATTTCTAGACCCCTTGCCAGCCTTGAGATGGTACCTTTAAATGAAACACCATCGCCAGTACATTTTACTGTGATGATGGTCCTGGAGTTACAGAATACAAAGCATGAAACTGTTGTTAAGGAATCTTTCCAAAGAAGGCACTAAGCTTGGCAAGTACTCTGGGCCTTCTTTTAAGAAAACCATGTAAACTGCCTGGTACTGTACATTCTCCGTCCAGTGTGTTTGTTAAAAATAAATTACAGCTTCCAGAAAGGAAGGTCAGAAAGTGAAGTCTCTTTGACTGCCTTCATACTCCTTTCCTGCTAATATGGTGCGGACACTGTGGTAGAAAGAATAATGGCCCCCAAAGATGTCTGTGTTTTAATCCCCAGAAACTGAATGTGTTACCTTATATGATAAAAGGAACTTTGCAGGTTGAATTAATTTGGGGACCTTGGACGGGACGTATCCTGGATTGTCCAGGTAGGCCCAATGTAAACACAAGAGTCCTTGTAAAAGGGGTGCCCATTTCAAAAGTCAGAAAAAGAAGGTGTTACCACAGAACCAGAGAGTGTAGTGATGTGCTCTGAAGGTGGAGGAAGGGACCATGAGCCAAGGAATGCAGTCAGCTTTTAGAAGCTAGAACAGGCAAGGAAACAGATTCTCCTCTGAAGGCTCCAGAAGTAATGCATCCCTGCTGCTACCTGGATTCTAGATTTTTTACCTCCAGAATTAAAAGAAAATAAATTTGTGTTGTTTTAAGCCACAGGATTTGTGGTGATTTGTTACAGCAGCAATAAGAAACTAATAGAGACACGTATTGATAATCACTTTCGACAGAGCTTTTATGAGGCACTTTCGGCATGACAGGCACAAAAATACCAGATTTCCATTTTTTAAATCTCTTTACTTTCATAAAGCTCTTGAAGAGCTAGATCAATCACGACTTTTCATTTTGGGTTGGCTTCTAAATCAATTAGGATGCTTTCAGTTGCCAGTAAAAGAATGGGAATTTGTTGGATTCAATAACTGGAAAATGTGAAGGTCAGGCAGCTGTCAGGACTCTGGCTCCATTTCCCTGTGAATCTCTTGGCTCTGTTCTTTCCCACTGTCAGCGTCATCCTTGGGCTAGTTTCCCCATCTCAGGGTGGCTACCAGGAACACCTGGGGCTGCGTGCTCAAAGTGCTCTGGATTGGAGTGACTGGGAAGAATTCCTGTGTCGAGGAGGACAGTCTTTAGCCGGGATTGGAGTCAATCTCACATTGTTTCATTACTTTATTCAGTAAGGGAAGGGGGCGTTATGACTCCCCTATGAAAATCTGGGTGCTATTAGGAAAGGGAAAGGGTATTGATAATAATCAAGAGCCTGTTATAATAGATAAAAGATAAATGATAATATCTTGACGTAATACTAGTGTAAAATGTTAATAACTGGTATAGTGCTTCAATACTAAATTGTATCGTTTCATGTCTATCATCACCAGAAGTTCTAAATGTGTCTTTTTTTATGCATCATAAAGACTTTTTTTTTTTTTTTTTTTGAGAGAGAGAGAGCGAGCACAGCATGGGTGGCCAGGGGGCACAGAGGGAGAGAGAGAATCCCAAGTAGCCTCCATGCCCAGCACAGAGCCCAACACAGGGCTCGATCTCACGACCCTGAGATCATGACCTGAGCCGAAATCAAGAGTCAGACGCTCAACCGACTGCACCACCCAGGTGCCCCAAGACATTTTAGAAAAAATCTAAAAGTTTGCAGTTAGGAATGTTGTGTCTTTTTTGCCCATTGGTGCTAATTATTACATAGCAACAGCTTGATGACCTACTTTCCTGACCTGTGAGGGTTTCTTCCATTCTGGTGTTGGATTCTTCGTCTTTCTCCATCATTAAGGTCCTAATTGCAGTGAATTAGACTCTTGCTTTAAAAGCTTGTCAACAAGCTTTCTCATATAAACATCTTTTTATGTAGTGATTATTATTTCTGACATCCATAATTGAGGTCCTTGATCACTTAAGCAAAACAAAGATGTTCGGTATTCATGATGTTAAGAGACTTACAGTGGGCCGTTCCATTTCAAAATCTTCAAAACTGACTCTGTAAAAAAAAAAATCAAAATGGGCTCTTTTCTTATACATAAAACCAAGTATAATGTTAAGGAGCATAATGATTATTTTTAGGGTTAGGTAGAAATTTTTAGAAAAACAAATATTTTCATTTTCATATATATGTCTATATTAGATTCCAGTTATCTGACAAATTGCTCCAGCAATAGATAAATTTATAATCAACTTGCTAGTAATGAGTGACTAAGTCTGTAAAGTACCATGGAAGACAAGGTAAAGGAGCCTTAAAACATATCATTAGTTGGAATAGGATTGGAGGAATATATTATTAGTACATTTGCTATGCAATTTTTTGAAATGACTTGACAAAGTTTATCATAAACTGCCTTCAGCAAATAGCTTGCCTTTAATGATGGCAAATGATGTGCAGCTACAAGAACTCTAACTCCTTAAGATTTTTGTGAATAATTTTAGAGGAGTAGAATTCTCTAAACTTAAAAAATATGCAGAAAAATCTCCCGGAGATTTTGATTCACTTTCTCTGAGGTGGGGTCAGTGGCCAAGGTAAAAACCACTAACTTAGAGGACTTTTAATACTACAAATAGGGCACAAGTCAGTAACTGTAGAAAAAGAGATGGAATTTTTAAGATAATAGAGAAATTATATTAAATGCTCATGCCAAGTTGAAGAATGCTGCTACATTCAGGACAGTAGATGCTTAATCCAGTTCAGAGAATTGAAATCTTTTTTTTTTTTTTTTTTTTTTTTGAGAAATGGAATCTTAACTTACTTTTAAAGCCTGCAGCTAAAAAGAAAGCATATTTTCTTCTTTAAAAGCCTACATTGCAGTGCAATTTGACATTCACTAACTTTTCTCATTCATACATTTTGAATTTTAACAATACTCACTGCTACCCCAGTCACAGAGAGAAGCTAGAACTCCATAGCAACCTGGCAGTAATGTTGGATTGAGTTAGCCTGAGAAATAATGTTTTTCAAATTATAATATTTGGATCAGTTCAGAGAAGTGGTAAAAACATGAGTCAGTCATTCAATAAATGGTGTTGGGACAGTAAGCCATCCATTTCAAAATTAAAGCTACATAAAATAAATTCCAGGTGGGTCAGAAAGTTATCTGTATATATAGACAATGAGAACTCAGAAGACAAGAGGTTTTTAAAATGTAATCAGGGAGTGGGGAAGGCCTTCATAAGCAAAACCCCAAATCCAGAAGTCATAAAAGAAGCCATTGAGAAGTCATGTACTGTAGTAGGTAAAGATTTGAATTCTGATTTAATGGTCTGAGTTCATTTCCGTTTGTTTTTTACAGCTATATGATCTTGGAACTAAGAATACCCTATAAATATCAAAAAGATGTTTAATCAGAGAAATAAATATTCAAACAGTGAGGCATCATTCTTTGCCTCTCAAATTGGCAAATACTAACAAGGATTGTAAAGAGGGTAATGAAAAAGCGTAGTCCTTCATATTCTATTCATGGAGGTTAAATCAGTACAGCCTTTTTGTGAAGGTGAGTCAGCAATATCTGTTGAAAGTTAAAATGAGCGTACACTTTGACTCAGCAATTCCAATTTTAAATATCTACATATTACATATTAAAAAGAAGTATGGGGGCGCCTGGGTGGCTCAATCAGTTAAGCATCTGCCTTCGGCTCAGGTCATGATCCCAGGGTCCTGGGATTGAGCCCCGCATCAGGCTCCCTGCTCAGTGGGGAGTCTGCTTGTCCCTCTCCCTCTGCCTCTCTCCCCTGCTTGTGCTCTCTCTCTCTCTCTCTGTCAAATAAATAAATAAAATCTTTTAAAAAATGAAGTATGTACTAAGATTTTTACTGAGGCATTGTTGGAAATAGCTGAAAACTAATATTCTAAATTAATGTCATTGTGGGAATTAACCTTTGGGGGAGGAGTGGAAAACGGATCTTTTTTTGAAAACCTATACACTTCTGTAACTAAAACTGAAAATGGTTTTAGACAATATTTTCCATAAAAGTTGCGAGCCAGTTAATGTTTTCTATTAAGGCATAGCTCCCTTTAATCAAACAGTAATATTCGGAATGTCTCTCTATAAACATGTTTTATATCTACTCCTTTGCAGAATGGAAACAGACTATAATCCCATGGAGCTGAGCAGTATGTCAGGGTTTGAAGAAGATGCAGAGCTTAATGGTTTTGAAGAAGCTGATACGAAAGACATGAAGCTAGAAGCCGAAGCAGTTGTAAATGACGTTCTCTTTGCTGTTAACAACATGTTTGTCTCAAAAAACCTGCACTGTGCCGACGATGTGGCCTATATCAATGTGGAGACAAGAGAAAGGAACAGATACTGCCTGGAGCTCACTGAAGCAGGACTAAGGGTCAGTCGCTTTTCTTATTAGGGGAAAAAAAAATGTTGCTATCTCTATCACTTGAGGGGGCGGGGGACAGGAAGGGTGTTAACTGAGAACACAACACCTTGCAGCTCCAAAATTTTTTTTTTTTTAAGATTTATTTATTTGTTTTTAGAGAAAGAGAGAGCAGGGGCGAGGGGCAGAGGGAGAAGGAGAGAGAATCTCAAGCAGACTCCACGCTGAGCGTGGAGCCTGACTCGGGGCTCGATCTCATGACCCTGAGATCACAACCTGAGCCAAAACCAAGAGGCGGACACTCAACTGACTGCACCACCCAGGCGCCCTATGAGTTTTGTAAGGAAAACTTTTTTCCCTAGGAATTCTTATTAATTCTAAAGTCTTTTGGTTAACATGGGGAAATTGGATTTTTTTTTTGAAAAAAAAAACTTTTGATTTGCAGTGTTACTTTGCTTTGACCCTCACCCCCCAAATTAATTTATTTCTTGTCTATGGCTAAATATTTCTGCCATAATTAGGCATTCTTTGCACTGGGTGAGTTTTGCAATCATTGTGTTGAGAGGATGTTTTCCCACCTCTTATAAAATGTCTCTTCTAAAACAGCACACCTGACTGCACTGTTCTCTAGCTGTTGGATCAGAGCTAAGTCACAGCAGAATACTCTGCCTCCAGATTTGCAAGTGTCTTGTCCTACATGTGAGCTTTTCTAGGCAGAGTCACCTCTCTGCACCCTTTGAACCAGAATCCTCACTTTGGAATAGCAGAAAGCCCTACCCAAGAGCAGCTTATCATTTAAAACAGCAAAACTCACTGGTGCGCCTGGCTGGCTCAGTCAGTGGAGCGTGCGGCTCTTAATCTCGGGGTTGTAGGTTTGAGCCCCACCTTGGGTGTAGTGATTACTTGAAAATAAAATCTTTAAAAAATAATAAATAAGACAACAAAACTCACTGTTAGGAAAATTTTTTACCTGAACAAAGGAATAGATATTAGAAATTCCGAAATTTAGTTTTGACTTTAATACTTATCAGTCTTGGTCAAAGATCTCTGCCTTTTCTGTTTCTATACCTAAGAATAGTCCCGCAAAGTAGCACAGTATCATAAGGTACGGGGCAAGGCCTAAGCAAGTAAGAATGTCATACAATACTAAACAAGTACGTAGACATCTTTTTATTTCACTAGATTCAGTTTGCTTAGAAGTATATGAACCATGTGTCCTGTGTATTCGTTGACAGTCAGTCACCTGCACTGAAGTAAAGTGCAAGGCTAGCCTCTTTACTACTTCCGGTTCCCTCATAACTGCCAAGTCGGTAGCTCCTTAGCTTTGGGAGTAGTACCTGGATTAGCTAATCTTTGTGCTCTCCTTCCTAAATCCCTAAACTTATGCTAAAAGCGTGTAGTGTGTAGAAGTGGATCTTAAATAGAAATAGGCAAATCGAAAGTAGAGATAAATGACCCTGCATAAATTAATTCAGTCTTGCATTGATTAATTCTGAGATGACTGTGGGAAGGTAGGAAGGGTTCTGATGTTCTTCTGTCAGAAGCCTAACATGGGAATTTGAGTGATCTTGGGTAAGTCATTCAACCTCTCTTAGTCCCTTCTTCTTTATCTATAGCCTAGAGATTAGAAAAAAAAAAAAGAAAGAAAAGAAAACTAAAAAGGATTTGGGGAATGCTTATATGAATAGTTTGCAGAAAGATCTCGATCCCTTAAAAACCTGGCACGTGGGTATCCAGTATTTGTTTGTTTTTGCAGTCTTACTCAGTTAACTTTTATTGAGCAACTGTCCTGGGTCAGGAACTGGAAATCAAACTGTGAGTACGATGTGATCCCTGTCCACTAGGAAGACTACAGACTAGCAGGGAAAGGAGGGGCAAATAGAATTGGAAGGCACGGAGAAAGTGCAGTGACACAGCATGGTTCTGAAGAGGTGCGACTTGTCGTCCTGACACGTCTGCCTCTGCTTGTCATGTACGACAAACAACGACACCACTTCTTCTTTTTTTTTTTTTTTAAGATTTTATTTATTTTTTAGAGAGCGAGCGAGAGAGAAACAGCACGAGAGGGGAGAGGGTCAGAGGGAGAAGCAGGCTCCCCGCCGAGCCGGGAGCCCAATGCGGGACTCGATCCCAGGACCCTGGGGTCATGACCTGAGCCAAAGGCAGACGCTTAACCATCTGAGCCACCCAGGCGCCCACAACACCACCACTTCTAACATAAACTTGCATCTCCTTGGATAGGTGGCTTGGATAGACGTCATTAAAAATTAGAGTTTATATAGGGGATTCACAAGCTTTAGTCAAATCAATGAAAACTAAGTTGATTTTGCCCTAACACTGTGCAGGTGAACCAGGATAGATCTTGTTGGGGACAAAAGCTTTCACTGTGTTTAAAGAAAACACACACACACACACACACATACACAGAATAACATTCCCTTTTATCTCACAGAATTGAGCATTTGTTTCCCTGTCAGATAAGTAATGTGTTAGTAATGTTAAATTAGTAATGTAACTGGGCGCCTGGGTGGCTCAGTTGGTTAGGCGACTGCCTTCAGCTCAGGTCGTGATCCCAGGGTCCTGGGATCGAGTCCCCCATCGGGCTCCCTGCTCGGCGGGAAGCCTGCTTCTCGCTCTCTCACTCCCCCTGCTTGTGTTCCCTCTCTCGCTGTGTCTCTCTCTGTCAAATAAAAATAAATAAAATCTTAAAAAAAAAAAAAATGTTGAAAATTAGTAATGTAACTAATTGTAAAGCAGGATTGAAACTATAAACAATTTTTAGAACTCTTTATAAAAGAGTTCAAATAATGATAAAAATACGGACTGATAATATGTTATCTCTTCTGGTACCTTGTTATGATTGATCCTCAGTCGGTGTGGGATTAAAGAGAAGCATGTTTCAGTCTATGAAAATGAAATACTAGTTCTTTGTAGCTTTTTACATTCCTTCTGACATTCCTTTTTAGTCAGGAGTAGGTAAACTGAACCTTTTACATTTTCAGGAAAAAGATAAAGAGGGCATTTTGTTGGTGGTGTTGCTGTATGTTTCCGGTTGCTTAGAAATGTGCATATTCGGGGCGCCTGGGTGGCTCAGTCGTTAAGCGTCTGCCCTCGGCTCAGGTCATGATCCCAGGGTCTTGGGATTGAGCCCCCGCATCAGGCTCCCTGCTCCACTGGAAGCCTGCTTCTCCCTCTCCCACTCCCCCTGCTTGTGTTCCCTCTCTCTCTCTGTCACTGTCAAATAAATAAATAAAATCTTTAAAAAAAAAAAAAAGAAAAGAAATGTGCATATTCTAATTATTGATTGAGAAATTGTGTCATTAAAGAATGGCCCCAGTAAAAACGTGGTTTTTGCTTTCTGTACCAAGTTAAATCTAGTTATTTGATTCACTGTTGCATTTCTCTTGTAGGTGGTAGGTTATGCTTTTGACCAAGTGGATGATCACTTACACACTCCCTATCATGAAACCGTCTACTCATTGCTGGATACCCTCAGCCCTGCCTACCGAGAAGCATTTGGAAACGCACTCCTTCAAAGACTGGAAGCTTTGAAGAGGGATGGATAGTCATGCTTTTTCCTTCTAGAGGGGGCTGCTGGTACAAAATGTTGACATAAAGCTTGAAATACTTGCATATGGTCATAGTAGAAAATGCATCTTTGGTTTTTATGTCCATTTCTTGCTTCAAGTTTAGGCTTCTGACTCAAAACATTACTGATTAATGAATTGTCTTTCTTAGTTTCAGATTCATGAAGGGAATTGAGGCCATTGCTTGACACCATCATTAAGACATTCAGATTTGTTCATATAGTATCTCTGCATTTCAAAACCTAATCAGTATTTCATTCTGTTATTACAGGACTTTGATGCTGCCGGCCCTCTCTCTTACATAGGAAATTCTAGATTTGCACAGTAATATACAGGAATTAAAATGACCTAACTTCATACTTGGATTCAGCTTGCTAAATCAGGGGTTTACTACTAGCTTGGACTGACTTTGTAGTAATTATTTTGCTACTAGCCTTATTGGAAACAAATTATCGACTAGTTTCCCCTGCACAAATTTTGAAATTCACTGCTTCACTTAATCTATTTATATTACTAATATGGACTGATAAAGATGAATTAATTATATATATATCACTTAGCTAGTATTAAATGGAAAACAGGTACTGAAATAATAGTTCTGTATTCCTTGTTTGCAACAGCCAGCCAACTAAGAGGACAAACCGTTAGCAAATGAATGTAATAATTACTTGTTTCCAAGATATTTAAGCACATAAGCAAATATAGGAACAGGCTCCATTTTTCTTAACAAAAAAGCATCTTCTGTGTGTGTGTGTGTGTGTGTGTGTGTGTGTGTGTGTGTGACTTAAAAGGAAGAAGATTCTGATTTCCTAGAAAACAATATTTTGGCCTGTGTTGATTCTTATTATGAATGTTTGTTTACATAATGTATAGTATATATTCAGAAAGTATTTTTGCTTCAATGTTTCCTTTCTATAAAGTAGTGCTTTGGTATTCCCATAGCGCTCCTCCTTCCTCAACAGATGCACAGTGTTCTGGCTAGATGCGAAATCTACAATGCAATATGCGTGCATTGTATGGGTTTGAAACCAAAGGATGAATGAAGCATTCAGAGACTTAATATTTGAAAAAAGGAGGCTCTGTTTTTATATTTTATTACAGGTACTAATATTTATAAAAATGAATTGTACCATGCTGCTACATGTTTTCAAGTACATATTGAATACTGAGGATTGGGGAGTTGATTTTTTAGTAGTAACCTAAAGCAGCTGTAGAAATGTTGAAGTAAAACTCTGCATCGGGACACACCTTTGTAATTTGTCATTTGCAGACTTTTTTTAATCATTATTAAGTAATAGGTACTTTTAGGCTCTGAAGATCATGTAGACCACATTGAGGTTCGGTTGGGTCAGTATTCATCGTTGGAGTGCATCGGGATGCTTTAACTATGTTCAGTAAATGCATGTCCATTCGCAGCTTTATTTTCAGATGCTATTTGGGCAGTAAAGTCTAACAGCAGGTCGAATTTTCTCACGCTTAATCTCAGGCTAAATAAATGTAAAGGATATTTGTAAAGTTTGAATAAAATTCTGTTTACTCATTTCGAGTTAAGTATGAAGAAAAGTGATTGTATGTTCAAAAATTGACATCGTTCACTTTGTGATAAATGACTGGTTCCAGGAGCTTCCGTGTCCATTTTTTAATTCTGTGCGGTTACATTTTGCTGTGAAGTGATTTGCTCTTTCTACCATTATGAAAGAGGAACAGAGAGAGAAGACATTAATAAAACTATACAGATACTAAAACTTCCATTTCATCCAGCTTGTTTAAAGAATCTAATCAGATAAAGTAAGCCTTGATTTCACTTCCAAACGAAAAAGGGAAAAAAAGGAAAAGCCTCTAAATAAGTAACTCTTACAAATCAGTAAGAAAACAAGAACAATGGGCATATAATATGATCAAACAACTCTAAAAAATATATAGATGTCCAGTAACCACTTGAAAGATATTCAGCTTGACCAGTAATTCAAGAAAGGAAAATAGGGTTTAGCTCTGTGTTTCACCTAATAGTTTCATGATCTCCCTTATTTAAATGTAATGATAACAATAAGGATTTAGTGAGGGGCACTCTTACATTCTGTCAGAGAATATATCCAGAAACAATGTTTCTGGAAAACATTAGTAATAGAGCCTTTACAAAGCTTGCAACTTCTGTACTTGTAATATCCTAGCAAACTAGCATAGGGAAGTGACTCAGCAGAAAATATACTACAAGGATGTTTACTTTCTCTAATGAAAAATTGGAAAGGCTCTAAAAAGTGGTTGTTACACCACATGCTTTTGATGGAAAAATATGCAGCCATTAAAAATCATGGAAAAAATGGCAACAGGAAAAAATTATACTACATGATAAAAAAGGATATAAAACTATGATCTATTTTTGGAAAATACACAGTGTTCTACAATGTTAATAGTAGCTATCACTAGGTGGTAAGATAGGTAATTTTCATCTTCATACGTTCTCACAGTTTCTGCGTTAGCCTATATGCACTAATTGGAGGCGAAATACAATAGATCCAGGGTTTCAGCCAGCTAAAGAACCTTTCTCTAGCAAAAGCACCAAGCTAGGTGGAGTTGTGTTCATTCCCAGGATACTTGAAGAGGCAGTAGGATTGTGAAGACAGAAGAGTGCCCACCTCTTTTGCCATGATGACACCCTCCCCCCCTTTCCTCCAGGTCATCAGCAGCAAATCAGCCCCCAGTGGTGTCCTGGTCATTAGCTTCCTCCATCGCACACAGCGTCGTTCTGTCCAATGTTTAGAAACACAGAAAGTGTTGAGGGGAGCAGGGTAGAAACACAGATTCCGGCATAGATCACGTCGACTTAAGAACTCTGCCTTCAGCCCCTTTGTTTTGTGGATGACATAGCTGAGATTTGGACAGATGGAGGGACTTGCTCAGCGGCCCACCTGTGAACACTGGAGTTGGGTCAGAACCCAGCCTTCTGTCTCCACCAACTATCCCTGTCCAGTGTGTGTTGGTAAAAGCATCACCGGAACTCTGTGGTTACAGGTGCGTATCATTTTATTGCGCTTTACAGATAATGCAGGATTTTTTGTCACAAATTAAAGGTATTTTATTATGGTGGTCAGTGATCTCTGATGTTACTATAATGGGGGGGGCCCCCAAACCCTACCCATATAGGATGGTGAACTTAACTGATAAATTGTGTTCTGACTGCTTCACTAACCAGCCATTTCCTTCTCACCCTCTCCTTGCACCTGACACACAACAATATTGAAATTAGGCCAATTAATAACCCTACAGTGGCCTCTTAAGCATTCAAGTGAAAGGAAGAATTGCCCATCTCACTTTATATCAAAAGCTAAAAATGATTAAGTTTAGTGAAGGAAACGTGGAAAGCCAAGATACGCCAAAAGCTGGGCCTCTTGCACCCATTAGCCAAGATGTGAATGCAGAGGAAAAGTTCTTGAAGGAAAAAGTGCTACCGCAGTGAATACACGAATGATAAAGCAAAACAGCCTTATTGCTCATGGGGAGAGTTTTAGTGTTCTAGACAGGATCAACCAACCACATTACCTTATGCTAAAATCTCTTGCAGAGCAAGGCCTTAACTCTTCAATGCTATGAAGGGTGGGAGAGGTGAGGAAGCTGCAGAAGAAAAGTTCAAAGCTAGCAGAGGTTGGTCAGGGGGTTTAAGGAAAGGCAATGTCTCCATAACATAAAAGTACAAATCAAAGCAGCAGGCTATCGAGAGGATCTAGCTAAGATGATTAATGAAGGTGGCTACACTAAACATTTTCAATTGAAAATTGAAACAGGCTTCCATTGGAAGAAGATAACTTCTAGGACTATTATAGCTAGAGAGAAGTCAATCCCTAGCTTCAAAGGACGGGCTGACTTGTCAGGGGCTAACGCTCTAGTGACTTTAAGCAGAAGCCAATGCTCATTTACCGCTCCAAAAAATCCTAGGGCCCTTAAGAATTATGCTAGGAACACCTGGGTGGCTCAGTCAGTTGAGAGTCTGACTTCAGCTCAGGTCATGATCTCAGGGTCCTGGGATTGAGCCCCGCATCAGGCTCTGCATTCAGTGTGGAGTCTGCTTGTCCCTCTGCCCCTCCCTGTGCTCACTCTCTCTTCTCTCAAATAAATAAGGTCTTTAAAAAAAAAAAAAATTATGCCAGGCACCTGGGTGGCTCAGTCGGTTAAGTGTCTGCCTTCAGTTCAGGTCATGATCCCAGGGTCCTGGGATCGAGCCCTGCATGGAGCTCCCTGCTCAGCGGGGAGTCTGCTTCTCCCTCTGCTTCTGCCCTCCCACCTGCTCGTGCTCTCTCTCTCACACGCTCTCAAATAAATAAAATCTTAAAAAAAAAAAAAAAAAGGATTATGTTAAATCTGCTCTGTGCTCTATAAACAGAACAACTAAGCCTGGGTGACAGCACCTCTGTTTATAACATGGTTTGCTAAATATTTTAAGCACCTGCTGAGACCTGTTGGGAAAAGAAAAATTCATTTCAAAATATTACTGACTGTATATTACATTGACAATATCCTGGTCACTCAGGAACTCCGATGGAGATACGCAGTCAGATGAATGTTATTCTCATGCCTGCTGCCACATCTATTCTGCCCCATGGATCAAGGAGTCATTTCGACTTTCAGGTCTTATTTAAGAAACATTTTGAAAGGCTGTAGCTGTCTTACGATTCCTCTGATGGATCTGGGCAAAGTAAATTTGAAAACCTAAAAAGGATTCACCATTCTAGATGCCATGAAAAGCAGTCATGATTCACGAGGAGAAGTCAAAAGACCAACATTAACAGGAATTTGGAAGAAGTTCATTCCAACCCCCATGGATGATTTTGAGGGGCTCAAGACTTCAGTGGAGGAAGAAATTGCAGATGGGGTGGAAACAGCAAGGAGCCTGAGGATGGGACTGAATTGCTGCAATCTCACAACAAAACTTGAACACATGAGGAGTTGCTTCTTATGGATGAGCTAAGAAGGTGGGCTTCTTGAGATGGAATCTACTGGTGAAGATTGTTGAAACGACAAAAGGTTTAGAATATCTCATAAACTTAGTTGATGGAACAGCAGCAGGGTTTGAGAGAATCCATTCCGATTTTGAAAGAAGTTCTACTGGGGCACCTGGGTGGCTCAGTCAGTTCAGCTCAAGTCATGATCCCGGCGTCCTCAGATCAAGCCCCTCATTGGGCTCTCTGCTCAACGGGGAGTCTGCTTCTACCTCTGCCCCACCGCCTGCCCGTGCTCTCTCTCACTTTGTGCACTCTCTTTCTCAAATAAATAAATAAAATCTTAAAAAAAAAAAAAAAAGAAAATTCTGTGGGTAAAACACTATCAAACACCATCACATGCTAGAGAAATCATTCCTGAACAGAAGAGTCAATTGATGCTGCAAACTTAATTGTCTTATTTTAAGAAATTGCCCCAGCCACCCCAGCCTTCAACACCCACCACCCGGATCAGTCAACAGCCATTAACATTGAGGCAAGACCCTTGCTGAGAGCTCAAATGATGGTTAGCATTTTTTAGCAATAAAGTATTTCTTAATTGTGTACATTAGTTTCTTTAGACATAATCCTATAGAACACTTAACTACAGTATAGGGTAAACATAAGTTTTATATGCCCTGGGAAACCAAAAAAAATCATTTGACTAGCTTTGTTGCAATACTCGCTTTATTGTGGTGGTCTGGAAACCAAAATTCTCCAAGGTATGCCTGTGTATGAAAGCTAATTTTGAAAAAAGAAAGGAATAACAGTAAAAGAAAGGTACATTACTTGTTGATATAATAGAATTAATCAATAGAATCTCATTTTCTCACCTACCAATATGATAGATATAAAATTCTCTGGAAGCCATCTACTTATAACTATGGGGCTAGCTCCTTTAGCTGTTACCAGGAGTATAAACATAAGAATGAAACAAGGTGAGATATTTTATAGTAACACATCCAGTTGAACAGCTTTCAAAATACCTGCTTAACTGCACATCAGTAGGGACAAACTAAAAATCAAAAAGAAGCATCCAGTGAATTCTAGAGTATTTGGAATAACAAGTCATTTGAAAGAATGCTGAAGAAGATCTCTATCAAGTTTTGCTCAGGTCTTGCATGAATATTTTTACACCTTGTGGATAATTTTTTAAAAAGAATGTTGCTATAAGCAAGCTATTCCCAAATTGAATGCAAAATTTCAAAGGGTTAATTATTTTATCAAAACAAGTTTTAATGAGACAAGAAACGGGGGGCGCCTGGGTGACTCAGTTAAGCGTCCAACTCTTGATTTGGGGCTCAGGTCATGATCTCAGGGTGGTGAGATCCAGCCCAGCATCGGGCTCTGTCCTGGGCCTGGAGCCTGCTTAAGATTCTCTCTCCCTCTCCCTGTAGGCTTCCCCACCTTTAGTTAATTCATTCATTCATTCATTAAAAAGAAAAGGGGGTGGAGACCAAAAAAAAAAAAAAAAGGGATGAAAGGGTCCCATTTGCCGAAGGGTGCCTTAACATTGCAGGAAAAAAAAGCAATTTCTGGGGTGCCTGGGTGGCTCAGTTGGTTAAGTGTCTGCCTTTGGCTGGGGTCATGATCCCAAGGTCCTGGGATAGAGCCCCACATCAGGCTCCCTGCTCAGTGGAGAGCCTGCTTCTCCCTCTCCCTCTGCCTGCCGTTCCCCCTGCTTGTGCTCTCTCTCTCTGTGTCAAATAAATAAATAAAACCTTAAAAAAAAAAAAAAAGCAATTTCACCTTTGGACACCACTTCAGTGAAGGCTGTCAAATATGTCTTATTCAATCCTAACAGCACAACATGTTAGGCTGGTGAGTTCACTCGTGTTTTACATCAATTTAACAGCTGAGGTAAGGTTAAAACATCGTCCCAATCGCTAACAAATGGCTGCAGAGCTGGAATTCAAGGCCAGATCTGCTGAGTGCCCAGAGCCTCCAACCTGGCTGGAGCCCCTGGGTCACATCCGGGTTTTTTTAAGGCAATCAGTTAAAAAAAATACAAAAAACTACCCCCCCAATGCTGTATGCGTTAAATATTTATATTTAACAAGTTATTGTTTAGAGCACGAAGTATTTCAATAGAATCTGACTATTCCAAGATAAGGGCAGGATGTCCACAAGGACATTTGTGGTCCCGTGATAAGGCAAACTGGATGTCATCTTTCATCTTTTAATTTGTCCGTTTATCTGGGCACCTGCATGTCTAATCTCATTTGGAAAGGTCAAAAGCCTAAATTCCATCCCTTTGTGAATGTGGATGGCCGCCGGGCACCATGGCCCCCAGCCGCCACCACCCCTGCCCAGCCCCGAGGTCTCTCCGGAACTGCGACCGAACAACCCCGGGGCCTGCCGAGCCCCATAGACCGAGAGGCGACTGGCTGCACAGTGAGGACTGTCGTTGCAGCGTCCTGGACCCAGAACTCCATGGCAACAGCTGCTCTCGGCGCCGGAGGATTGCCACGTCCTCCCGGTCACACGATCCCACAGCGGAATGGGCTTCGGGCTTTCCTCGTTCAGCAGATTCAACAGTATTTTCAGTCCTCCGGGTCTTGTGAACCCGGGGGCGTTTCCAGTTTCAGAATTAAAGAGACGAAAGGGAGCCGGGGTCACGTGGCCCCTATGGCAAGGCCCCAGGAGGCTCCGAAAGAGGACTCGCTCCGCGGGCGAGCACTGGGCGTGGAGCCAAGCAGAGCGGGGGTGGGGGGCCACTGTGGCCCCCAGGCCCCGCAGAGCCCACCCCGCGCGGAAGACCCGCGGCCCCGCCCCCCCCCCGGGAACGCCCCGCCCCGCGCCCTAGGGCCCCCCCCCCGGGGGGCCCCCCCCCCCCCCCCCGCCCCACCTCCTTGGCAACCAGAGGGACGCTTTCCCCTTAGCAACCAGTGCTGCCCCCAGCATGGCTGAAGAAGAGGAAGCCACGGAGAAAGTTATCCGGATCCAGAGGGTGTTTATAAACCTGCTGGATTCATACAGCAGCGGGAACATCGGGAAGGTGAGCAGCGGCCGGTCAGAGTAGATAGAGCCCCAGCCCCCAGCCCCCAGTCCCCCGCCCCTGGGTTCCCGAGCCCCCGAACCCAGCGAGGGTCTGCGCCACGGGACGCTGTTAGGGCCTCCCCTAAAGGAGGGTCCCTCGTCCTGGGCACCAGTTCGCACGCAGAGCCCCAGCTGGAAGCCCAGGTGTTTGGAGATCGCGGGCCCAGCGCTGGGTCCTCCCCGTTAATGAAAGGAAACTGAGGCTCAGAGGGAGAAAGGGACTTGCCCCAGATCACATAGCAAGTTGGGGGCCGGACCTGGACACAGAGCGCAGGTCTCCGGCCGCCTAACTGGGCTCTCCTTACCCACCACCACCGCATCTGAAGCAGACATCTGACAGATAAGTCCAGTGGTTATGTCGCTTAACCAAGCATATTCATTCATCCATGCCTTGCACAGACATTTTGAGGGTCTATTATGTGCCAGGCACTGTTTTGGACCCTGAGTCCCACTAAACTTCCCCACTCTTCATTGATAGCCCTGGGAAATGAGGATATTCTAAAAGAGGATCCTGAGACCCTTCATCTTCAAATACTCAGTAGTCAAAAGAAAGCTATAATTTCATCACTTCCCTGAGCAAGACTCATTCATCTCACTTCTACCCTCTGGAGCTACCCAGAAGTGTAACCTCACCCTGGGCAGACTTCTGTGAGGCTAATGATCGCACTTTCAGACAACGCATGCCACCAGAATTAGGATGTGGCTACAGTGCATACCATCTATACTGGTTTCCTAGCGATCACAAATTACCACAAACTGGATGGCTTAAAACAGCCGGGTTTATTCTGTCTCAGTTCTGGAGGCCAGAAGCCCAAAATCAAAGTGTTGGCAGGGCTGGTTCCTTCTAAAAGCTGTGAGGGAGATTCTGCTTCATACCTACCTCTCTCGTAGCACCTGGTGCTTGCCAGAAGTTCTTGCATCCCTTGGCTTGTAGACTCATCACTCCAACCTCTGCCTCTGTCTTCCCATGGTGTTCTCCTCAAGTACCTCTGTGTCCCAATTTCCCTCTTTTTAGGACACCAGTCATTGGGTTAGAGCCCATTCTAATCCAGTATGACCGCATTTTAACTTGATTACATCTGCAAAGACCCTATTTCCAAATGGGGGTGGGGAGTAGGGGGCCACTACTCAACCCAGTACACCATCTAAAGTTGATCAATATATAGATTTAGATAGTTAATTTATATGTAAAATAGTATATTTTATATCTGGCATGCAATAATATAGATGTTAGTATATGTGATTGTGTTGTTAAAAAGGAAGCCACAAGGCCCAAGGTGGAGTCATTTGCCAGGACAGCAAACCAAGACTTCATTGTAGTTTTCACCCTCTCTAGGAGTGGAATTTTAAGACAATCAGTCTGGAATTCTCTGGATGACATCAATGAGGTTATCTGTCACAGGGCTCTCTCCATTCCCCAAAGGAAGATGAGGTAATCTGCATAAGACCCCCCTTCCCTAAGGGAAGGTGACTTTCCTAAAACAATCCTTTCTTTTTTTGCTAATAACTCCTCACCCACCCACCTTCCCATAAAAACCTTCCATTTTGTGCAGCTTCTCAGGGCTCCCATCTACTTGCTAGATGGGATTGCTGTTCAATTCATGAATCACTTAGTAAAGCCAATTAGATCGTCAAATATTCTCAATTGAATCTTGTTTTTTAACAGTATGTACAGTGTATATGATATGTATCTACTAGGAGAGACTAAAAACACATGATATATCTTCCACATTACTAAAAAATAGAGGAGAGGGACAGAGAAAGGACAAGGATACAATTGGAAAAAATACGTAACAAAATAAGTTTATTTAAAGAAAGGAAGCATTAAAAAGACAGGTGTAGCATGAAGTGATTTATGTCTTTCAAGAAGATAGATACAAATATAGAGAAAATAGGTAGATAGACAGGTAGATAGAGAAATAAATAGAGATGATCTGTATGCAGAAAATGTCTCAAAATAAGGGTGCCTGGGTGGCTCAGTCGGTTGAGTCTCCAACTCTTGATCTCAGGGTCACGGGATCGAGCCCCACGTCAGGCTCTGAGCTCAGAGGGGAGTCTGCTTGAGATGCGCTCTCTCTCTCTCTCTCTCTGCCCCTCCCACAGACGATAAGTAATTTTTTGAACAACCACGGTATTTAGGTGTGTGATAGGTGCTTTGAAAGAAAGAGAGTAGAAGATTGGCTGGTGAGAGAGGGCGGCTGCTTAGGGTCTCAGGAAAGGGCTCTCCTTACAGCTGCCCCTTACCCTCACACCCCAGCATGAGGATCAAGCCAGAGGAGCTGGTTCTCAGGGCACAGCAGAGACAAAGGTGCCAAGGTGAGAGTCGGAGGACAGAGAGGTGAGGGTGCAGGGAATCAGGCCCCAGGACAGCAGGCCCAGGGCCCAGGGCCCACGAGACTTGGCGGCCCACAAACATGTCTTAATCTCTTCTAAAATCAGAAGGAAGCAAATGAAATTTTAGAGTCAAAGATGGTGGGTCTTTATGGCAATAGTCTTTATGGCAACAGTCTTTAGGTCTTTATGGCAACAGTCACAAAATATAATTTTTAATTTTTTTTATCTTGGAGGAAAGGACCCATGAAAGTCGGAAGGTGGCCTTGCTCAGCAGCTCACTGGTGCCCCACGTGTGGTCAGCACTCCACTGATATTTGCTGCATAAATTAACAAAGCAGAATCAAACATAAAGTGGAAGGTGGTGTGGGAGATGCAAAGGGGGAGGAACAAGCAGGCTCCGTGCAGAGCACAGAGCCCAACAAGGGGCTCGATCTCACTACCCTGAGATCAGGACCTGAAATGAAATCACGAGTTGGATGCTTGACCCACTGAGCCACCCAGATTCCCCCCTGGATTATATTAAAAAGGGAGGGGACCTGATTGGGATTAAGAGGGTGGGAGGCAAGAGAATTTAACATTTTTCTCTACCCCCTTTTGAGCTCTGGTTATTTTTTTTACAGCATAATATTTTTTTTAAAGATTTTGTTTATTCATTTGAGACACAGAGATACAGAGAGAGAGAGCACGAGCAGGGGGAGAGGCAGAGGGAGAGGGAGAAACAGGCTCCCCGCTGAGCCAGGAGCCCGATGTGGGGCTCCATCCCAGGACCCTGGGACCACGACCCGAGCCGAAGGCAGCCGTTTGACCATCTGAGCCACCCAGGTGCCCCTACAGCATGATATTTTTAGAACAAAAGATTTTCTTTTAGTTTGTAGAGATCTTTTCCAAAAGCTTATCAATAACAGAATTTTTTGGTTATTCCTTGACTCATGTGGACGTCTAGTTCTGAAATTTTAGGGAATTACTGTTCTCCATACCAATCAACACGGGACTGAGAATATGAAGCATATAAAGAAGTGGAGGCTGGGTCTCTAGTCTTCAGGCTCCCCGCCCAGCTGGGCAAAGCCACCTTGCCCCCCTGCCCCCGCCCCCAACTCGTCCCTGGGGGGAGTAGGGTGGCCGTGGGGTCCATGTGCTGCCTTGGGGATCAGGAGGTCCGACTGCACCCCCTCCCTGCCCATGCGATCTTGGGCAAGTTCCTTAGAGCCAGGCATCAATGTCCTCAACTGTGAAATGGGGTAATAAAATTGACTGTGTATGTTTGAGAGAGAAATGAAAATATATACGGCATACTTGGTAGAGATAGAGTCCCATAAGTGGTTGAACCTGACAAACTTGCATTACTAACTCGAAATGATTGTTATCAAAATAAATGAGGTGGGACTTCCGGTTTGTTTGGGGTTTTTTTTGTATGTCTTTCCTCCCAAGGTGTGATAATGTCATGACTACTTACATAATGTTTAACATGTAAATTAAAATCATTCTTATTTATATATAAATAATTATATATGTTTAAGTATATATATTTTATATATATACTCTTTAACATGACATATATATACATATTACATATGTATACATATATATACTCTAACTCTTTAACATGACATATATATACACATTACATATGTATACGCTTTAACTCTTTAACATGACATATATATATACACATTACATATATATACATATATATACTCTTTAACTCTTTAACATGACATATATATACACACATTACATATATATACATATATATATTCTAACTCTTTAACATGACATATATATATACACATTACATATATATATATATATACTCTTTAACTCTTTAACATCACATAAACCACTCCCAAGGATAACTTCTGTAAAGTAAAAAACAATATTTTGCCAACTTGATTCTTTTTCTTGTTTTTTTTTGTTTTTTTGAGAGAGAGAGCATGAGCCAGCAAGGTGATGGGGGAGGGACAGAGGGAGAGAGAAAGAGGGAGACTCTTAAGGAGGCTCCATGTCCCCAGCAAAGAGCCCAGTGGAGGGCTGGATCTCATGACCCTGAGAGCATGACCTGAGCTGAAATCAAGAGTCAGACACTTAACAGACTGAGCCACCCAGGCGCCCCTCTTTGGGTTTTGTTTGTTTTGGTTTGGTTTGGTTTGATTTTTTTGTTTGTTTGTTTTTTGCCAACTTGATTCTGTTTCATTCTTCAATAAGGTAGCCACTGGCCCCTTGTGTCTATAGAACATTTCAATGTGGCAAGTCCAGATGGAGGTGTGCCCGCCCTCAGTGTAAAATGCACACTGAATTTCAAAGACTTAGTATAAGCAAAAAGGAATATAAAAGATCTAATTAATAATTTTATATGGATTACATGTGAAATTAGTAATATTTTGAATCTGTTGGGTTAAATAAAACATTATTTAAATTCATTTCACTGGTTTCCTTTTATTTCTGCTAATGGGGCTGCTAGCCAGTTTAATTTACCAGAGAGGATAGCATGACATTTCTCCATTTCTATTAGGCAACACCAACATGGTGACTGCAGCCCTGCCCAGCCACATATCCTTGCCACGTCCTTTAAGCTCTCTGAGCCTGGGTTCCTCATCTATAAAACAGAGCATTGTAACAGTACCCACCTCACTGTGTTACCACGGTTATTGCTAATTTCAGTGAACTACCACCACCGTATAACCCACTGGCTGTGCGCATCTGGTACCTCTAGCAAGCCCTCCAGAAAGGTCAGTTTTTAGAATCCTTTCCCTGGCTGCCCTCACTCTACGTTGCTCTGGGTATTTTCTTAGTAAATTTATGTTTTCTTGCAGTTTCTGTCTAACTGCGTAGTCGGGGCTTCCCTTGAAGAAATTACAGAAGAAGAGGAAGAAGAAGATGAAAATAAGTCAACCATGCCGGAAGCCTCATCAGCCAAACTGAAGGAAGGCACCTTCCAGATTGTGGGCACGCTCTCCAAGCTCGAAAGCGTCCAGCCCGACTTTGCCGTGGAGACATACAGTGTAAGTCCAGGTGGCTTTTGCTAAGAATAGACCAAGGGCAGAGTCACCTCGAGCTCCAACACCTTCACAATGCGCTCTTCTTTTTTTTTTTAAGATTTTATTTATTTATTTGACAGAGAGAGACACAGCGAGAGAGGGAACACAAGCAGGGGGAGTGGGAGAGGGAGAAGCAGGCTTCCCACGGAGCGGGGAGCCCAGTGCGGGGCTCGATCCCAGAATCCTGAGATCATGACCCGAGCCGAAGGCAGACACCCAACCGACTGAGCCACCCAGGCGCCCCACAGTGCACTCTTATTCTTTGCTTCTCCTTCTCCCGCAAACATGGGTGGGGAGAAGGTGAGGGGCAGGTCGAGGCAGGTCTTTCTCCTCTGATGGAGAACAATCACTGTTTTCACTTCAAATGTGCCTTGCCTGGAGCAAAGAATTTAAATTAGATTTTCTTAGAAGGGATGGATCTAATCTGTATTTCAGACTCATAAAATTTCTAAACTTTGGGCACCTGGGTGGCTCAGTTGGTTAAGCATCCGACTCTTGATTTCGGCTTGGGTCATGATTCAGGATTGTAAGATCGAGCCCCATGTCGGGCTCTGTGCTGTGTGCGGAGCCTGCTTAAGATTCTCTCTCTCCCGATCCCTCAGCAACCCCCCTAAAAATTTTTTTTCTAAGCTGTGTTTAAAATGCATTCTACCCTCCATTCCCCAACAACCCTGGGCCATGGTGGGTGCTCACCTCTGTGGAAGAGAAACCTCCTTTGGTAATAAACCACTCAGTAATAACATATCATTATGTTGCTGTCTTATTGAGAAACAGTGCTCCTGTTGTGGAAAACCCACCTGTGTGCTCTGGAGCTGAAATATAACACGAAGATAGAGTTTGGGGATAAAGAGGAACGACAGTTTTATTACTTTGCCAGGCAAAGGAGGCTGCAGCAGGCTAATGCCTTCACAACTGCAGACCTTTCCAGTGAAAAAATGGGCAGAAGACAGGAATAGACATTTTTCTGAAGACGGCATACAGATGGCCAACAGACACATGAAAAGATGCTGAACTTCGCTCATCTTCAGGGCAGTACAGGTCAAAACCACAATGAGGTGTCACCTCACACCTGTCGGAATGGCTAAAACGAACAACTCAGGAAACAACAGATGTTGGCGAGGATGCGGAGAAAGGGGGAGCCTCTTACACTGTTGGTGGGAATGCAAGCTGGTGCGGCCAGTCTGGAAAACAGTATGGAGGTTCCTCAAAAAGTTAAAAATAGAGCTACCCTACGACCCAGCAATTGCACTACTGGGTATTTACCCCAAAGATACAAATGTAGGGATCTGAAGGGGCACCTGCACCCTAATGTTTATAGCAGCAATGTCCGCAATAGCCAAACTATGGAAAGAGCCCACATGTCCATCAACCGGTGAATGGATAAAGTGAAACAAGTCAGTCATAGACAAATACCAAATGATTCCACACATAGGCGGAATTTAGGAAACAAAACAGATGAATATATGGCAAGAGAAAAAAAAAAGGGGGGGGGCGCCTGGGTGGCTCAGTTGGTTGAGCGACTGCCTTCGGCTCAGGTCATGATCCTGGAGTCCCGGGATCGAGTCCCGCATCGGGCTCCCTGCTCAGCGGGGAGTCTGCTTCGCCCTCTGACCCTCCCCCCTCTCATGCTCTCTGTCTTCCATTCTCTCTCTCTCAAACAAATAAATAAAATCTTTAAAAAAAAAAAAAAAAAAAAGAGGGAAGCAAACCATAAGAGACTCTCAACAATAGAGAACAAACTGAGGGTTGCTAAAGAGGAAATGGGTCGGGGGATGGGCTAGATGGGTGATGGGTATCAAGGAGGGCGCTTGTTAGGATTAGCCCTGGGTATTATGTGTAAGTGATGAATCACTAAATTCAACAAATGAAACTAATATTACACAGTATGTTAACTAACTGGAATTTAAATAAAAACTTGAAAAAAAATAAACCAAAACAAAACAGAAAACCAAACACTGCAGACACACCCGGGGGAAAAGGCTGAGAGGTTTTACAAGAAAATACAGGATCTGAGTGGTTTCGCGTAGAATCCGGTTGGTGCTGCCATCCTCGCCCCTCCCGTCTTCAAGGTGGTCTCCTGCCTGGCCCAGCCCGGCCATCCGCGTCTCCCTTACTAAGGATACACTGAGGTCCCCAGGATGTCAATATCGGTGTCCAGTTCCTGGAACAAAGGATTCTACAGAAAAGCAAGTGAAGCGGGGAGGGGGAGGCTTCAAGAATGAAAGGGAGAAATGTGTTCAGTTTAAAGTCAAGCCTCGCTGAAGCACTAGCGTGTCCATCTTAATTTCTGTGCATCTTTACCTTTCTCTAGCGGTTTCACTGCTTGCCCCGTGACACATGCTACCCAATCCTCACCCTGCAACATTTGCATACCTCCGAGAGGGGCATCCCTCTCATCACCCTGCCTGCCGCTCTTTAGACCCTACCGTACAGCTTTGCACACACCGCACCGCACAACAGCCTTTCCTCTTCCAACCCCACCTAGTCCTATTCATCCATCGGGATTTGACTCAGGATGTCACCTCCTCCAGGAAGCCCTCAGTGATTTCTACTTCTACACTCCGTTTCGATACTGAGCTCTTTTCTTTTTTGAAAAAAGATTTTATTTATTTATTTGAGAGAGAGAGAATGAGAGACAGAGAGCACGAGAGGGAAGAGGGTCAGAGGGAGAAGCAGACCCCCCGCTGAGCAGGGAGCCCGATGCGGGACTCGATCCCAGGACTCCAGGATCATGACCTGAGCCGAAGGCAGTAGCTTAACCAACTGAGCCACCCAGGCGCCCCTGAGCTCTTTTCTTTGACTCCCATAGCACCTTTACCTGCCTACATCATCACACCTGTCACGCTTCATGGTTATTGTCTGTCTCTTGTGGGTGGCCCGGACTACAACCATCAGCCCCTTGAGAATAGACACTGCACCTGACTTTTTCTCCTGCTCATCTGTGCATCTTTGGCCCCGAGCACATCGACTGGCAGAAAGTAGCCCTCAATAAAACACTTGTGAAATGAATGAACAAGTCCCCTCCCGCCATCCGAGGAAACTTTCTCCACCACTTACCCGCTTTCACACTCTCCAGGGGCTTTGCTCACCACCAGCTTCTTTCTTTCCGCCTATCCACGTGCTCCATGCTCACATCTTTCCAAGTGTCAAAAACACTGCATGTGGCCTCCCTGCTGGAGAGACCACTGGAACAAAGGATTGTTCCCCCCGGCCTCGGGCCACCACTGCCACATTCGCCGGCCTCACTACTGCCCTCCCGACCACTTGGGAGTCCTGTGCCAGCAGGCTCTGCCCCCACCACGTCACAGGAAATGCCCTGGCCAGTGTCACCACGGAGCTCCTAATTCCCAAAGTCCTGTCTTACCTGGCTTTCCAGGGGAAAGTCTTCTTCCCCCTTCTGCAGCCTCCACAGCCTCACTTCCCTTGTGCATCTGAGGCTCCCTTTAAATGCCATTTTCCCCAGAGCCCCCTCCTTTCTCTTAATGGATGTCCTTCCTCAATCTTATCCAGTCCTATGGCTTGAGCTCCCCCGTAGGATCCAACGCCTTTCAAATCTGTCACCAACCCTGTTGACCTCCAAATCCAGCTGCCCTCTAGTGCGTTCCCCCCAGAAGTCCTGCCAGCACTTCTGAATCAATATGCCCCAAATTAAATTCATCACACTCCTCTGCAAAACCCCTCTGCCTTTTAGACGCCTTGTTTTTATTAAGGACCTTGCTCTCTCTATCACTTTGGGCTGTTTGGGGGCTGCAAGCGCTAGGGAAATGTGGCAACGCAAACTGGCTTTGCAAATAAGGAAATTCTTCAGTTTATGTGGCTGGTGGTCTCAAGGAAGATGCAGTTTCAGGGCTGGTGTGATCCAGGGGCTGCTGCTGCTTTTCCTGCCCCTTCCTGGGCTCTGCCTCCCCAGAAGGGTGACTTCAGTCTCAGGCTGGCAGCAAGACAGCAACAGTCTCGAGCCTTATAATCACAAACAGCAATATCTGTAGCCTCCAGACTGTGGAACATGAATTTCTGTTGTTTAAGCCATTCAGTTTGTGACACTAAGTAACAGCCCTCGGAAATGAGTACAGCTGGACGCCAAAGGCCGTAGGGAACCGGGCTGGGGAAACTGGCTGTCTGCACGGTTGGGTTTAACAGGGATGCATTAACCCTGCCAGGGTAGTCCTCTCTATATGGACAGGCACTCACTTTCCTTTTGTTCTTTAACCAAGTTATGTGGTAAGAGATCACGTCTGGCCTGAAATGTTCTGCTTTAATGCAACTGGTCAAGGAACTGTGGGGAATATCTGCCCCTCAGGATAACTGGACTAACAGTGAGTGCAAATCCTGGTTTGGAAATGCAGGGTCCTCTGATGGTTATCATAATACCCGCCCCAGGTAGGGCACTCCTAGGAAACCTGCCGACATCCACACAGGAAGGAATAACTATTTAAAACATGACGATCACCAAAGTTACTTTTGTCTAATGTAAGAATTTTATATTTTTACCCATTAAAAGTTTCTGTATTTTTAAAATATTCCCAACTGTCAGCTGTAATAAGGCACCTTACATCTACAAAGAGGACCGATTAATTCCATCTTGAGGATTCTGAAACAATCCTCATTAATCACTCATCAGCCCTTGTGATTGACTCATGATATATAATGGCTCGAATAATCTTGCGCAGAGTTGGAGTTAGTTTCAAATGCCTCACACATTTTCTTTCAGTGCGTCGTAATTCTTCCCTTCTGAATTGGGGTTTAAACAGCATGCAGAAATAGTGCCTAAGATCATTATGCAATTTTTTAATCATCTGTTCCCAGCTATTTCCATAAACTTATTTGTTACTTGGAAACTACACACAGAAGAGAGCCAAAATTTCATTTTAAATAGAAATCCTGCAACTGTTTCCTGTAGGACACTTCATCTGCAGTATATCTCATTTGGAAACTGTCATTCCGGCTAAATGTTAAGGTTAGCTGCTCACAACAAATGACTGTCAACTCTCTTTTTCAGACCATCTCTCGAGAAGACCTTCTCATGCGCCTCCTGGAGTGTGACGTCATCGTTTATAACATCACTGAGAACCCACAGCAAGCAGAGGAGGCCATCTGGGCAGTCTCTGGTCAGTGAACCGCTCTCTTCTCTCTCCAAAAGCGGCACTTTTGTGCAACTTCCTTACCCTTAGAACCATCTAATGACCACGAGGCAAATTACTGCCCGGGGAAACCGATCTGAGATGGAATATGAAACGTGAAATGAAATCAAGCTAATGAAGATGCCTTTGGATTGTGTTAAAGATACGCTGAGGCCTAGGAAAACCTTCAGGAGTTTATTTGAGCAAAAACGGATTCAGGAGAGCTCCCACGTTGGAAATGGTTAGGAGCGCTCCACCAACAGGAGCCAGGGGGAGGTCCTACAGAGCAACTCAAGGACATTATTTGATTGGCTATGGCTGAAGCATTTGCCCGACCTGGAAGGGCCTAGTCGCTGTCGTGATTGGTGGTCCTCAGGTTTTGATTTTTTTTGTTTGTTTTTTTTGTTTTTTTAAAGATTTTGTTTATTTATTTATTTGAGAGAGAGAGAGAGCGCGCACATGAGAGGGGGAGGGCCAGAGGGAGAAGCAGACTCCCCGCTGAGCAGGGAGCCCGATATGGGACTCGATCCCGGGACTCCAGGATCATGACTCCAGGATCATGACCTGAGCCGAAGGCAGTCGCTTAACCAACTGAGCCACCCAGGCGCCCCAGGTTTTGATTTTCTAACCTTGCGGCATTTACAGACCTAGGTTTTGGTTTGCTTATGGGAACTGCCATGGCCTTAGAGCCACCTGAGACTTAATGGCCCCCTTGTTGAATTAATTAAACAATGCGTGCTTCCGCAGAATTTTTTTTTTAAGATTTTATTTATTTATTTGACAGAGAGAGACAGAGCGAGAGAGGGAACACAAGCAGGGGGAGTGGGAGAGGGAGAAGCAGGCTTCCCCTGGAGCAGGGAGCCCGATGTGGGGCTCGATCCCAGGACCCTGGGATCACGACCTGAGCCGAAGGCAGACGCTTAACCAACTGAGCCACCCAGGCGCCCCAGAATAGAATTTTTTAAATCGTGAATAGAAACGGTAACTTTCAAAATTCAGCCTGTATTCATCCTACAGGCACTGCTTAAGGAGGTGGGGTTGAATGCATTGGGAAGATACAAAGACAAATGAGACAGAGATTATACCCTCAAGGTCCCTGCTGTCCCATGGAAGAGCTGAAGCACACACGAGGAACTTTAATGCAGGACAGAGGATGGCTGGTTCACAAGAAAGGTACCAAGAGGTGGATGTGCCTTTAAGAGGGGAGGACTTATTTTTGTGAGGATTTGATTCAACAAATGTCCCCTTGCTATCAGGGGACATCAGCGAGGGCTCGGGGAGAATGCTTGCATGTTTAGAATGCTTTCAAAACTGTAATGAACTCTAAGGACCACAGGTCTAAGAGAACAAGGTGATGTTTAGCAATTTGGGGCTGTTATGATTCATCTCTCAATTAAGTCGGGAGCAAAAGTGAAAGCTTATCAGCTTATTTGAATCACCATCCTAGACTAGCAGGACAGCCAAAAAGACACAGAGCACCTTACATTTCGATATTTTTTTCACATCAGTATTTTTGTTTCAGGCAGATTAGAACAGAGGTCAGAAAATTTTTCTGTAAAGGGCCGAAGAGTAAATATTTTTGGCTATTCGAGCCAACCACTGTCGTGTTGTAGCAAGAACGCAGCCACAGACAATATGTAAATGATGGGCTAGGTTCCAATAAAACTTTATTTATAAAAAGAGGCACTACTTTGCCAACCCTTGAATAAAATCAACAGCAAAGCACTATTTTGGCTTAAATTCAAAGAAATGGAATGCAGCCTCAGGAAGGCTGTACCATACTCAGGGAAATGATGGGAAAGTACTGTGTGTTAGATATGTGGGATTCCTCAGGAGTTTAGAATGTTTGACTTCCCTTTTATAACTTTGTGCCTACATTTCATCCAGTGAGAAACAAATCAAAAACACGAACATTGTATCATCTTTTGAAGCAGAGCTTTTTTGAAAAGCCAACTTTCTGCATTTTGTCCCTTTGCAAATATTTACAAATGATGTATAATTGCACCTTCTAAAATAATTGCACCATTTAAAATCGCAATCAGAGCTAACATTTATTGAGTTCTTATTTTGTCAGGCTTTGAAAATTGATTTTTCGGGACGCCTGGGTGGCTCAGTCGGTTAAGCGTCTGCCTTCAGCTCAGGTCACGATCCCAGGGTCCTGGGATCGAGTCCCGCATCGGGCTCCCTGCTCCGTGGGGAGCCTGCTTCTCCCTCTGCCTCTGCCTCTCTCTCTCTCTCTCTCATGAATAAATAAATAAAATCTTTAAAAAAAAAAAAAAAGAAAAAGAAAAAAAAATATAACTGAAAATTGATTTTTCTATATAATGTATACTTGCAATGTTTAAACATTTTTTTTCTGAAATAACCCCTGGGACATGTTTTGAAAATTAAAAAGCACAGTAGGGCTGGGGCACCTGGGTGGCACAGTCAGTTAAGCATCTGAGTCTTAATTTCGGCTCAGGTCGTGATCTCAGGGTTGGGAGATCGAGCCTCGCATCGGGCTCACACACAAGGGCAGAGTCGGCTTCAGATTCTCTCTCCCTCTCCCTCTGCCGTGCTCTCTCTCTCTCTCTCTAAGTAAATAAATCTTTAAATAAAATAAAGTAAAATAAAATAAAAAGCACAGTAGGGCTTAGAATAAAAAGCTATGATTCCTTGCATTTCCCTTCCACTCCATCCCTATGCCCCAAAAGGAACCTCATTTAACCCACTTGTATCTTTTAATGCATAAAAATGCCTGCATGGATGTGCTTTGATTATGAATTTTAGACCTTAGCCACTGCCCTCCTGCTGTGACAGATGAGCTGCAGCTCCTCCTAGGAGCCCCCACTGCCCCTCGAGGGAACAATGCTTTCCCAGACTTTGACACGGCATCTCCTTTCATGAGCTTTAATATGGAGTGGGTTTTACTGCCTTCCTTCTTCATTCTAATGAAGAGCTTTAAATAACTAAGAAAATTTTGCCTCTCTATTTGGGGGAAAGGTTTTAACTGTTTTACCTCATTTTGGAGAAACAGAGTGTTTGTGTCTGCAAGAAAGTAATAATCAGAGGCCTTCATCCTGCCATCAGGGTCACCTGAGGGTGGGGCGGACGTGGGCCTGGTGGGGCTTCAATCATTTTGTCCTAGGGGCACCTGGGTGGCTCAGGTGGTTGAGCGTCTGCCTTCGGCTAGGGTCATGATCCCAGGGTCCTGGGATCGAGCCCCATGTCAGGCTCCTTGATCAGCAAGAGCCTGCTTCTCCCTCTCTCACTCCCCCTGCTTGTGCTCTCTCACTCTCTCTCTAATATATAAATAAAATCTTAAAAAAAAAAAAGAATTTTGTCCTTTTACTTGATGTGCACAAGCTTAGATTTGGGGTTTGGTTTTTGTTTGGGGCTTTTTTTGTATGTTTGCTGTGGGTTTTTTTTTTTAAGATTTTTATTTATTTGAGAGAGAGAGCACGAGTGGTGCGGGGGTGGGGGGGCAGAGGGAGAGGGAGAAGCAGGCTCTCCACTGAGCAGGGAGCCTGACACAGAGCTGGGGGTTCGATCTCAGGACCCTGAGATCACAACCTGAGCTGAAGGCAGATGCTTAACAACTGAGCCACCCAGGCGTCCCCTGTTGTGGGTTTGTGTTTTTTTTGCAAAGGATATATGTCTTACTTCTTAATAATGTTTTATTAAGTAATTTTAAAATGTTTTTAATTGAAAAGGATTCTCCTGCCTTGCTTTTCACAGCTGCTGCCCAAGGAAGACAAGATGACACAAGAGAAAGGAAGCAAGTGTTAGGATTAAGAGAAGCCATTTGCATATAAGGATAAAATGTGCTTGTTCCAAGTGAACAAGGAGATTATTTTAGACCCATTAAAATGATCACAAATGAAAGGATAACCCACTTTGAGGATCTCTAAGTGGGCCACACAGTCCCAAACTAGGCCAGTCTGAAGCATAGTAGAGCCAAAAGGGCAAAAGGGCAAAATGGAATTGAAGAAGCCATTTTTGTTAATAGAATGAAAATGGAACTAAAATTAACACTTGAGTCGGAGATTAATACATGGACATCGTGTTCTCAGACTTAATTCAGTAATGCTTTCTCACCTTAGGGCCGGACTCCACACGTTCATTGGATTCAGGGTATCAGCCTTTTATTGTTCTGCTTCTTTAGGGAATCAGCTCCTGAGACTAAAAATGTACCATGACAACTGTGTCACTTAGCTCCTCTGACAATTTAATTAGACCTCCCTTTAGATTTTTTTTTTTTCTGGAAAATTATACGTCATGAAAAATATTTTAATGGGATCACATGCCGAACGTATTTAATGCTTCAGTGTGTGGAGAGCCCACCCCCTCCTCCCCTAGAGGTGACAAACCCTTTAGAAATCCGATGTTCATCCTTCCATCCACCACTGTTGTCAATTCCGATCCATACAGAATGTTCATAATCAGCCATTCCCGCCGTACCCTAGCCCTCCGGCCACGGCCCACAGTGCCCGCAGCATGGGCTGCCCCCCCCCAGGCCAGGGGGAATATGAATGGTGGGCACCCCCCAAATTACTTCCTTCCACAGTGGCGCAAGCTACACAGGACTGCTTTAGGTGAAACCGTCAGGGGGTCTTACCTTTGGATTTGGGGACTTTGCGGCCCCAGCCCCAACCTTGCTAGGGCCCCCTGCTCCGTTCCCCACGCAGCATAGTGGGGAGAGCGCAGCCTTTGCAACCAGGCTGCCGGGATCGGACTGTGCCCCCCACCTCTCCTCCATACCTCTGGGCAAACTGCACCCCAGTTCCCTGATCTGCAAAACAGAAATAATAGTAGGACCCATGTCATAATGGTAAGGATGCAGGAAAGGCCGTGAACTGTTCTAGTCCATGCCAGCGAGCATCAGTACTCCCACTGGCCACCCCCAAAAGTGAAATCACACTGCTACAGCCCAGGAGGCAGGAAGGAGGGTTAAACCTGGGAGCCTAGGCTCTGTAGAGGTCGGGTAGCCGGAGGGAGAGGGGGACTGGTCAGGGAAGCACAGAGGTGACACTCGTCTTAATTTTAAGTCCCACACATGATGGGGAAAACACGGTCTTTGTGGGTACATATAACTGCTCTACTTTCTGGCCCTACAGCACTGAATGAAGAAGTCAGCCACTTTGAGAAGCGCAAGGTATTTATTTTAGTATCCACGGTGATGACCTGGGCACGATCCAAACCCCTGGACCCTGTAAGTAGTGACTAGCATTTCCTTTTTTGTTTTGTAAATAAAGATTTATTTATTTATTTGAGAGAGAGAAAGACAGTGAGTGACTGGGGAGAAAGGCAGAGGAAGAGGGAGAGAGAGAATCCCAAGCAGACTCCCCACGGAGTGAGGAGCCCAACGTGGGGCTCGATTCTGGGACCCGAGATCATGACCTGAGCCGAAATCAAGAGTCGGATGCTCAGCCGACCGAGCCACCCAGGCGCCTCTACACCAGCTTTTCCTTTATGCAACCTTTCGCCCTTACTACCTTGTGATCTGTGTGTGGAGAGAACTTTCTTTTTTTTTTTTTTTTAAAGATTTTATTTATTTATTTAACAGAGAGAGAGATAGCGAGAGCAGGAACACAAGCAGAGGAGTGGGAGAGGGAGAAGCAGGCTTCCCGCAGAGCAGGGAGCCCGATGTGGGACTCGATCCCAGGACCCTGGGATCATGACCTGAGCCGAAGGCAGATGCCTAACAACTGAGCCACCCAGGCGCCCCTGGAGAGAACTTTCTACAGTGCACCGTATAATCTTGCCCTCCTGATCTCTGTCCCATTATAAGTGTTGAACAAAAATCAGCGTCTCTAAGCACCTTCAATTCTAAGGGGCTCACTGTGTTATGTGCCACTTAGGAAGGAAAAGATAAAGGATACCTATTAAACCGTAACCATGCTTACTTATCACTTAGACTTCTTATCTGAAAAAGCTCTCTCTTAGACATTTTGAGACCTCTATTTCTGTCCTACACCTTCTCGTGCAGAGATGAAAAGGAAAATGGATGCCCCATAGAGTTGTTATGGGAACCCCAAACCCCTTCATCTTCAGAGGCCAGGTGTGTGACTCACCCCTACGTCCTGTCTTTGTCCACACAATAACTCAGTATGAAAGCTGCCTCGTGTCATTTACTTCCTTTCCCGTAAAGCACATGATTATTCCTCTGCAGGAGAGTGTGGACTTAGAGTCGGTCTTCCAGAGCTGTTTACTTTCTTTACGGATATCAGATGTACCCTTACCGTTCTGCCCCAGTGCCTTCGTGCCCGCGAACCACCTTTTCACTTCGGTGCTGAATTACAGTGTGATCTTGTGAAAGACATTTAGAAAGACAGTTCAATGAACAGGTGCAGTGCCTAATTCCATTGGAAGGGATGACAATATCAGTTGTGCTCAAGGTCACCCAGGTGCCAGCAAGGACGGCATCAGTGCTTCCTGGCTGAGCACCACTGTAAGAAGCTGCTGATCGCAAGGCACATCCTACCTTCAGAGACCAGAATGTGCGGAGGGAAATGGCACATGCTAGAATCAAGGAACACATTACTTATAAGGAGGAAATATGTAGGCACTTATCATACATTGCATCAAAGGCCATTTGTTTGTTTAATCGTCTCTCCCTTGGCGAACCAGGAGATCCTTGAGATCGGAGACCTGCGGTTTTCTGTCTTTTTCTGTAAAGTTCACTCACCCACTCCATCTGGCTGCCGTCACCTCAAGGACCAAGCGGGTCATTTGACTCCTGTTCTGGTTCCTTCCCGCAGACTGTCCAGTGAAGTGTCTGCTATAAAACAATCATTGGTCGGGACGCCTGGGTGGCTCAGTCGGTTAAGCGTCTGCCTTCGGCTCAGGTCATGATCCCAGGGTCCTGGGATCAAGTCCCGCATCAGGCTCCCTGCTCCGCGGGGAGCCTGCTTCTCCCACTGCCTCTGTCTCTCTCTCTGTCTCTCATGAATAAATAAATCTTTAAAAAAAAAATTTAAAAAAACAAAAAACAAAAAAACAATCATTGGTCACTTGACCAGCTGCAGGCCTGCCAGGTTGTGCTCCCTCCTTCACTTATATACTAACTCGTACTGAATTCAGCAAAATGGGAATGTATTGGCTCATAACTGGTAAGTCCAAAGGTGGACTTCAGGCACAGCTGGAGCTAGAAGCTTAATGTCCTCGGAGCTCACTACTCTCTTTCTCTCTTCTGTGGCTTCTTTCCTCCTGAGTAGGCTTTATTCTCAGGGTGGCTCCCCCTCCTGCCGGCCCCCAGCAGCTCCCAGGCTTACATGCCCAGAGCTTCAGTTCCCTTTTCCACTTTGGTCGTGTCCCACCCCAGGACTGGAATATGCTGTGTGTCCAAGTCTTGGGGCCTAAACTCAAGCCAGTCACTGTGGGCAGGGGAACATGGAGCTCGGGCTGGCCAGGCCTGGGGTTATAGACTCACTTCTAGAGGCAGGGGAGATCAGCCCCTAAACTACATGGGCTGAGAGTGGAGAAGAGATGGGTCCCCCAAAAGAAAATGCAGGGAAATGGCTGCCGCGTTAGCTCCTATGTCCTGTGGGAAGTCCGAATCCTCTCACTGTGGCTTTAACTTCTATTTCCTTGACAGCTCAGGATGGCTTGAAGTGAGGCTTACGAAGGTATAACTTACACAGAGTATAGGTAACCCTCTTTCCTGGATAGTTCTATGAGTTTTGACAAATACACACAGTTGTGTAACCACCATAGCAATCAAGACAGAGAACCAATTTTGGGGGGTTTCCATCACCCCCCAAAATTCTCTACCCCACACCACACAAAAAGCTCAGTTCCAGATGGAGCACAAAATTAAAAGTAAAAACCAACACTTTTTCATTTTTTAAGAAAAATTAATAGAACTTACAGGGGAAGAGTTCTTAAACAGGACCTAGTAATGCTAAATATGACCCCCCAAAATGAATAAATTCAACTGCAGTGGAATGAATGAGGTATTTATGGACAGAAAACCAAAGCTCTGCTCCAAATAAAGATGAACAAGACATGGCAGTTCTGGGCCAGATGGGATCTTGGACTGGACCTATGCTGGAGGGAAAAGCACTGTAAAGGACATCACTGGGACAGTTGACAAAGTTGGTGCATGGACGGTCGATTGGATAAAATTATTTACATCAATATTAAATTTCCTGAATTTTATCACCATACTATGGTTTCATGGGAGAATGTGCTTAGGAGATATGCACTAAAAAGTTAAGAGAAAAGGGGCACAGGGTATGCAACCTGCTCTCAGATGGTTCAGAAAAAAGAAATAACGTGTGCATGCTGTGGAGAAATATAATTACAAACAAAGTCTTCACCCAACCCGGAAAATCCCTCCACAAGGGAGGAGAGAAAGAAAACAGCTTTATTACTTAACAAGCATTAAAATGGAATGTCATGCACGTCGTGGGCAGTCCGCTAAGAGATTGCAAAGATAGAAGGAAATCTCACCTTCTTCTATAGCCAAGCGGATTCTGTCCATTGCATACATGTTTCCTGATAAACAATAACTAGTTCTTTTTTTTTTTTTTTTTTTTTTTTTTAAAGATTTTGTTTATTTATTTGAGAGCGAGAGAATGAGACAGAGCACATGAGAGGGGGAGGGTCAGAGGGAGAAGCAGACCCCCCGCCGAGCAGGGAGCCCGATGCGGGACTCGATCCCGGGACTCCAGGATCATGACCTGAGCCGAAGGCAGTCGCTTAACCAACTGAGCCACCCAGGCGCCCCAACAATAACTAGTTCTTGAGTAAGGGGACTTGACAGCGCCATCTGTCACAGATAGTTCGTCCTAGATTCACCTAGTAATTTGGGTGGCCATCTGTGTTAGCTAATTGGCTTTATGCAGAGGAAAAACAAATCTTTCATATCTTTACGACAGGAGTTGGTTCTGCAGCTAAGCACGAGGTGTGCAGCAAAGTTAGGCTTCTACCTTCCCGCAGAAACTGGAAGACAAGAGGTGCTCTCTCCCTTGATGTTTACATTTCAAAGAGGTATCTCCCAGGTCCTTGAGAAAGACCTTTCCTGGTTAGAAAGCTGGCAAGAGGCATATTTTGCTTCTAAAAAAACTCACATGCTTGGGGCGCCTGGGTGGCTCAGTCAGTTAAGTGTCCGACTCTTGTCTTCGGCTCACGTCATGATTTTAGAGTCCTGGGATTGAGCCCTGCATCTGGCTCCATGCTCAGCAGGGGGTTTGCTTGAGATTCTCTCTCTCCCTCTGCCCCCACCTCCCTCTATCCTGCTGGTGTGCTCACGCACGCTCTCTCTCTCAAATAAATAAATAAATAAAATCTTAGGGGGAAAAAACCCACATACATCTCAAAGAGACAGAGAAAGAACTTACAAACTTTTTATTAAAGTATAATGCTCTAAGAAAAAAGGATGGGAGAGGGCGCCTGGGTGGCTCAGTCGTTAAGCGTCTGCCTTCGGCTCAGGTCATGATCCCAGGGTCCTGGGATGGAGTCCCACATCGGGCTCCCTGCTCTACGGGAAGCCTGCTTCTCCCTCTCCCACTCCCCCTGCTTGTGTTCCTGCTCTCGCTATGTCTCTCTATGTCAAATAAATAAATAAAATCTTTAAAAAAAAAAAAAAAAAGATGGGAGAGAAGCCTCTTCCCTCGTTGTCAACAGGGAGAATGAAGCTTCTTATTTTTAATTTGTACATGTCCTTAAAATATACATACAAAGAGAAAGAGAGAAACAATGAGAAAAGAATGTGATAAAAATTTAAAAATCAGTGGATCTGAGGGAAAAAAATGTATAGGAGTTCTCCATGTTGTTTTTGCAAACTTTCCATGAATGTGAAATTATGTCAGTGTAGAAGTTCACAAATAAGTAAAACGTAGTAGAAACACACTGGGAGCAGAAGAAAGCCTGGTGGGATTTCAGTTTTCCCTGTTTTTTTTTTTTTAAAGATTTTATTTATTTATTTGAGAGAGAGAGAATGAGAGAAAGCACATGAGAGGGGGGAGGGTCAGAGGGAGAAGCAGACTCCCTGCCGAGCAGGGAGCCCGATGCGGGACTCGATCCCGGGACTCCAGGATCATGACCTGAGCCGAAGGCAGTCGCCTAACCAACTGAGCCACCCAGGCGCCCCCCTGTTTTTTTTTTTTAGATTTATTTATTTATTGAGAGAGTGAGCTGGGGGGTGGGGTGGGGGCATTTGAGCGAAACCCCTTAATGAGCAGACTCCGCACTGAGCACGGAACTCGACGTGGGGCTCGATCCCACGACCCTGAGATTGGGACCCTGAGATCAGGACGCGTGAGCTGAAACCGAGAGTTGCACACTCAGCTGACTGCCTCACCCAGGCACCCCTCAGTTTTCCATTTGAGGCACAGTTGCATTAATAGTCTCTTTTAGGGTTTTTGTGCAAGTTACAGGTGACTTGTGATTATGAGTTGAGCTCAGCTAAATCTCTAAGGACAGGACATCAGAGGATCTGATAAATGTGAGGCTCTGCAAACGTGGCTCTCTTTGTTGCTCAGCCCCACACAAACACTGAATAAGACCATTTGAGCGAAACCCCTTAATGACTTCTTTAAGGCCTATGACTGCTCCTTGCCCAGAGATGTTCATCATCCCGGTTGTGGTTATGGTTGGAAGAGGAAATTCGAATATCTGTCCTCAGTGTCTGGTCATAGAGATGACTGGTTCCTTCTTTTCTAGGGGCAAGGAAGCAAACTGAGCCCAAGCTGGTCTGAAGGCCAGTTTGTCCCCCAAAAATCTAATTGAAGGGTGTGGGGCAGAGGAAGACTTTGGCATCAGTGGAAATCAGGGCTTTCAGGTTGCAAGTAACAGCTGGACTTAGCTGACACAGAAAGAGGAAGTTGTTTTAAAGATATAGCGATGTCTACAAAAATCCACGGAGAGGCCGTTGGGCATCAGAGATTGGGAAATCTTAACAACTGATGAAACTTGGTCCTAGGAAGGTAGGGGTCATTAACAAGATATGTTAAGCTGGAAAAAATCACTGTGTACTCATGACTTTAAGAAAGACAGATCTTCAGCTCTGTCATTATGAAAAATGGCTCACCAGCAGCCCTCCTGGGCCTCCCTGAGATACAGTTGTTCCTCCCTAACACTGCTTTTTAGTACAACTAGCTCCAGGACACTGTGGAAGGTACTGGATTCTGTGTTTTGGGTCAGTAAAAACCTGTGTAAGCCTGGAACATATCTTTGTGGCTAGAAAGCTGAGACATTTTCAGAGATGCCATGGGCAGTGCTGAGAGTCCAAAGGGGGGCTCCCCACTAGCCCCGTGGTAAAGGGTGAGCATCACGAAAATAATTTTGTGTGCTGGGCATTTCCCATCTGCCCCTTCAGACCCAGTCTCCACTTTTCTCCACCCTGCTCTGGCCTCACAGGCTAGGTCAGCAAGCAGGCTTGCCCTCTCCTGCCCACTGGGTTTGGCCAGTGGGGAGTGGGGTGAGAGGATGAGGGAAAGGAGAAGAGAGAAGTCAGGGTATTTATCCTGTGAACTGGCAGGCTGAGCTCTTCAACCAACATCACTGTGCCTATGGGGCGGCCTGTCCCCTCGTCTCTAGGCCCTAATTATTGCTGGCTTCCTCTTGACTTCGGGACCTAGGAGTGGTACAGAGCACCCCATTACTGACTCCAGGGTATCTGATTCCCCCTCACCCTGTCCACATCTTTGTAAATAATCCTGTTTTTATTTATTTATTTTTAAGATTTTATTTATTTATCTGTCAGAGAACGAGAGAGAGAGAGCACACAGCAGGGAGAATGGCAGGTGGAGGGAGAAGCAGGCTCCCCGCTGAGCAGGGAGCCCGATGCGGGACTCGATCCAAGGAACCTGGGATCATGACCTGAGCCGAAGGCAGACGCCTAACTGACTGAGCCACCCAGACATCCCAATAATCCTGTTTTTAAACTCTCCTCAAATTACCCACTTTGAGTGTACTTTTTATCCTGCCAAGACACCACCCAACACATTGTGGTTAACTGAAATCCATTGAGTTGGTGAAAAGCCATGACTTCATTATGCAACTCAAAAGAAAAAGATGAGCGTGGATTGGTGTAGACACTGCTGGTCCCCTGGCAGCCACCCCTCCTCCCCCGTCTTCCTTGCCAGCAGAGTCCTGATCTGTTCAGGTGGTCACACTGCCCATGAGAGCCAGGGAAGGGGGACGCTATCCCCAGCTCCAGGGAGAAAGCCTTATGAATCCAAATGAGCCGTGATGGTCCCAGTCCTCTCACCAACGATGGGCTAAGGGCAGGCGTGCAAGCTAATTCCAGAATGCCAGGGAGTAACAGCCAAACCCCAAACGTGGAGAATGTCTTAGCCATGGTGAAAGTTTATTCCTTACTCGTATGCAACATATGACAGGTGTTCCTGATGAATGAGGAATTGTCCTCCCAACTCTGATTCAAGACCCAGGCTCCTCTCACCATCTTCCAGAGTGGCCTCTGGAACCATTATGCAAACCTACATCAAGCCTAGAGACCCCGGGTAGAAGGCACAAAAGATCATGCACAGCAAGTTTTCAAGCCAGGCATGGAAGACATGAGCATCCCTTCTCTAAATCCCTTTGACTAAAACCCAGTCACATGGCCACACCCAACTGGGAGAGAGCCCGGGATATGTCATCTAGCTCTGTGCCCAGGAAATCAGTGTGGTCCAGGCTCTGGCACAGAGAGAAGTCCGCTAGGAGACCTCTGAAGGGCTCATCCCTGCTTAGAAGATGCAACCTTCTTCCCTCTGGGGATATTGTCCACTCTGGACTTGACACTTACACATGGAATGCTCTTAGTAACATAAGGTTGATTTGAGGGGAAGGGCAATGTGGAAAATAAAAAAAAAAAACAAACCCACAAGTTAGATTAAAATATGAAACTATATATGTTGCAAGAACTATTAAGAAATGGGTTTAAAAAAAAAAAAAGAAAATGGGTTATTTTATTTACCCAAAGGATACAAACATAGTGATTCAAAGGGACACCTGCCTCCCAATGTTTATAGGCGCAACGTCCACAATAGCCAAACTATGGAAAGAGCCCAGATGTCCATCAACAGATGAATGGATAAAGATGTGGTGTATATACGCAATGGAATATTACTCAGCCATCAAAAAGAATGAAATCTTACCATTTGCAATGACGTGGATAGAAGTGAGGGTATTATGCTAAGCGAAATAAGTCGATCAGAGAAAGACAATTATCACATGATTTTACTCATATGTGGAAGTTAAGAAACGAAACAGGATCATAGGGGAAGGGAGGGAAAAATAAAATAAGACAAAAATCAGAGAGGGAGACAAACCATGAGAATCTTAACTCTAGGAAACTGAGGGTTTGGGGTTAGGGGGAGGGGTTGGGGGTGGGATAACTGGGAGGAGGGCACATGATGTAATGAGCATGGGGTGTTGTATGCAATGGATGAATCCCTGAACTCTACCTCTGAAACTAATAATACACTATATGTTAATTAATTGAATTTAAATAAAATAAAAAATTTTTTTAAAGAAATGGGTTATTTAATGTCTTTAAAAGAAAGACATTTAAATTTTTTATTTTGCTTAAAGTAAGTATAAATGATAACATTTGGCTAGCTAAAACATTTTAAAGGGAGTTGAATCACTGAAAAAGTAAGCAGTAGCTTTTCCGATGCTTTATTTGAGCTCTCCGGAACACAGTTGAGGCAGCATTTGGGGCTTGGAAGTTTTACGTAGCTCTAAGCTTTATGTCTCAAGTCTGGCTTTCTGTCTTTCATAGGATGATTCTGAGATTCCATTTACTGAAGAGGATTATCGAAGAAGAAAACACCATCCAAATTTTCTGGACCACATAAATGCCGAAAAAATGGTTCTCAAATTTGGAAAAAACGTAAGTCTGGAGTAGTAAAGCATCTAGAGTAAGAGAAGTCCTTTCTGAGGCAGCTCTCGGTGCTCATGGCTAGGGTTGGGCCATTGCACGTGTATCTCAACTCCTTACACGTCTCTGTGTCTAGTTTCCTTGTCCTCACACCCACAGACGTCTGAGCTTCAGGCTCACCCCAGGATGCGCTGTCCGGTGTTGGTCCAGCCCACTAAGTTGACAGCCTTGTGTTAGGTCCCCAGGAGAGCTCAAGCCCTCACCCACTAAGGTGTGGGTCCAAAGAGTCCCTTAGCCCAGAAGAGGCAAATAACTCAGAGTCAGAGTGGGGAGGAGGGAGAGCTGCTTTTTCCCTTTTTCCAGAATCTCCCTCACCTGCTTCTTACAGCAGAAAAGTGCGTATTAACCTTACCTTACAGATCCAGAGAAGAGGCCTTCCAGAAGTTAAATAACTAGCTCAAGGTCACATAACTAGGATTTGCTGAGCACCGTCCTGAGCACTTCTTGGCCCTGTCTGATCCACTCCGTACAACAACGGTGTCATATACATACATAATTATCCCCATTTCACAGATGCGGGCGCTGTGGGAAAGAGGTGCCAAGTGGTAGAGCTGTGGTTCAGCCTCAGACCCATCAGACCGCAGAGACGGCGGGGTTTATTTTTATTTTATTTTTTTCTTGATTCCAAAGCTCCATCATTCACGGGCAAGGTCCAGATCAACCTGTTACTAAGATATACCTACAGCTGAGAAACTCTTGTAAACACGAATAGCTTCTTAGCCCTCTGCTGCAGCAGAATTTATCTTTTTGATACATAGATATTGTAAAACCATTGTATTTCCTATCTTTTGTCAAAATAGATAATAGGAATGCCCTGGTGATGAATGAGTTTACTAAGAATTATTGAGGGTTTCCTCACTAAGTGCCAGGCCCTGCGCTAAATGCTTTACTTATGGTAGTTCATGTAATCCTCGTGTATCTCCTAGATATCCCTCAAAATTCTGTGAATCAAGGGCTATTATCATCATCCTCATTTAACTTATGTAGAACTTATGTAGAACCCCCAAACCTCTAAAGGTTCCATCCACCACGTTTTTCCCATGAGCAGAGAACCCACAGTAGTGATATGTAATCATAGCTCTAACGTGACACCTAGTGGTCTCAGAGGATATTATGATAGGAACATTGTCTCCTATTTTTTAATAAAACAAAAACAATTTTTTTTTTAACTCTGGCAATACAAACACTGCAAGTATAAAATATTTAAGGTTTGTTTTTTTAAGATTTAATTTATTTATTTGGCGGAGAGAGACACAGCGAGAGAGGGAACACAAGCAGGGGGAGGGGGAGAGGGAGAAGCAGGCCTCCCGCTGAGCATTTAAAGGAAATAACACCCAGGATTTGGAGTTCTAGCCCCTTTTCTACCCATTAATTTATGACCTTTGCTAAGTCATTAAAGTTTTGGAGTTAAATGAGTAAAGGCACTAGACTAGACAGGTCTAAATTTCTTCTAATTCCAAATCTTGTGAGTATATTATTTTATTAAGCATTGAGCATTGCCCCAGATAGAGAATCCATGATTTCTTGATAATTTATGTTCAATTATCTAGATGATCAAACACACACAAATAATTTATGTGATAGTCTAAAGTGGAGAAATCTTACCATTTTAATGTTTTCTTATAAAAACATTAAATTTGTCTCATGCTCTAAATAATACAAATCAAAACTTTATTTTAAAAATACATTATTCTGGGGGCATCTGGGTGGCTCAGTCAGTCGGACCCTTGATCTCAGCTCAGGTCTTGATCTCAGGGTTTTGAGTTCAAGCCCCAAAGTGGTGGGGTCTTTGGCTTTAGAATCAAGGTAATGCTGGCTTCGTAGAATGAGTTTGGAAGTTTTCCTTCCATTTCTAATTTTTGGAACAGTTTGAGAAGAATTAATATTATCTCTTCTTTAAATGTTTGGTAAAATTCCCCTAGGAAGCCATCTGGCCCTGGACTTTTGTTTGTTGGGAGATTTTTGATTACTGATTCAATTTCTTTGCTGGTTATGGGTCTGTTCAAATTTTCTATTTCTTCCTGTTTCAGTTTTGGTAGTTTGTATGTGTCTAGGAATTTATCCATTTCTTCCAGAGTGCCCAGTTTGTTGGCATATAATTTTTCATAATATTCTCTTATAATTGTATTTCCGTGATGTTGGTTGTGATCTCTCCTCTTTCATTCATGCTTTTATTTGTTTGGGACCTTTCTCTTTTCTTTTTGATAAGTCTGGCTGGGGGTTATCCATTTTATTAATTCTTTCAAAGAACAAGCTCTTAGTTTCATTGATCTGTTCTACTAATTTTGTTTCTGTATCATTTCTTTCTTTCTTTTTTTTTTTTAAAGATTTTATTTATTTATTTGAGACAGAGAGAATGAGATACAGAGAGCATGAGAGGGAGGAGGGTCAGAGGGAGAAGCAGACTCCCTGCCGAGCAGGGAGCCCGATGCGGGACTCGATCCAGGGACTCCAGGATCATGACCTGAGCCGAAGGCAGTCACTTAACCAACTGAGCCACCCAGGCGGCCTGTATCATTTATTTCTGCTCTAGTTTTTATTATTTCCCTTCTTATGCTGGCTTTAGGCTTTATTTGCAGTTCCTCTTCTAGCTCCTTGAGGTGTAAGGTTAGGTGTGTATTTGAGACTTTTTTTTTTGCTTTTTGAGATAGGCCTGTATTGCTATATACTTCCCTCTTAGGACTGCCTTTGCTACATTCCAAAGATTTTGGACTGTTGTGTTTTCATTTTCATTTGCTTCCATGTATTTTTTTTATTTCTTTTTTTGATTTCCTGGTTAACCCATTCATTCTTTAGTATGATGTTCTTTAACCTCCATGTATTTGTATTCTTTCCAAATTTATTCTTGTGGTTGACTTCAGATTTCATAGCCTCATGGTCTGAAAATATGCATGGTATGATCTCAATCTTTTCATACTGGTTGAGGGCTGATTTGTGACCCAGGGCTGATTTGTGACCCAGGAACATTCTGGAGAATGTTCCATGTGCACTCAAAAAGAATGTGTATTCTGTTGCATTTAGGATGAAATGCTCTGGCTATATCTGTTAAGTCCATCTGGTCCAGTGTGTCATTCAAAGCCATTGTTTCCTTGTTGATTTTCTGCCTACATGATCTGTCTATTGCTATAAGTGGGATGTTAAAGATCCCTACTATTATGGTATGATTATCAGTGAGTTTCTTTATTTGTTATTAATTGATTTATATATTTGGTGGCTCTCAAGTTGGGGGCATAAATATTTACAATTTTTAGATCTTCCTGTTGGATAGACCCCTTAGTTATGATATAGTGCCCTTTTTCATCTCTTGTTACAGTCTTTGGTTTAAAAATCTAGTTTGGGGGCACCTGGGTGGCTCAGTCATTAAGCGTCTGCCTTCGGCTCAGGTCATGATCCCAGGGTCCTGGGATCGAGCCCCGCATCGAGCCCCACATCAGGCTCCCTGCTCTGCAGGAAGCCTGCTTCTCCCTCTCCCACTCCCCCTGCTTGTGTTCCCTCTCTTGCTGTGTCTCTCTCTGTCAAATAAAATCTTTAAAAAAATAAAATAAAATAAAAATAAAAAAAGTAAAAATCTAGTTTGTCTGTCATGGAACACTACATCAAAAACTAATGATGTACTGTATGGTGACTAACAGAACATAATTTAAAAAAAAGAAAGTAATAAATAAGCAAATAAATAAATAATAAAATCTAGTTTGTCTGATGTAAGTATGACTACTCAGGCTTTCTTTTGATGTCCATTAACATGATAGATGGTTTTCCACCCCCTCACTTTCAACCTGGATGTGTCTTTAGGTCCAAAATGAGTTTCTTATAAGCAGCATATAGATGGGTCTTGGGTTTTTTTTATCATTCTGATACCCTGTGTCTTTTGGTTAGAGCATTTAGTCCATTTATAGTTAGAGTAATTATTGATAGATAAGCATTGACTGCCGTTGTATTACCACCTGTAACGTCGCTGTTTCTGAAGATTTTTCTCTGTTCCTTTCTTTGTTGCTTTTGGTCTTTCTCTTCCACTCAAAGGGTCCCTTTAATATTTCTTGCAGGGCTGGTTTAGTGGTCATGAACTCCTTTAGTTTTTGTTTGTCTGGAAAACTCTTTATCTCTCTTTCTATTCTGAATGACAGCCTTGCTGGATAAAGTATTCTTGGCTGCATATTTTTCTCCTTCAGCACGTTGAATATATCCTCCCACTCTCTTCTGGCCTGCCAGGTTTCTGTGGAGAGATCTACTGCTAACCTGATTTGTCTTCCCTTGTAGGTTAGGGATTTCTTTTCCCTTGCTGCTTTCAGGATTCCTTCCTTTAAAGATTAATTGGTTGATTGAGTTAAGAGAGAGAGAACACAGAAGGAGAGGGAGAAGCAGACTCCCCGCTGAGCAAGGAGCCCAATGCGGGGCTCGATCTTAGGACCCTGGGACCATGACCTGAGCCAAAGGCAGATGCTTAACCAAATGAGCCACCCAGGTGCCCCAGGATTCTTTCCTTACCTCTATATTTTGCAGACTTTACTAGGATATGTCTTGGTGTTGGCCAGCTTTTGTTGAATTTGATGGGAGTTCTCTGTGCCTCCTGGATTTAGATGTCTGTGTCCTTCCTCAGACTAGGGAAGTTTTCAGCTATAATTTGCTCAAACAAACCTTCTGTCCCTTTTCCTGTCTCTTCATCTTCTGGGACTCCTATGATACGAATGTTATTACACTTTATGCAGTTGCTGAGTTCCCTAAGTCTACATTCATGATCCAATACTTTTCTTTCCCTCTTCTTCTCAGCTTCATGACTTTCCATACATTTTATCTTCTGTATCACTGATTCATTCCTCTGCTTCTTCCATCCTTGTTGTCATTTCATCCAGTTGGTTTTGCATCTTTTTTTTTTAAAGATTTTATTTATTTATTTATTTGACAGAGAGAGAGCACAAGCAGGGGGAGTGGCAGAGGGAGGGACAGGGAGAAGCAGGAGCAGGGAGCCTGATGCGGGGTTCGATCCCAGGACCCTGGGATCATGACCTGAGCTGAAGGCAGACGCTTAACCGACTGAGCCACCCAGGCGCCCCTCGGTTTTGCATCTTGGTTACAGCATTTTTTTTTTTTTACCCGACTAGTTTTTAGTTCTTTTATCTCTGCAGTGTCTTCTATGTTTTTCTCAAGCCCAGCTAGTATCCTTATAATCGTTATTTTCAATTCTGGCTCAGGCATATTACTTATATCTGTTTTGATTAGATCCCTGGCCATGACCTCTTCATGTCCTTTCTTTTGGGGTGAATTCCTCTGTCTTGTCATTTTGTCTAGGTCACTGTTTGAGTGTGTGTGTGTGTGTGTGTGTTAGGAAAGCCTGTTATATTTCCTGCTCCTCAGAGTAATGGCTATATTAAGAAGAGGTCCTAGGGCGCCTGGGTGGCTCAGTTGGTTAAGCGACTGCCTTCGGCTCAGGTCATGATCCTGGAGTCCCTGGATTGAGTCCTGCATCGGGCTCCCTGCTCGGCAGGGAGTCTGCTTCTCCCTCTGACCCTCCCCCCTCTCATATGCTCACTCCCTCTCATTCTCTCTGTCTCAAATAAATAAATAAAATCTTTAAAAAAAAAAAAAAGAAGAAGAGGTCCTATACTGTCCAAGGCCTGGTGCTTCAGCAAGTGTTTCAGGGCGTGCACTTTGTTGTGTTTTTGCTGCTCCTTCCCTCTAGTCGGTCCTCTGAAGAGTTTCTCCTGCAGTGGGGAGTGTTTGAACCTTGTCCACAGTGTGGTAAGTTTTAACTAGGTGTGTTTTGGTTTGCTTGTTAAGAGGCTAGATCCTCTTTTCCATAGAGCTGAATCTTTGCAGCACTCTATGATCAGTAAACTTGGTGTGAGCAAGGGGTTTGTGCTGGTCCTCTCAGGAAGTGGCCTGCTGCTCTGGTTCTCAGGCTGACTTGCCCTGGAAAAGATGCACCTGCAGAGTGCAGGGGGTGGGGCTTGGCTTAATTGGCTCCAGCCTCCACTGGGGGGCACTGCGTTGCTCAATGAAGTCTGTCCACGCAGGGAGAAAAATAGCATTACCCCTCTCTCTCATCCCCGAATAGCAGAGGTCCCACCCACCACTGTTCAGGAAGCCCCCACAGAAGAATGAACCATCTCCCCTCTTGTGTCCCTAGCTTCCATCAGATCCCTGCCTTCACCCTGTCTGTGTCCAAGCTGTCTGCCCGCTAGGCAGCACAGTACTCCTGTGTTTTATCGCAGGTTCACAGCTGAGTTTCAAAACTCCAAATCTGAGGCACCTGGCGCACGTGCACCTTTGCTGATCCTCCGGGGGGAGGGGCTCCCCGCGTTGTGGCTGGTGCTGGTTTGTCCCAGGAAAGCAGTCACACAACCGTGCGGCAGTTTGGGGTTTATAGTAAAGTGTGGTACAAAGCCAGCACCAAGGTAGACTGCGCTCAGCAGGTGTCTCTGTTCCTATGCTAATGAACAAGGCGGCACACTGGTGCCTGCCAGCTCTTTTGTCCCTGCAGAGGCTGTGCAACCACTAACATTCCCCAGTGCACTCTGAGAAGGGGACCACTGTCTCCCAGTGTGACCCAGGGGATCCTCAGACCCCACCGCCCACTCCCTCCTTCCACGCAGGAGCACGGCTGTGCCCCCCAGGTCCCACCCAGCAGTAGCACAGACTTCTAAAACTTCCGACTTTGGGCTCCACTGCTTGTAAAAACTTGCAGTCATCAGTCGCTCTAGTTTTCCCAGTCAGTGGTTTTGGGGAAGTGTTTCTCTTGTGCAATCCCTGGCATGCTGCTTTCTCTGTTTCTCTCTCTCTCTTCTCTCCGAGATCAAGGCTCCCTCCTTTCTGCAGCACCCGTGATTCTTTTCTCCCTGGAATCATGTCTCTGCACCTCCTACCTTCCATAATGTGGCTTCTTTTGTCTCTCTAGTTCTGCAGTTTGTTCTCTCAGCGTTCAGATCGAGTTCTTGGGTGTTTAGAATGATTTGATATTTATCTAGCTGTGTTGGAGGGATGGAAGCAAGCATAGGGTCCCCTTACGCCAGCTTAACTCCTCCTCTAGTGTCTTTTTTTTTGTTCATTTTTCACCGAATTGCCTTTTGGTCAGAGGATGTGGTCTGGGCGGTGGCGATTCTGTAGTTTTTGGTGAGATGCTTTGCTCCGTAGTACACGGCCAGTGTTGTTTTTATTTTAAATTCCATATGGACTTGAGAAACCTGTGCGTTTCAAACCTGTGTGCAGTTGCCATATATGTCTACTTAGGTCAAGTTTCTTTTCTTTTCTTTTTTTTTAAAGATTTTATTTATTTATTTGACAGAGATCGATAGTGAGAGAAGGAACACAAGCAGGGGGAGAGGGAGAGGGAGAAGCAGGCTTCCTGCCGAGCAGGGAGCCCGATGCGGGGCTCGATCCCAGGACCCTGGGATCACGACCTGAGCCGAAGGCAGACGCTTAACGACTGAGCCACCCAGGCACCCTAGGTCAAGTTTCTTAATGGTGTTTTGCATGTCTTACTAGTTTGGGGTCTCCTGAATCTATCAATTACTAGGAAGGGGTATACTAAAAAATCTCCCACTATGGAGTAAATGTATCCATATCTCCTTGAAATTAAGTTAGATCTTTGCCTTGCTCATTTCAAGGCACAGTCCTGTAACCCCTTCACAGTGTGAGACATTGTTGGAATGAAGCTATAAAGTCATTTTTTTCTTAATAATTGGGAGCAGGACAATATTTCTAGCCAAGTCTGCAGCTTTCCAGACCATTCTCAGGTATTAATGGAGTCTTTTCTAGTCCTTACAAAGGCTCAGACAGGTTTAATACTAAAGTCATGAGTCTATCATCTGATTTTCAACTTCTCTCTGGCCAACTCAGCCTGACTCAGCCTCACATGAATGCAGGAGGGAGGGAGGCTAAGACGTGATCAACTCTCCTTTCTCCACCTTAGTCAGCCCCCTTCTCTCCTGTTCTCTGTTCCTTGCTCTACCCCCTGCCTATTTTTTTTTTAAGATTTTCTCTATTTATTTGTCAGAGAGAGAGAGAGAGCACAAGCAGGGGGAGTGGGAGGCAGAGGGAGAAACAGGCTCCCTGCTGAGCAAGGAGCCCAGTGCGGGACCCCATCCCAGGACCCTGGGATCATGACCTGAGCCAAAGGCAGACACTTAACCGAATGAGCCACCCAGGCACCCCCCCCCCGCACCTGCCTATTCTTTATCATCATCATCATCACTATCCTGATCATCTTGTTTTTTCCCTTTGTTTCCCATTTCTTTTTTTGTTTGTTTGTTTCCCATTTCTTAATTTTTTCATCATTATAACCGTATTTATTTCAGAATCTCTACTAATTTATTTTCTGAACACAATGCAAGTCTGATTTCACTCATGGTGGATTGCTCCCTCATCAGTGTTATAATTTTGGTTTGTGAGCCCATCTTTAGTAAGGTCTTTCAGTACAAAGTTTCTATTAGTAAGCATATTTTCTTGTGATTTCTGGAATTCCAGTTATAAAGATAATCCTGTAATTTGGCATGGATTTTTAAAAATAGCATCTCTTTAAATTGTCGACATCCATTTCTTTATAACTCATCACCCCTAAAAACCTCATGTAAAAGAATTCTCAGGGAAAAGTGGGCAAAGTGCACTTTGTATCAAAGTGTAAAGTGTATCTTCCAAAAGTGCGGCTATAAAAGTCTCAAGTATATTCAGGGATCAGATGCCTTCAAGATTCATGATGGTCAGTGTGAAATGGGAATTCACAATGAGAATATGCCTTACAGTTTGTAATTGGCTTGACAGTCAATGCTGTGCCCTCAAACCAGCACCCATCTGCTACAATGAGGTCACCACCCTTGCCCCAGCTGTTGTCCCTTTACTGGAGCTTTAAAGGCCAGGGGAAGTCATGGGGGGGGGGGGCAGTACAAGGAGCTTTGATTTGCCTCTCTGAAGTGCTCACTGCCTAAAATGCTTTTTATGTTAATTTTTGGTTCTGGAATCCCTACATCAAGCAGGTAATTTAAATGTGAAAGACAAACCATTGAGAAGTACAAAGTCAAGGTTAAAATTCTCAAGGGAGCCTTGGCTAGATTTGACACAATTCCTTGTCACCTTCTTCTGCCACAGGTTGGAGTTTTTCCAGTTCACCCTTTTGTTGTGGATGAACCCTTCATATTGTGGCCCAACTCCTAACTTCACCAGATTGAGTGTTTGTCTCCTCTACTCGCATGGATTTCAAAACCCACACACCTAGATCATGAGACCCTCGACTTCCCAGGGTGCCCACACTGTCCACTCTTCATCACTCTTGTTTTCACTTCTGTTTTTGGCCCCTAAGGATAGCTCTCATGTCCTTGAGAATTCTGCCATCCTCGAAGGATACTATTGGCATTTTAGATGGCATTTCTAGGTATTTGCACTCTGAGGTTTTAGATTTTTTTAATCCCCCATGGATTACCTGGAGCAGAGGAGAGACTCATTTTCCTGATAAAGGTTCCCAATTTCAACATGTGTGCTCGTGCACTCTGGGAGGGGTTTCCCATGACACCAAGTAATTCTTGGGCACCTGCCAGGCATCCTATATTTCAACTCAATTCTGACACTATCTTCCTAGAAGTAACATCAGATCCTACAGGTTTAGGGCTCATTCCTACAAGACTGCCCCCCACTTCCAACACCAGTTGTGTTGTGGGGTCGTTGAACACAACCGTCAAGAAAGAATTCTTGAGGACACCTGGGTGGCTCAGTCGTTAAGCATCTGCCTTCGGCTCAGGTCATGATCCCGGGGTCCCGGGATCGAGTCCCACATCGGGCTCCCTGCTTGGCGGGAAGCCTGCTTCTCCCTCTCCCGCTCCCCCTGCTTGTGTTCCTGCTCTCGCTATCTCTCTCTCTGTCAAATAAATAAAATCTTTAAAAAAAAAAAAAAAAGAAAGAATTCTTGAGTTATTGTATGGTACAACCTAGTAAGTTTATTTAAGTAGCACAGGACAGGACCTGTGGGCAGAAAGGGCTGCACTTTTGCTATATGAAGCTGGTGGTTATATGCTTAGTGTTCAAGGGGGAGGGGACGTGCAGGGGGTAGGAGATCATAAATGTTTCTTTGAATTTCTACTTGTAAAACTACTTTTGCAAGATTTCTCTGGTGCTTATCATTCAGTTCCATATTAACCATCATTGAAATATCCAGGCAGTCATGAGACCCTTTAAGAATGTAGCAACCAGGGGGCATGAGTGGCTCAGTTGATTAAGCTCTTAGCTCAGGTCTTGATCTCAGGGTTGTAAGTACAAGCCCCACGTTGGGCTCCATGTTGGGCGTGGAGCTTACTTAAAAAAAAAAAAAAAAGAATGTAGCAACCAGTACATATTTGATCCTTACCAAAACTATGCAGGCTAGGTCAGCCTCCTGGGCTAAAGGTGGACATTTTTCTGTTTCTGTCCCTCATCAGTGGCCAGCCCAGGCTATCACCTGAGCTTCTGACCAACCCTTATAGGTTGGAGGTTCCGATGACCCCTCCCACCTCCCCAAGCCTTGGGTTTGATTAGTTTGCTAAGGGTGGCTCCTGGAATTCAGAGAAACATTTTACTTACTAGATTACCAGTTTCTAATAAAAGAATATAACTCGGGAAGAGCCAGATGGAAAAGATGCACAGGGCAAGGTTTGGGGAAAAGCATGGAGCTTCTCTGCTCTCCCCAAATCTCCACTGGTTCGCCAACCCAGAAGCTCTCCAAACCTTCTCCTTTGGGGTTTTTATGGAGGCTTCATCATGTTTGAGACAATCATTGGTCATTGGTGATTGAACTTGATCTGCATATCCCTGGAGATGGCAGGGGAGCTGGAAGTTGGCAATCAACCCACATCTTCAGGTTGGATCCCAAAGTCACCTGATTAACATAACAAAAGACACCTTTATCACTCTGTTTGCTTAAAAATTCCCATAGTTCTAAGAACTCATGCCAGATATGGAGATGAAGACCAAATATATATTTCTTATTGTGAATCACAATATCACACCTTATATTGTGGCCCATTACTAAAAACTCCCTATGTATGTCCACCTCCCCTACTGAGTAAGTAAAGATCATCATGGAAGGACCCATCTTTATATCTCCCCTTTCTTGTAGGTGCCAGCATAGTGCATGCAGGTGTGAAGTCTTCACAAATAATTATCCCTGGCTTTCATTCAATTAAAAGTCCCCCCGAAATTTTAATAGTGATCAGAGGCATTCATGTAGGACTCATTTTAACCACTAAAATAATCTGGTTTGGTATGATTAATAATACTACATTTAGCTTTTTTCCTCTCCTTTATCTAATAGGCCAAAAAATTTGCAACTTACGTGGTTGCTGCCGGACTTCAGTATGGAGTAGAAGGAGGCATCTTACATTATTTTTTTAAGGTATGACTTTTTAGTGACTACGAGATAAGAACCAAATTAGCCAGTACACATAAAGGATTTCAGATGTTGCAAATTATATGGACAATAGAACAGAGCAACAAAACAGAGAAAGATAGAAAGAAAGCCAGCAGTAGGGTTGGGAGGTTGTATCTTGAATATGATGGTCAGGGAAGCCCTTTCCCAAGATATGACACTTGAGCAGAAAGTGACAAGGGAGCTGGCTACTTTGCTTTCTGGGGGAAAGTCAGTAGGAACTGTAAGTGCAAAGACCTAAGGCAGAAATGTGCAGGTTGTGTTAAGGAACAGCAAATAGACGAGTGTAGCCAAAATACAGGAGAATAGTAGGCGATGAAGTTCATTTGTCCTTGTCTGTTCTCAGCTGCTCCTCACCTACCTGACCATTGAATGTTGGCTTTCTCAGGTTTCTGCCCCAGACCTTCTTGCTCCCTTTTTTTTTTAAGATTTATTTATTTATTTGAGAGAGAGAGAGAGAGTGCACAAGTGGGAGGGGCAGAGGGAGAGGGAGAAAGAGAATCTCAAGCGGACTCTGCACTCAGTGCGGAGGCCAACACAGGGCTCCAGCTCACAACCCTGAGACGATGAGTTGAAACCAAGAGTCTGGACGCTTAACTGACTTTGCCACCCAGGCGCCCCCCTCCTGTCTTCTCAATCTACACTCTTTTCCTGGGTTGGTCTGTCCATTCCCATGACTGGTGCCAATGACTCTCAAATATCAGTTTCTCCAGCAGGGCTCGCTCCTGAGTCCTAGCTTTGTGAATCTGGCTGCCTATTCAGCACCTTCACTTTGAATGTTTCACAAACCCAAACTCTACCTACAGTCACCCCCAAACCTGCTGTTCCTCCAGGACCCCATCTCAGAAAATGGGACCTTCTTCTACCCAGCTGCACCAACCAGCATCCAACTCCTTGCTCTTTCTCATCTGCCACAAAATCCCCCAGTAATAACAGAGCCAACCTCCTCAGTATCTCCTTCTCTCCACCCCCACTCTCCCAGCAGCTCCCCCACGCCCCACACAAGCTATAGGACATCTCTAGTCCACACAACTGGCCTGGCCTCCACCTCCCCATTTAGGCTCTTACTTTCCATCATTCCTTCATGAGGCAACAAAAACAAATCTAATGATGTCACTTCACTGCTTAAAACCCTTCAATGGTTTCCCAAAGCCCAAAATATCTTACAAGATCCAGCGGTCTGCTGTGGCCCCCACCCCTACCTCTTTCACTCTTAAAAAGCAGTTTAAAATAATCTAGTACCTGACAGCTAAACACTATCCAGATTGTCTTTTTCTTTACTGAAATACTTAAATGCAGGGAAAAGACAAGGGTTTGGACTCTGAAGATCAGGGTTCAAATCCAGGCTCAGCAACTCATCAGCCGCTTTATCTACTAAGCATTTCATCTTTGAACTGATAGCAATTACTCCAGCCCATGGGAGTAATTTTAGACTTTCATTCTCATTTTTTTCTTTTTGTGAGATTGGAAGGTGTCATGTATGTGAAAGCATTTCCTTTCTGTGTAGACACCATGCCAATGACGACTGAAGACAGTGCACGAGATTGTAGATTTCTTGAAAAGTATTTCAGCCTGAGGTTAGTTTCTCTTAATAGGCTTTGATCAGCAACTAAATCTCATCAGAGCTGATTTTCAAAACATCCCCTTTAGGCGATGACATCATCAGACAGCTGGGTCTTTTGGATGCCCCAGACTAGGACTGGGTGTGAGCTCTAATAGTTACATACAGCCAGCGGAAAATACGCTTTTGCTTTTCTTTCAGATCGCTTGGTTGGGTGAGGTCCCTGCATTACCCGTGTTTGGAGATGGAACAAATGTAATTCCAGCAATTCATGTTCTTGACCTAGCAGGGTAAGCGTTCTCCTAGAGCTAGGATTTCCCCGGAAGTAATTGACTAATGTGTTTGTGTTTAAGCGACCACTCAGTGAGCACTCACCAAGCGCTAAGACCCTTATGTGTGTCACTGTATTCGTTCTTCACAACCACCCTATGCACAAGGTCTACTTATTATCTCTGTTTTGTGTCTGGTGGCATAGTTCCACCATCTAAAAATGCCAGGAAAGCCCATAGCACAGTCTTCATCCAAAGGTAGGCTCTCCGAAATGTCAGGAGTCATGATTCTCCCTGGGGTAGGAAATTGTAGTCCCCATACCGCTTCTTACTGCCCAGTGGTTCCCCTAAGAGAGGCACGGCTTCTCCGAATCTGTGTCTGACTCTGTGAACGCCCCTCCCCAAAGCACTGTTGAGAGATTCACAGGAGCGCCAGGTGAGTGGACTTCACGAACCGAAGTCCTGCCCCAGGGGGTCAGGTGCTCCTCGCAACGCACTGGGCGAAGCTGGAGCTGGATGGATCGGCTTTGAAGTCCTGGCCTTTCCACTTTCCCCAGTGGCTCTTCAGCCCGAGATGCGTTCCTTGACCATCCCAGCTTCCCCGTCTGTAGAGATCATCGTCCCACCCCCGACCATGTTGGAAATGAAGTGAGATACTGCCTGGCTCCCTGGGGCGGTGGTCGGTGGACTTTCCTTGACTCCATCTCTTTTGCTTTCTCCCCCTGGTGGTGGTTTTTCCTGGTGGGCTGCAGAGTGATACAAAACATCATAGACCACGTGCCGAAGCTTCATTACCTGGTTGCAGTGGATGAGTCTGTTCATACCCTGGAAGACTTGGTCAAGGTACAGCCGTTCCATCCCGTATTTGATTGCATTTCTTAAACTGTTTTAGCCCCCAAAGTATAGCAATGGAATCAGGTGTGCTAACAAGACTGGGGACTCCGCAAATTGAATATCCTGAAAACCAAAGTCACTATCCGCCTCTGCAGTGTATGTGTTGGGAAATTTACAATCAAGATGTCCTTTGTCTGGTCTGTTCATGGAACAAGTGGGAGAGGCCGCTGTGGGGCCAAGACACACACGAATCCCACAGGGGGGTTACTAAAATGTGTCCTTGCCCCAAAGTACTGATATGGTCAGTTTCCCTAAACCTACTGACGGCTTCCAGGGGCTCTAGGTTTGTGGGGGCTGTCTCTCCAGTCCAGGCCACTTGTCACCTTGTAGCCCAGCTAGCTCAGCGAGTGTAGCCTTCCCCTACTCATCTTTTAACATTCAGCTCAGGGGCACCTGGGTGGCTCAGTCGTTAAGTGTCTGCCTTTGGCTCAGGTCATGATCTCAGGGTGCTGGGATAAAGCCCCACATCTGGCTCCCTGCTCAGCGGGAGCCGCCTCCTCCCTCTCCCACTCCCCATGCTTGCGTTCTTTCTCTTACTGTGTCTCTGGCTGTCAAATAAATAAATAAAATCTTAAAAAAAACAAAAACATTCAGCTCAGATTTCATCCTCCGGAAGACCTCTCTGCCTCCTTCCCACCTCCCGCATGGGCCAGGCGCCTCTTTCCCCAGCATCCCCTCTGCAGGTGATCCGCATAATCATCTGTGTACTGCTGCCTCCCCTTCAGACTGAGAGCCCCCTGAGGGCAGGTCCTGCCTTACTCATCTCTGTCTCCAGTCTCTGGTGTGCAGTGGTGAATGTTGAATATTTGCAAAACAAATGAATCAATGAATACCCTCAGGGCACCCGCCCTTTACAAAAAAAAAAAAAAAGAAAGAAAGAAAAAGAAAAAATTATTGGGTGCCTGGGTGGCTGAGTCATTGGGCATCTGCCTTCGGCTCAGGTCATGATCCCAGGGTCCTAGGATTGAGTCCTGCATCGGGCTCCCTGCTCAGCGGGAAGCCTGCTTCTCCCTCTCCCACTCCCCCTGCTTGTGTTCCTGCTCTTGCTATCTCTGTCAAATAAATAAATAAAATCTTAAAAAAAAAAAAAAAGAAAAAGAAAAAATTATTCATTTATATTGACATTCATTTAAGACATTTTGTATTAAAATCTTACAAGCAAACTAAATAGTATTTCATTTTCCTCTAACAGTGCATCAGTAAAAATACTGGCCCTGGGAAAATCCAGAAAATACCCAGAGAAAATGCTTTCCTAACCAAGGACTTAACAGTGAGTAGTAAGAGATTCTTTTCCTAAATGTATTGGTTCTTGAGGGATTTGGGGTCCGAATTCCTGGCTTCCAGTTTTATCTTTGCTCCTCCTGGACAGCTAAACCTTTTACCCTGAAGCAATTTCCTCTTGTCTTCTGAGAGCTTCTGTTTTCTTTTCTGAAAAACCCTCAGAGGTCCTGGTCAGAAAACGTACTTGAAAACTGTTTGATACGTAAATGCTTTACAGACACTGGATGTCCCTCTCTTTGGCCTCTTTGTATAATTCACACAGGAACCCGGGATTTCTGATTTCATTGCAACAGAAACCTACCCAGCTTTAGTCAGCAGTGTGCCCTTTGAGCTTGCTTTAGGACACAATTTTTTAAATTATTTTTTAATTATTATTATTAGGAATAAATTGCATCAAAACACTACGTTTGAGAATTTTCTGGAAGGACTGGTATCACTGGTTGCCTCTGGGGAACAGAGCTGAGTGGGTGGTGATGGGGGTCAAAGAGAACGCTTTCCTCTATACTTTTTCTTTTGGATTTTGAGCCAAGGGATTGCTCTATTCAAAGAACAGATACAGTTACAATTTGCAAAAAAAGAAAGCTTACACTGGGACTTCCAGCATCCCCCTGCTCTGAGCTGCTTGTTTAAGAGCCAGATGCTGCCTGTCCCGAGCGCAGAGGTGGGAAGAGCTTAGAATTCTCACGGAAGACCACAGGGGGCGCTCTGTCAACACCGAATGCCACCGTTGATTGACTTCCATGTTTTGTGACTGTATATTTTTTTCTTTAATCACAGTGATTTTGGTCTGTTGTAACTGTCAAAGTGAAAGAAAAGTCAAGTCAAATCTCTAATATTCCTTTATCTCTTAGCAAGAGTGCCTTGACCATTTACTGGTCAATTTGAGAATGGAAGCACTTTTTGTGAAGGAGAATTTTAACATTCGATGGAGTGCCCAAACAGGATTTGTGGAAAATATCAACAATATCCTCAAAGAGTACAAGCAAAGCAGAGGACTATTGGTAACTATAACAATTTTCCTGTTTTGATAGCCTGTTTCAATTCAACTGTAACAATTTCCTGTTTCCTGTTTTAAATTGGGATTTAAGCAAAGTAAATGAAACTTTTAGTATAATCACACGAGTGAAAGTATTTTCTTTTTCAAATGTCCCAATTTCTAAAATCAAGTTCTTTTTAAAATTTGATCCATTTGTTCATGTCTAACAATGTATGTATGTATTATATTAATGTCAACCAAATATTAAACATTTTAAAGTTAATACAGATAATGACTGTTATGCTTGACGCAAATTGAACATGATAGTAAGTTCAAAACTGACTGCCACAGCACTGTCTATATACGGAAAAGTAGCAAGTGCATCCTGGCCTGACTGTTTCAGCCCGGGTTACCTACAGGAGACGGTTGGTGGGAGGTGGAAAGGAGAAGACTGATTGTTACTTTGGTTTTTTTTTTTTTTTTTAAAGATTTTATTTATTTATTTGAGAGAGAGAGAATGAGAGACAGCATGAGAGGGAGGAGGGTCAGAGGGAGAAGCAGACTCCCCGCCGAGCAGGGAGCCCGATGCGGGACTCGATCCCAGGACTCCAGGATCATGACCTGAGCCGAAGGCAGTCGCTTAACCAACTGAGCCACCCAGGCGCCCCGATTTTTTTCTTTTTTTTAAAGATTTTATTTATTCGACAGAGCACAAGCAGAGGGAACAGCAAGCAGAGGGAGAGGGAGAAGCAGGCTCCCCGCTGAGCAGGGAGCCCGATGTGGGACTCGATCCCAGGACCCTGGGATCACGACCCGAGCTGAAGGCAGCCGCTTAACCGACTGAGCCACCCAGGCGTCCCCTGATTGTTACTTTGATCTCTTCCTGTTGGCCAGGGGATTCATTGGTCATTTATCATCAAACTCGTCAAAGTAGACATGCTTATCTCCACATTATAGATGATGAAACTGAGGCTCAGAGAGGTTAAGCAATTTCTTCAAGGTCACACAGCTAATCAGAGATTCGAACTAGCTGGGATGCAGACTTAGCTAGAACAGCCTAACTTCAGTGTCCCCACACCTCCCTCGCTGAAATCAGCTATATGTAGCCCTTGCCCAGCTCCTTGATTTACCCCAGGGAAGCATCCCAAAGAGGATAGTGGGTAATACATTAAACATGTGTTGAAAACTGTCGGGTAGCCTATAAGAAACAGGTGCCATCCTAAACATAGCTACCACTGTGCATGGGAGACTCCATACAAGCAAGAACAGTATCATCATTGTGTCCTAAGAACCATATTCTCCTGAAAAACATGCCTAGTTAAGAGTAAGTAGGAGAGGGGCGCCTGGGTGGCTCAGTCGTTAAGCGTTTGCCTTCGGCTGGGGTCATGATCCCAGGGTCCTGGGATCAAGCCCCACATCAGGCTCCCTGCTCCGCGGGAAGCCTGCTTCTCCCTCTCCCACTCCCCCTGCTTGTGTTCCCTCTCTCGCTGTGTCTCTGTCAAATAAATAAATAAATAAATAAATAATCTTAAAAAAAAAAAAAAAGAGTAAGTAGGAGATGTGCCTCTCAGCAAAGGAAACAGTGATGTCTTTAGCATCTGAAATACCCATCTTAAGTACTTGGAGCCTATCCTGAGACACACAAGACCCAACTCAAGTGGTGAGACTAGTGTTGTCTTCTGTGGGTCCAAATGGAAAACAAAACAGTTAGGGTACAAGGACATGACACCTTAAAGAAATAACATGGTTCCCGATTAGCAACACTGGACAGAACATGATAGAGGGAATAAGCATCTCTAAAAAAAATTTTTTTTAAAGATTTTATTTATTTATTTGAGACAGAGAGAGAGAGAGAGCACAAGCAGGGGGAGGGGGCAGAGGGAGAGGGAGAAGCAGACTCCCCACTGAGCAGGACCCTGGGATCATGACCTGAATCGAAGGCAGACGGTTAACCGACGAGCCACCCAGGAGCCCCAAGCATCTCTAAAAATTGAAGAGTCTATCCATCCCTGGGGACGTTGGTCAGCGTAGATGCATAGGACAGGAAACTACCCAGGATAAGGCAGACTGTGCCATACCAGTGACATCCCAAAACATGGAGTCTTAAGCCAAGGGCTTCCATGATTCCGGTCCCCTTAGCAAGGCAAGGTGGTCCCTGCTGCAGACAGATGCATCAAGCTACCGTGACCGGATGCCACTAAATAGCCCGTTCCTCTAACTCTTCATGTTCCAAATGATGCTCATCAACAACCCTCCATGCCTGTCTACTCTGAGGGAACAAATGTACCAGACAAGTGCACTTGGAGTTCGGAGTTCAGGGGTAGTCAGACTTCTCACTATTAAGTGAATAAACTGCCGTTCTGGTTTCTCACCTGGCTGAGGTGTGCCTACCCCAAGAGACAGATCTGCCATCGGTGTGTGGACAAAATGGTGCTCGTGAACATGCTCAGTTGAGAGCTGGACCTCAGACCATGGTGAATGCACCAGGCCCACCCAGGAGCACAGCCCTGCCCATCAAGACTCTGCTTGAGGGGCACCTGGGTGGCTTGGATGATTAAGCGTCTGCTTTCGTCTCAGGTCATGATCCCAGGGTCCTGGGATCGAGCCCCACGTCGGGCTCCCGGCTCGGCAGGGAGTCTGCTTCTCCCTCTTTCCCTGCCTCTTCCCCTGCTTGTGCTCTCTCTGTCTCTCTCTCTCTCAAATGAATAAATAAAATTAAAAAAAAAAAAAAAAGACTCTGCTTGAGCTGCTTTCTCCGACACCCTTCCACCGCACGCCATCTTGGTCATCACCATTGTCCCGAAAGGATCCCTCACCAGATAAGACCAGTCATGTTCACCGTCCTCACCCAGGCCCCTGCAATGTCCCTGTTTATTTCCTTCACAGCCGTGGTCTCCTCGTCTGTCAAATGGTAGTAATAATAACCACAACCAACTTGGTGGCTGAAATTATATGACCTTTAAGCACATGGACACTCTGCCAATGGAAATTCTTCTCATCAGCCTGATTTTGGTTATTAATATGCCTTACAAAATACGAGGCTTCAGTTCCACAACTGTTTGGATCATTTTGCAAGAAATGACTGCTACTGATATTTTGAATTCTGTTGGAAATAAACATTTACTCCCTGGTTACAAATGTCACAGTTTCTGGAGCATTCAAGCAAGTTTTGGCAGAAGAAATGGTGGGGCTTTTTGTTTTTTTTGTTTTTTTTTTTTTGATGAGTATATTTTTAAAAACTAGAATAAATTAACTGTGCTAAAAAGTAAAGTATGATTAAAGACCCAGTCAGTCCAGAAACAATATTCATGAGGCAATAATCTAAGCCCCCGCACACTGGACCAGAAATTCTGTCTTTGTTGTCTTTGTAAGAGTAATATGACTCATATGTGGAATTTAAGAAACAAAACAGATGAACGTTGGGGAAGGGAAGGAAAAATAAAATAAGATGAAATCAGAAGGGGAGAAAAACCATAAGAGGCTCTTAACTCTAGGAAACAAACTGAGGGTTGCTGGAGGGGAGGTAGGTCGGGGGATGGGGTAATGGGTGATGGGCATTGAAGACGGCACGTGATGGAATGGGCAATGGGTGTTTGATGCAACTGATGAATCACTGAACTCTACCTCTGAAGCTAATAATACAGTATATGTTAACTAAATTGAATTTTAAGTAAAAATTTTTAAAAAGGAGTAATATGATAGTGTGTAATGCTCAAGTACTTTGTTCTTTAGTACTTTTAGTACTTTTGTGTAATGCTTGAGTACTTTAGTACTTCAGTACTTCAGTGCACTATATGTTAATTAAATTGAAAATTGATTTTTAAATAAAAAATTTTTTATAAAGAGTAACATGGTAGTGTGTAATGCTCAAGTACTTTGTTCTTTAGTACTTTTTAGTACTTTGTTTTTAGTACTTTTAGTACTTTGTTCTTTTAGTACTTCTAGTATGTCCAGAGCACATCTCGCTGAGCATTGTGTCCCCCATGGTTGGTCGGTGCACATAGTAGATGCTCAGTAAGTCCCTGCTGAACGAATGAACAGGAAGGGCCACTCCCTGATTGGGGAGCAGCGCTGCGAGGACGATGTGGCACTGACCACAGAGGCCGGCCATGGAGGAAGTGACCCTAGAGACTTGACAGAGGAGAGTTAGCCTGCAGGACCCCGAGATGTTCAGGAAAGGCACCCCCTGACATGAAAAACACTCTGTCGAGCTACAGCTTGTTCACCACTCACTGGATGGTCCTTGTTCTCCTTTTGCAGCCGATCAAGATCTGCATTCTGGGTCCTCCTGCTGTGGGAAAATCCAGTATTGCCGAAGCCTTGTCTAAGTATTACAAGTTGCATCACATTAAATTGAAGGATGTTATTTCCGAAGCCATAGCGAAACTGGTAACATTTCTACTACTTCACTGGGAATTTTTACATCCTAAAAATGCTTTTCTTAGTCTTGTAACAAGGAAGCCACTAATTTTACGTGGCATCCTGCAAAGAGATTTGTTATTTTAATTGGATTTTGTTTTTGGCATCCCACAGGACGTTCCTCTGTGAGATGGAAGCATCTTTCATGGGGTGCCCTTGAAATTTAGTCTGTCTCCAGCTGTTGCTAAAAAATATATCTTGTATTCTCTCTGTTGACTGGAACATTTTTAGTTTGTTTTTGTTTTTGTTTTTTGTTTTTTAAGTAGGCTTCATGGCCAGCATGGAGTCCAATGTGGGGTCTGGACTCACCACCCTGAGATCAAGACCTGAGCTGAGATCAAAAGTCAGATGCTTAACTGACTGAACCACCCGGGCACCCCAATTTTTTTTTAGATTTTCTTATTCTTGATGTGTGTTTCTCAGAGTATTATCAGACTATTTATTAACTGCTTTAAAAGAAAGAGACTATTGGGTGCCTTCATGGCTCAGTTGGTTAAGCTTCCGACTCTTGATTTTGGCTCAGGTCATGATCTTGGGGTCATGAGATCAAGCCCCTCACTGGGTTCCACATTGGGTATGGAGCCTGCTTAAGATTCTCTCTTTTGGGCGCCTGGGTGACTCAGTTGGTTAAGCGACTGCCTTCGGCTCAGGTCATGATCCTGGAGTCCCGGGATCGAGTCCCGCATCGGGCTCCCTGCTCAGCAGGGAGTCTGCTTCTCCCTCTGACCCTCCCCCCTCTCATGTGCTCTCTCTCTCATTCTCTCTCTCAAATAAATAAATAAAATCTTAAAAAAAAAAAAAGATTCTCTCTCTCTCTCTCTCTCCCCTTCTGGCCCCCCCCCTTGCATGCACACATACACTTCCTCTCTCTCTCTCTAAAAAAAAAAAAAGAGAGACTATTTTCTTAGAGCAGTTTTAGGTTCATAGCAAAACTGGGAGGTAGGTACAGAGATTTTCTACTCATCCCCTACCCTTTGCATGCATAAGCTCCTGCATTATCAACACCCCCTCCAGAATGGTTACATTAGTTACAACTGATGAACTTATACTGACACTTCATTATCACCCAAAGCCCACTGTTTACTTTAGGGTTGTTCTTGGTGTTACACATCCTATGGGTTTGGACAAATGTATAATGACATGTACTTACCATTATAGTACCCCACGGAGTAGTTTTACTGCCCTAAAAATCCTCTGTGCTCTGCCTATTCATCCCACCCTCCCCTCAGCTAACTGCTTTTTATCATTTTATTGGAAATGGTAGCTACTATGGTATATTTCCTTAAATGATTCCTGAAAGTCTTAATTTCTACAAAATGTGTTTCCTTCAAGTAAGATATCACCTGACACCTAGAAAAGTGTTGATTCTTAAGCAGTTCTGGTGTTAACACAGAAATGGATTCTTCTCCTAAAATAGAGTAAGAAAAACCTCGAGGCTCTCAACCATCTTTGTAGATACACACATCTTGACAACTTGCACAATGACTGTGGGTGAGCGTATTCCCTATTTGGACACCAGCCTTTTCCAGGATCGTGCGCCAGATGATTTTGCGAGTAGCAGATCCGTGCGGGGCATCATCCAATTTGAATATCCCTGTGGTATGTAGGAGGCGATTGTCACACCTAAGGATGAAGGGGAAGAGGAAGAAGAAGGTGAGGAGGAGGAAGAGGAGGAGAATGTGGAAGATGCACAGGAGCTCTTGGATGGCGTCAAAGAAAGCATGGAGCAGAATGCAGGTAGCGTGTCCAGCTTGGGGCTGCTCTTGTTAACAGGCTTTGTTTCCTTGTTATAAAAGACTACTTGTTTACTATTTAAAGTACAGAACATATAACACAGAAATTTCAATCATAATCCCACCCCGGCCTCCCCAGGAGGAAAAAATCACCATTGATATTTGGTGACTATCTGATCATAGGATGGGAAAAAACTCCCTAAGTTAACAATAATAAAAGACCAAGTGTATAGTCATAAATATTTTAGAAGCATCAAAAATCACTAATTAGGGTGCCTGGGTGGCTCAGTTGGTAAGCTTCTGCCTTCGGCTCAGGTCATGATCCTGGGGTCCTGAGATCAATCCCGCATCTGGCTCCTTGCTCAGCAAGGGGTCTGCTTTTCCCTCTACCCCTCCCCCCTGCTCCTGATATCTCTCTCTCTCAAATAAATAAATAAAATCTTAAAATCATTAATTAAAAGGCAAAGGACAAACCAGGAAAAGATATTTGCCACTAACATGATAAAGACGTAATATCCTTAATATATAAAATGCTCAGGCAAACTAGTAAGAAAATCATTAGATCCTTAATAGAAAAAAGTGGATGAATAACATGGAGCCATAATACATTCAGGAAGAAATACAAATAAGTGGAAAAATATCCTTACTCATTGGGTAACTGTAAGCAGTTTGTTGAACAAACTCACTGGGGTGAGGGGTCACTTTAAACACAAACTCGGGACCCATTCTCTCCCCTCTCCCGCTTGCACAGAGTTTCAGGCTGGTTCCATTGCAACTCCTAGATAATAAGTAAGTAGTCTCTTTGTTCATGCTTTAAGAAGTCCATGCCAACCAGATAACTGCAAGCTGTTTTGAACTTAGACATTTCCAAGGGACTTGGTTACTTGGCAGAAACCAGTGTAATTATTCGGAAACTAAAACCACTTCATTTTGATTTATGTAGACAGTCGAGATCCTCCACCAAACTGGTTTTACTGGTATCACCTATAGACTAGTCCAACATGTGAGCACTGGACTCTGATCCAACGGACTTTCTCCCCTCGTCACCCCCTCAAGCACGTTTGGCTTCTTTCACTTACCCCCTCCTCCTCTCCTCTTTGCTGGTGGCTGTTTCTGATCCTCCAGCGTTGGGCTGGGTGGGTGGGAAGTGGGGAAGAAGGACAGAGGCCTAAGCGGGGCCTGGGGACAGATGGCTCCTTCCTGGTGTTGCCCTTCACAGACCCTCCCACTGAGGACTGCCCACTGCATTCCTGGGGGCACAACTCTTTTTTTTTTTTTTTTTAAATATTTTTAAAATTTATTCATGAGAGATAGAGAGGCAGAGGGAGAAGCAGGCTCCCCGCAGAGCAGGGAGCCCGATGCGGGACTCGATCCCAGGACCCTGGGATCATGACCTGAGCTGAAGGCAGACGCTCAACTGACCGAGCCACCCAGGCGTCCCCTGGGGGCACAACTCTTGACTGCCCTCCCCACCTCTGGTCTTCTAGCACAGAGGCCGTTTGTCCCTCCAGGTGGTCCTCTCGCTAGCCACTCGGCTTCAAGAATTCTAGTGTCTCCATGCCTTCCTCTGAAGGTATCTCTCCCCCACCTCTCCTTGCCCCAGGCCACTCCAGTCTGGTGTTTAGGGGTGGAGAACATGGGCTTGTATGCACACACTGGATGTCCACTTCAAACAGGTAGCTGATTATCTGTGTCTTGGTTTCTGCTTTGGTGTGGGCTGGGCCGGGAGGAAATGGAATTTAGAATGCTGGAGATGTCCCAGAGGAAAAGGAAGGTACATAGAAAACCCAGTTTATTTTTCAAAAATTTTTTAATTAAAAAATTTTACTTATTTATTATTATTATTTTAAAGTAAGTAGGCTCCACACCCAACGTCAGGCTTGAACTCACGACCCTGAGATCAAGCATCCCATGCTCTCCTGACTGAGCCAGCCAGGTGACCCTTTTTTTTTTTAACTTTTTTTTTTAAGTCATCCCTGTGTCTGACACGGGGCTCAAACTCACAACCTCGAGATCAAGAGTAGCATCCTCTACTGACTGTAGAAAACCCAGGTTAATACTTTGAGAGAAAACATTGCCCCTGCCTTACCTATGAGATACGTGGGAGCCAGGATGCTGGTTTTAGGGAGACTACCAGCATCCTGGCTCCCACCACTTGGGGAAGGAGAAACAACCCAAGATAAGACATTCCCCTGTGAGGACACCTGGGGAAGGAAATCTGGCAAGGCCACAGGAGAGGGTGGAGGGCTGGAATGGTAAGGAATCTACAGGTGTCCATGGCCCTGGGTATATACACTGGAAGCCTGAGAGCTAAGGCCAGAGCAGGGCACTGGGAGTGGAACACCACCACCCCAAGAGGAGATGGAGGAGCGTCTAGGATTCAGGCTAATGGGATGAGACAAACCCTGGACAATATTTACTGGACAGAGACATGTAATTGGTCTTTGCAAGAACCCAAAAATCGTATCCAAAGTATGTCGCTGCTCTGCTCAAGCTCAAGAAGGGCCTGTCCTTGGCAGCCAACTCTGTTCTGCCCCCAAATGTAAAGAGAGGCCACTCTGGGGACACCTGGGTGGCTCAGTCGGTTGAGCGTCTGCCTTCGGCTCAGGTCATGATCCCCGGGGTCCTGGGATCGAACCCCACGTCAGGCTCCTTGCTCAGCAGGGAGCCTGCTGCTTCCCCTGCTTGTGCTCTCTCTCTGTCTCTGTCTCTCTCTCTGACAAATAAATAAATACAATCTTAAAAAAAAAGAAAAAAAAGGCCACGCTGGGTCAGCAGCCTCTGCCCCGAGGGGCCCTGGAAGGGGACAGAGGAAGTGGCCTGCAGCCACCCCCCCACCCCTTCCTACAAGATTGGAAGGGTTCATTCAGTCCCCTTTAACCTTAGGAAGGTTTTTTGTTGTTGTTGTTTGTTTGTTTGTTTGTTTTTCTTCCTCAAGTTTGTCCTCAAATCCTTCCTGTTCATATTTACCTGAAACTAGAATGTGGACCTTGATTATGTTTGGACAAAACAAGACTTCTGAGCTCCCTGCACAGACCTACATAGAAATTACACAGCCCAAGCGAGGACAGAGGTCAGCTCGCTTTTCCCTCCCATGACCCAATTTGTTAGTAAATAACTCACGATTCCAGTGAAACCAATTTCACAATCCCGCAGTGGGGCACCTCCATGTCCTGAGAATTCCACTCCAGTCGGCCCCTGACAATGCAGCCAAAATGGGGGCTTGGTTAAACCGGAACGCACCAGGTTGCCGATTCTTTGTGCTCACTTTATGTGTTTCAAAAGCATTGTGGGATTAATTGAAACTAGTTGGTGGGGGGTGCCTGGGTGGCTCAGCCGTTAAGCATCTGCCTTTGGCTCAGGTCATGGTCCCAGGATTCTGGGATCAAGCCCTGCATCGGACTCCCTGCTCGGCGGGAAGCCTGCTTCTCCCTCTCCCACTCCCCCTGCTTGTGTTCCCTCTCTCGCTGTGTCTCTCTCTGTCAAATAAATAAATAAAAATCTTAAAAATAAAATAAAATAAAACTAGTTGGTGGAGTTCCAGGTGGTCATTGGACTAGTCTTTCAACTTTTCTGTGAGTTTGAAAATAAAAATTGGGGGCGCCCGGGTGGCTCAGTAGGTTAAGCATCTGCCTTTGGCTCAGGTCATGATCCCAGGGTCCTGGGATCGAGCCCCGAGTGGGGCTCCCTGCTCAGCGGGGAGTCTGCTTCTCCCTCTCCCTCTGCTGCTCCCCCTGCTTGCGCTCTTTCTCTCAAATGAATAAATAAAATCTTTTAAAAAATGAAAATAAAAACTGGGGGAGGGAGGACGTATGTAACTGTATCAACATCCTAGTGTCCATCCTCTGCATGGATTATTTTGAAACGTTGGATGCACCTATTTTTTGAAACGTGTTTTAGTAATTGTGAATATGGATTCATATTAGCATTTTGAATATTACTTGAATGTGAAAGATAGACTTAAAAAAGAAAAAGCAGGTGGTGTTTTAAAGGCTGTCCAGTAGTGCTGTGTTCATTCATTTCAAAGTAGAAGTGACAGTCCCCTTCCAAGGAGCCCCACACTGCCAAGGTCATGGGTGTATCTCTAGGAGGTCACAGTTCTCTAGAGAGAGCCATTTGAGCTTGGCCCTTTGTGTACCCACATTCCATAGGTATCAGAAACTGCTGCTCGAGGTCCCTTCTTGCATACTGAACACTTCAGCTCTGTAACAAACAGGAGCGAATGGCAAAGCTGGCTGTGAAATCAACCAAGGGATGCATGGAGGGGCCTGAAGCTTGATTTCTGAGCATGTATGTGCCTTTGCCTCGGCAACAGAAACTTTGAAAATCAGAAATAGACTGCTTAGATAAAACCCATCTTCGAATTTTGCTGAATCCCTCGACACTTTATTTGGCTTTATTTCTTTGCACCACAGTAAACCTTACTGAGAAATAATGTCAAATCATTTCGAGGAATTTCATTATGCGAAATAACGCCTTTGATTTTCTTTCTTTCTTTCTTTCTTTTTTTTTGGTCTCAGCCCTAACATTTAAAGTTCTGGAAGATGCAATTAGTTTTGAATCAGTTCCTGCCTAATGAGTTGTGTGGCAATGGGAGGTAGAAGAAAGAAGAGGTGTTTTAATGACATCATTTTATTGTCATTAATACAGTGATTAAAAGACACCAAAAACCCGGATGCCTGGGTGGCTCAGTCAGTTAAGTGTCTGCCTTTGGCTCGGGTCAGGATCCCAGGGTCCTGGGATTGAGGGAGTAGGACTCCTTGCTCAGCTGAGCGTCTGCTTCTCCCTCTCCCCCTGCCTGTGCTCTCTTGCTTTCTCTCTGTCAAATAAATAAATAAAATCTTAAAAAAAAAAAAAAAAGGGGGCGCCTGGGTGGCTCAGTCGTTGGGCGTCTGCCTTCGGCTCAGGTCATGATCCCAGGGTACTGGGATCGAGCCCCGCATCAGGCTCCCTGCTCAGCAGGAAGCCTGCTTCTCCCTCTCCCACTCCCCCTGCTTGTGTTCCTGCTCTCACTATCTCTCTCTCTCCGTCAAATAAATAAATAAAATCTTTAAAAAAAAAAAAAGATTCCCCCTCTCTAAAACAAAATTAAAAAAAAAAGAGAGACCAAAACTATTTTATACCGTAGATCCACGGATAAACTAAAAGTATGGTATGACCCTAGAAAGAGCTTTGTAGATCAATTACTCAAAGTTGCCAAACTCACCATACTGTAATGCACACATTAAGCAATGTAAGGGCAGGGCCGTGTCTCAGAAATGGTAGCTGTTTGATGATTACAATAGAAGAATACATGAGTATCACAGTGAAGCTGCATCATATCGTCCTTTAACCACTATGCCTGTTTTAGAACAGACTCCTCCCTCCTCAGCGATGCCATATGCAACCTCCGGAATCCGGTCTCCAAAGCTGGAGAAGGAACTGTGTAGTGGGGCCAAGGTCAGGAATGCAGATTTGGAGAGACCCAGGGTGGGGAGGGCGTTCGTTCCTGCAGCTTTAAAGAGAACCGTGCCTTTGAGAGTCAGATCAAGCTCAATTTTTATTTTTTAATTTATTTTTTCCTTTTTATTATTTATTTATTCATTTTTAAAGATTTTATTTATTTATTTGAGAGAGAGAATGAGATAGAGAGAGCATGAGAGTGGGGAGGGTCAGAGGGAGAGGCAGACTCCCCGCTGAGTAGGGAGCCCGATGCGGGACTCAATCCCAGGACTCCAGGATCATGACCTGAGCTGAAGGCAGTCGCTTAACCAACTGAGCCACCCAGGCGCCCTTCCTTTTTATTTTTAAGTAATCTCTACACCCAACGTGGGCCTCGAACTCACCACCCCGAGATCAATTGCATGCTCTACCAACTGAGCCAGTCAGGCACCCCAAGCTTGATTTTTATTCCAATGCAGCAAATATTTATTACTATTGTTACACTATTAATAAGTCGTGTGTTAACAACACATGTGAGGGGTGCCTGGGTGGCTCAGTTGTTAAGCGTCTGCCTTCGGCTCAGGTCATGATCTCAGGGTCCTGGGATCGAGCCCCGCATCAGGCTCCCTGCTCAGCGGGAAGCCTGCTTCTCCCTCTCCCTCTCCCCCTGCTTGTGTTCCCTCTCTTGCTGTGCCTCTCTCTGTCAAATAAATAAATAAAATCTTAAAAAAAAAAACCCAAAGAGCAAACACATGTGAATACTATCTCACTTAAATCTTACAACAGAAACATTTATTTCTGTGTATTAAGGCTATTATTACTATGTCTTAAGGCTATAAGGCTATGTATTAAGGCATAATATCAAAACAGAATTGAGTGAACCCTGCTGGCAAGTGGGAACACTCGGGACATCTCCACTTGCTCCTTGTTCTGCTTCAGCCAGAAGTTGTGACTTTACCCAGAAGAATATTTGGGAATTTGCTACATCAGCATTTGCTTCTGGTCTTTATTGCAGACAAGCTCATTGGGTTCTCCTATTTTATTGTGCATTACAGTTCACGTGTCATGTTCAAAATACAAAACCACATATTTGTAACTTTAAGGGAAAATAAAAGATTTTCAGTAGTAATGTTGACTACACAACAAATTTTGAGATGGCTTTAGAATGTAACCACCATGTAGAATGTGACTCCCTAGTAATATATATTTTTTTCTTTTTACCAGGCCGACTAGAAGATCAATATATAATTAGATTTATCAAAGAAAAGGTGAAATCTATGCCTTGCAGGAATCAAGGTTATATTTTGGATGGATTCCCAAAGACCTATGATCAAGCTAAAGACCTGTTCAATCGTAAGTTTGAGTGTTCCCCTTATTTTTTATTTTTTTTGTAAGCTTTTCTTTCTTTATGTAAACTCTACCCCCAACGTGGAGCTTGAACTCACAACCTTGAGATAAGAGCCACATGCTCTGTGGACTGAGCCAGCCAGACACCCCTCCTTCATTTGAGTGCTTACATTCAGATAAGTTGCCACGTATCATAGTAATAGTCACTCAGTTAAAATTTAAAAATCAGAGAGACTGTGTCTAAAATACAGGCTTTTCCATTATTGGTTAGTTTTCTAGTTAACTTCTAGTTAAAATATTTTAATTTTTTGCCAAGTTGTCCATAGTGACAGCACGTAATGAACACAACAATGTATATTTTGTTTTATTAGAAGAAGACGAGGAGGAAGAAGAAGAAGTCAGAGGCAAAATGTTTCCCTTTGATAAACTAATCATACCTGGTAAGTTTAAAATATTTCTTGAAGGTCATATTTAGAGGAATGCCATTTTGCACCCAAACCATCTTTTCGATGTCAATAAAGCAGATCTCTCTCCCCTTCTCTCTCTCTTTTTCTTTTTTTTTTTTTTTTTTAGGGAAAAAGGGAAAACGATACCCTTAAACATAAACTCTCAAGCTAGGGAATGTATGGGGGCAGCAATCAGGAATACAGGAATACTAAGTTCTGAAATGGACAGAAGTCTCTTTGAGAATGTTCATTTCTGCTGCTCCCTCCGGGAACAAAGCACTGGGTGGCCAGTCCCCTGATGCCTTGACTTCTGAGTCAGTTGGCAAGATGACCAGGGACTGGACCCTTCCTACCATTGTAGGTGCTAGCCATGCCATCATCTTTCCCATCTTTCCCAAATCCAGGGTTGAGACTGGGCAGGTGCAGAGCGTCTTGGTTCACTGTCCATGTAAATACACAGTCGTTGCACGATGTCCTCTTGGAAGTAAAGCATAAACAACATATTCCACGAAAAAGGATTTGCTGAGTACCCGGCAGGCATTTCTTGTGACCTTGCCTTGAACTTTTCAAGTTTTTTTTTTTTTTAAATCAATTTGCATGCAGTATCATCATAGGAAACACAAAAACAGCTTTTTTTAGCAACTGAGCCCGAGGTCGTAATGGCGGCGGGGGGGGGGGGGGGGGTGCGGGGGCTCTGCTCACTTGCGTCAGAGTCCCCACCGGAGTCAGTTGATGACAGCTTGCCATGAAGCTTCTGGAAGCACTGGGGCTACCAGAAAGCAGTCATCCTCAGGGACAGATATTTACTGTTTGCCTGAGGGCCCTGAAGCCTGGGGCAGGAACTTGCAACAGCAAAGGGGTGGGTTGTCTTGGATTTCCCATGCATGTATGCATTGGGCTTAGAAAAAGTTAAAAAGTTAAAAAGTAAAGTCGATTAACCAGATCTGTCTGGTTTCTGAGAGTTTATCACTTTTGGGCAATATTCATTCATTGCAAACTGCATCGTAAATCCTCATGCTCTCACTGGGGCAGCTCAATGAACGATTTGTCTGTCATGTGCCCAGAACTGCACAAGATAGGAATTCCTTGAGCCTTTGCACGGTCCTGCCAGGCTGGAATTAGTCCCGTGGTTACCTGATCCAGAAGCCAAAGCCCAGGGACTTACCCAAGACCGCTTCCCTGGTACACAGAATGGCTTAAATTCAAACTCGGCCTGCTCTTCCCACTGCCTCCAAAACACAGAATTAATGAAACCCCTTCAGGAAATGGAATCACGAACATGAAACAGTCAACGATTCTTAAGCGTGGTCCCCTGGGCTGCCCTCCCTCTGCTGGATGTGGTCCAAACGGGTCGAACATGTCATCTACTTGGAATGTTTAGTCTGTTCATAGTCAGTTATCCTCTTTCTTTTTTTTTTTTATTTTTTTTAATTTTTTTTAAGATTTTATTTATTTATTTGAGAGAGAGAGAGCACATGAGAGGGGGGAGGGTCAGAGGGAGAAGCAGACTCCCTGCCAAGCAAGGAGCCCGATGCGGGACTCGATCCCGGGACTCCAGGATCATGACCTGAACCGAAGGCAGTTGCTTAACCAACTGAGCCACCCAGGTGCCCAGTTATCCTCTTTCTGGAAATTGTCATTATTTTCTGTCTTCCTGGAAGAAATGAGAGGATTGTCTCATTTGTCCCCGGGGGATTTGAGTACAGGGAGGTGGCTGAGTGAGAGGCCAATGCCATTGAAAGCAGGGTCCCCAGAGCAGGGGGTATGCCACACCATGCTGGGTCGCGTGGGGAAGTGTGCGAGGCTTGGTCAGGAAGCAGGAAGCATCGAGGGGAAGGCTAAGCCATTGCCTTAACTGGGGTTTCTGTGGGAAAGGCAAGGCAGGGCCGAGTAAACAGCTTTTTTTTTAGAGGATTGGCTAGTTTGAGCCAGTCCCAGTGGGTTTTGCTCTCTAGTTCCCTGGTACCTGGCTCTGGGATGATTTAAGGCAGGGAAATATTGGCTTGGTGTGTGAGAGTTATAAAAAGGGGGTGGTCATCTTGTATATGAGGGCCATGCTCCTGAGTAAGTGGTTGACTATCTTTAGGAATTAGCTAGTCCTGAAAGGGGCAGTGTCTCTCTAGGTGTGTAACCCCCTCCGGAGATGTCAAAACATCGTAAGATACAGAAAATAATAAATCTGATTAATACAAGTCTCCGTGCTTGATTTGAATGATAACGCATTTGAATCTGTGGTGACCCAGTCATAGGTGGTATTATCTCTCCTTGATAAATCGTTGCTTTTTACAACTGCTGCTAGCCTGCATCCAGTTCAGTTCTTTTCAGATCTCGTTGTTGAAGCAGACAAGTTTAAAGTCATACCTGCTTGGGGCTCCTGGCTGAGTCGCCACTCTTCATCTCAGGGTCATGAGTTTGATCCCCATATCGGACGTGGAGCCTACTTAAAAAAGTGAAAGTAAATAAATAAATAAATACAGTTATATCTGCTTGATGACTATGGAAAAAATGTTTAAAACACAGATTTTTCAGGGGCGCCTGGGTGGCTCAGTTGGTTAAGTGTCCAACTCATGATTTTGGCTCAGGTCATGATCTCATGGGTCATGAGATCAAGCCCTGTGTCAGGCTCAGTGGGGAGTCTGCTTGAGATTATCTCTCTCTCTCTCTCCCTCTGCCCCTCTTCAAATAAATAAATCTAAAAACAAAACAAAACAAAACAAAAAAACAGGGGCACCTGGGTGGCTCAGGCGTTAAGCGTCTGCCTTTGGCTCAGGTCTTGATCTCAGGGTCCTGGGATCAAGCCCCGCATCGGGCTCTCTGCTCAGCGGGGAGCCTGCTTCTCTCTCTCCCACTCCCCCTGCTTGTGTTCCCTCTCTCGCTGTCTCTCTCTCTGTCAAATAAATAAACAAAATCTTAAAAAAAAAAACCCAAAAAACAAAACAACAAAAAACAGATTTTCACATGACTCTAGATAGCCAAATACAGTGACCTCCTTGTTATATACAATCTTACCAGCAGAAATCTGTTACTTGCTATCCATAGTTAGCAGTACACGGACAGTAGATATTCCTTCTTTTAAAGAAAGATTTGTTTATTTGAGAGGGAGAGAGACAGAGAGGGCACGCAAGTGGGGGGAGGAGCAGAGAGAAAGGGAGAGAGAGAATCCCAAGCTGACTCTGAGCTGAGCTGGGAGCCCAACATGGGGCTCGATCTCACAATCCTGAGATCATGACCAGAGCTGAAATCAAAAGTTGGATGCTCAACTGACTGAGCCACCCAGGCTCCCCAGGACAGTAGATGTTCTGAATAATTATCTCGAGGTACTGCAAAATCCTGAAGTTCTGTCTGAATCATAAGAAAGGACTTTTAAAAATATCATCTGGGGGCACCTGGTTGGCTGAGTCAGTACAGCATGCAACTCTTGATCTTGGGGTCGTGAGTTCAAGCCCTACCTTGGGTGTAGAGCTTACTTAAAAAAAAAAAAATCATCCAGTGGGAAATATATTCCATCACGCTAAAGTTCTTTGAAATCTGGAAGCCAAGTACATCACTCACTGTTCATGGTACTTGATTAACTGGAATCTTCCTTCTCCCAATCACTGGGGAGAAAAATACAGCATTGCATTTTATTTTATTTATTTTTATTTATTTATTTTTTTAAAGATTTTATTTATTTATTTGTCAGAGAGAGAGACAGAACACAAGCAGGGGGAGAGGCAGGCAGAGGGAGAAGCAGGCTCCCTGCCGAGCAAGGAGCCCGATGTGGGACTTGATCCCAGGACTCTGGGATCATGACCCGAGCCGAAGGCAGCCACTTAACCGACTGAGCCACCCAGGCGTCCCCAGCATCGCATTTTAAAATTCTTAGATTACTAACAGAATTATTAACTTTTCATCTAGATGCCTGACGTCATGGAGCTTAACTAGATTCAAATTTCAGTGAATTTATTGACATAATTTCAATTCAAGTACTCTACCAGCATTTGGAGGTCCAGCTGTCTCCTCTCCTTTTCAAAATATAGCCACTCATGAAAATCAAATGATCACAGATGAGCATCTAAACTAAATTAAGATAGGTCAGAATAGTGGCAGCATCAGACTATGGTTATGAATTTATTGGATCTTGTTCCACAAGCTCTGTCCTCAACCTTTCTTTTCTTTTCTTTCTTTTTTTTTTTTTTTTAAAGATTTTATTTATTTGAGAGAGAGAATGAGAGAGAGAGAGCACATGAGAGGGGGGAAGGTCAGAGGGAGAAGCAGATTCCCTGTTGACAGGGAGCCCGATGCGGGACTCGATCCCGGGACTCCAGGATCATGACCTGAGCCGAAGGCAGTCGCTTAACCAACTGAACCACCCAGGCACCCCTCAACCTTTATTTTCACTGTTAACACACGAAGCAGATGGTATTCAATGGACATCCACCTGCCCCATAGGCACACTCTGCTCTGGGCTCTGCTCTGTACACTTACTTTTCTCACTCACTCAAGAAATCTTATTAGAATGCGTTTGAGTGAGGGTGTCTGCTTCTCCCTCTGACCCTCCCCCCTCTCATGTGCGCTCTCTCTCTCATTCTCTCTCTCAAATAAATAAATAAATAAATCTTTAAAAAAAAAAAGAATGCGTTTGAGTGAAAATGGCATTATTATGTGGCAAACCAAGAGAATTTAATTAATTAATTAATCTTTAAATGTCCCAATAAAACTTGATTTACAAAATCAGATGATGGGCCGGATTTAGCCCACAGGGAACCAATACAGTTTTAGGATAAAAATTAAACCATTTCCATGCTTTGCCAAACTCTTACAGGTAGCAAGTTATTTGCAATACACCTGGTTAATGATCTGGGCACCCTTGTACTCTGACCGTGTTGAGAACCTCTGAGAATAGTAACTCACGTAGAAAGTCTATTTCACTGATGTGCACTTTAACCATTCATTCCCTCAACAAATATCTACTGAACTTATACAAGAAGCTGGAGAAACAGCTGCTTTCAGTTTAAAAGAAAATCACAGGTTGGGGGCGCCTGGGTGGCTCAGTCGTTAAGCATCTGCCTTCGGCTCAGGTCATAATCCCAGGGTCCTGTGATCGAGCCCCACGTCGGGCTCCCTGCTCAGCGGGGAGCCTGCTTCTCCCTCTGCCTGCCGCTCCCTCTGCTTGTGCTCGCGCTCTCTCTCTGTCAAATAAATAAATAAAACCTTTTTAAAAAAGAAAAAGAAAATCACAGGTGGGTGAAATGATCCCCATCATTAATCTGATCCCCGTGTCCAACATCAGATAAGCGCTCTGTTGAATGGAAGGCAGATGCTTCCTAGTCAATTGCATTAAGTTAGAAGAGAGCTGGATCCTTGGGAAATTAAAATCCCAAGGGGAGTCCTTGTTTTTATTAATTTGCCAAATTGGCCATCAGTTTGCTCAGCTGCTAGTCTCTTTGGGAGCCCGTGATGCCGTGCTGGGAAAAGGGCAAAGTGGGGGTTGACTGGGAGGCGGTTGATGCCACAGGGTTATCAGAGATGTGCTAATTCCAATTTCTGCTGCTTTTTGTTATCAGATTTGTTTTTATTCGATGATTAGATTTGCTACTATTTGCTATTTGGTATTAGATTTGCTATTCTTTTTGTCATTAGAGATTTGCTGTTTCCAATTTCTGCTGCTTTTTTTAAAAGGGAAGGAAGGAAAGAAGGAAAAAATAGAAAAATAACAGATCTCACAAAATTCCAGCTGGTTGGGCCTCATCAGGTAGTGTCTGGAAATGTCAGTGATTTGTATCTACGTATCTTCCATGAGAGGCAGCAAGGAGGCCAGTCTGTCATGAGGTCTAGCCTGGTAACTGGACATTTCGGGTTAAGCACTGGTCCGGCCACCAGCACCTGCTAGTTTGCTCCTTCATCCTGGGGTTAACTCAGGAGCCTCTCTCTCTTTCCCCAGAGTTCGTTTGTGTGCTGGACGCCTCGGATGAGTTCCTGAAGGAGCGGGTGATGAACCTTCCTGAGAGCATTGTGGTGGGGACCCATTACAGCCAGGACCGCTTCCTCCGGGCTCTGAGTAACTACCGGGACCTCAATACTGAAGATGAGACTGTCATCAACTATTTCGATGAGATTGAAATCCACCCAATACATATTGGTATGAAACGAGCTCAGGACTAAGGTGAATGTGAAGAACCATTGCCAAGTGTCAGGACTACCCCCCCCCACCCAAGGCACCCCAGCTGCCTGCCTGTCATAGGGCTGGGGGCAGGGACGGGGAAGCAGAGCTATGTCCCTGGGGCCAGGAGGTCACAGGATAAACAGGGGAGTGCTCCTCCTGGGGAGTCCTTCTACTTGAGGATTTGGTGTGTGTGTTGGGGGGCGTGTTGGGTGTTGTTATATGAAAACATACACATATATTATGAAATCGAATACCAAACTGGCATTTTTTTTAAAGGACACTTCAAAGATATGTATATTTGCTGCTGGCTGCTTTGGGTCATTCTCCCAGCTTCCTCAGGGGCAGCGTTTTGTCCCTGTAGCATTGCAGGGCCCTGGTGTTCTTCATGGAGCCCCTCCTGGCCTTTATCCCGGCCATCTGACCCCTCCACTGCTACTCAGAAAGCAGATTGTTCTTCATTGCATTCCTCTTTGTTTCCAGTAAGCACTGAACTCAGATCTTAGCACCCAGCAGGTACTCAGTAAATAGGAGCTGTCATCAACCTCACCGTGGTGTCATTGTTCCTGGCTCCAAATCTCCGCTGTCATAAATGTTTCTACTCCCCTGGGCTTTGGTGGACCGCTAAACTTCCTTTCTGGCTTCCTGGATCTTGACATTTCTTCCTCCCCTGGGTTTGGTGAGAACCCCCTAGCCTGGTGGAAGCTTAGTGGCCAGGCCAAACCCCTGAGGCTCTCTCAGGGTCTCTCTTTGCCCTCAGGAGCCAGATGGGACAGCACCTGGACCCTGGAGCGCTGGGAGGGGTAGCGCCAAGGAACTACGTCCGCATGAGGCAGGAGAGCTGATTTCAGGGCTGGTTCTGCTCATTTGTGTTTTCATCTATGAAATGGGAAAATAACCCCTGGCTTATAGAGTTGTTCCAAATGCAGAGATAATAGGAAGTGTCTGGAGTATGGGGAAGTTCAACATGTGGTAACTAATTTTGTTATTACTAAGGCATAGCATAGCGTGCTATTAAGCACTAAAAAGATAATGCAATTTATAGATCTACAAAATCCATTTGGCACCCGCGGAAACAACTGGATTCTGTCCTCATCTGGACGTGTCTGTACACATTGGACCCACGTTTTCCATGTAAAACCTTAGGATTTGAATCTACTTATGGAAAGTAGCTCACCCTATTTGATTAGAGAACTGGGAGAGAACGGTGAGAAAATTGCACAAAAATAGTGATTGCCATCTTTTCAGTAAAGCTCAAAAAGGTATTTATGGAAAAATCAGGGGAGCCCCGGGGAGAAATGTTGAGAAAGACAGAAATGAGGGGGAGGAGTGGATGAGTGGTCATTGCGTTCCTGTCTCATTCTGTGCCCGTCACATTTGGCCTCATCTCTACCCCGGATAAGCAGGAGATGACGTAAAAGGGAGGGAAGAAATGGATCTTAGGGATGAGTATGGGAGAGCGGTCAAGGTCAGGAATGCAGACCAGCCTCAGAAGGATCAGGAATGGGGCTGGCACCTACATTTTCTCTCTGCACCTTTGGACTCCTCTTCTCTCTTGGAGTCTCTTTCTTTCCAGCTCTTTGGACCATCATTTCTCCTCCATCACCCACATGGTGAACTGGGGCCGCCCCACAACCCAGGAGTTTCTACCCTGGGAGCCAAGCCTAGAGCTAGACTTTCCACCCTAATAACACATCCCTAGAAGGGCAAATCCAAAGTCATGGTTTGGGCAGGTTCCCACCCCCAGTCAGCAATTCCCCTGTCCCAGGGTCAGGGCCAAAGTATTGGTTTGGGCAGCACTAGTCTCCAAACGTGAGCCTCTTCAAAAGCGTTTCAGAGCACTTTCAAGCACATCAAGTTGTAATTACTCTGTTAGAGAAATTGGGAGAAATACATTTAAATGTCAGGGCACAGGCAACAAGTGGAATATATGAGTTTTGTATTATTTTGGTTTTGTTTGCTTTTGGGGGGCTGGCTTCCTCCCACCAAGTGATACATTGACCCAGTTCTTCCCCTCTTCCCATGCAGAAGCTAGAGGTGCCTCTAGTCTGGGTCAAGGTCATACTGTAGGAACATAGGGAGCAGGCATGGCCATGCTTGTGCCTGGGGCGGGGTGAGAGGAGCCTTACCCCTAGGAAGGTCTGAGGTGCTGAGAACCAAAATCGCCCACTGCACACCCTTCCATGGGGGCACCTTCCAAGGGAGTGGTGTAGAATTTAGTGTTGAGTGACTTTGTGGAGAAACCCATTATTTACCAAGAAGCTGCTGTGGGTTTTTTGTTTTGTTTTGTTTTTGGTCTTGATTTTTTTTTTTTTTTTAAAGATTTTATTTGACACAGAGACACAGCAAGAGAAGGAACACAAGCAGGGGGAGTGGGAGAGGGAGAAGCAGGCTTCCCGCTGAGCAGGGAGCCCGATGCGGGGCCCGATCCCAGGACCCTGAGATCATGACCTGAACCGAAGGCAGACGCTTAACGACTGAGCCACCCAGGCACCCCTTGGTCTTGATGTTAACATTAGTCAGATATTCTGGAATTTGGACTTTTCCTGATTCAAGTAGGCTAACTGAAATGGTTTGTTTTTCTTATGAATTGGAAATGTGTCCCAGGATCACTGAGTCTCAGATACAGAAAAAAAAGAAATGGAGGAAATCCTATCTGGTTTTCAAAAAGTGCGAACTTCCTTCTGTGGAAACCCCCATAGAAGCATCTTTCTCTGCTTGGATGCTTCCAGGGATGGATAACTCTTTTTTTTTTTTTTGAGGAGGTCCTTCCGCCACCCCCCCCCAACCCCAACTCAAAATCAGCGCTGTCAGAGCTCAAAGACTGAGACCCAGTCTTCCAGCCCTGGGACTCCCAGCCACGGCGCTGATATTTGCCAGCGAGCCAAGAAATCCTGAACCGTGCTGGCCACTGGAACACCAGTGCGGTCATTTCCGTAATGTACCATGGCACATTTATGGGAACAAAGAATTTTCTGGAATGTGATCTCAGAGTATGTTGCAGAATGTATGTGTGTGCTGATCTCCTTCCTCTCTCCTGGTATTTAAAGATGTAGGAAAACTTGAAGACCCTCAAAACAGACTTGCTATCAAACAGCTCATCAAAGAGATCGGGGAGCCTCGAAATTATGGTTTAACAGATGAAGAAAAGGCAGAAGAGGAGCGGAGGGCTGTGGAGGAGCGGCTGGCCAAGGAGGCGATGGACGAAGCAGAACGGGAGGCCAAGGAAGCCGTGGAGTTGGCCGAGAAGATCGCTCGCTGGGAGGAGTGGGTGAGTGAGAGTGTGGATGGGTTGGGGGTGGGGGGTCAAGCCATTTAGGACAGCTGCATTTCCCATCCTGCTTGAAGAGAAATGTCATGGAAATACCCAAGCACGTTTTTTGTTTTTTGTTTTGTCATATGACCATTTCCTAAAAGATGCCCTTGGTCTTTGCTTGGGATAAATAATCACAATAACAGTAACTAGCTGTCGCCAGGAGTATTGATAATCCAGATCCCTGTAACTGGGTCCCCTGGTGCCACATGCCAACCTTGGGATTTCCTCTGATTTTCCTCCATTTATCCATCTCACCTGGGTGGTTGGCCTCCTTCACCCTCTCAATCCCCCAAATCATGGAGTCTTACCTATTCTGCTTCCGAAAATCGTACTCAGATCCACCCACAGCTCCTCACTTCTGGTCAGGGTTGGAGTTTCTCGCCAGAATTACGGTGCCTCCTCACTGGTCTCCCCACGGTGCACCTGTCCCTTTCCAGCCTGTTCCCATGCTGCCGCTGGCCGTCCTCCTAACATCCAGATCCACGAGAGCAATTCCCTGTTGAAACGCTTCACAGGCTTGCATCACTGTGAGACCAAAGTCCAAACTCATGATGGGGGCCCTCAAGGTTCTGGCTTGATGCATTTCAACAACCTACCATCTGCGCAACTAACTTCCTCGCCTGCTTTGAGTCTTTCCTAAAAAGTCATCTTTCAAGGAAGCCTTTCCTGCACACCATATTTAAAATGTCAACCCCATGGGGCGCCTGGGTGGCTCAGTTGGTTAGGCGTCCGCCTTTGGCTCGGGTCATGATCTCGGAGTCCTGGGATCGAGTCCAGCGTTGGGCTCCCTGCTCAGTGGCGAGTCTGCTTCTCCCTCTCGCTTTGTGCTCTCTCCCTCTGTGTTCTCTCTCTCGTTCTTTCTCAAATAAATATATAAAATCTTTAAAAAAAATAAAAAAAATGTCAACCCCTGCCGCTCCCCACCACCTGTCCTATCCCCTTTTATATTTCTCAATTTCCCTCTTTTTGCACTTATTCTCATGGACTATTTATTTTATATATTTATCTTGTTTATTGTCTTTTCTCTGTGCAGAATTTAAATCACAGGAGGACAAGGATTTTTGTCTATGTAGTTCACTACCATACTTCCAATGCCAAGAGCAGTGCTTGGCATGTCATAGACAGTCAACAAGTATTTGTGGAAGGAAGGGGGAGACAAAGGAAGGGTGTCCTTATGCACACATCTTTGGGTGCCTGGTTATCTCCTTAGCACGAATTCCTGAATTTTGTTAGATCAGACTACAGGTGGTTTAATTTTTTTTTTTTAAGATTTTATTTATTTATTTGCGAGAGAGAATGAGAGACAGAGAGCACGAGAGGGAGGAGGGTCAGAGGGAGAAGTAGACTCCCCGCTGAGCAGGGAGCCCGATGCGGGACTCGATCCCGGGACTCCAGGATCATGACCTGAGCCGAAGGCAGTCGCTCAACCGACTGAGCTACCCAGGCGCCCCAGGTGGTTTAATTTTTGATACATATTTCGAAACTACCTTCTAGCAAGGGTGAAGCAGCTCACAGCTTGTCTGCCAGTGGCTTTCCCTTCACTTCCTCTAACCCTGCTTTCTCAGTTTTGCTCACAAAATATCAACCTGATAAACAAAACCCCAACCCACTGCTTTAATGTTCATCTCTCCGGTCAGGCATGTAACAGCTCTTCCTATGTTTCTTAGGTTGCACGTTTTCTCTGCTTGTGTTTGGCGGTGTGTCCTTTTCTTAGTATTTTGCAAGAACAGCTCCTGATAAGGTAGTGTAGTCATAGAAACAGGAATGGCCTCAGGAGACAAGGGTTTCCCAAGCTGTGTTGCTAGCGTCCAAGGCTTGCTCCTTCTCCTTCTAAGTTTGTGGCTCTGTGCCTCCGTTTCTCCATCTGTAAAAGGAGGATGATGATAGTACCTGCTTCATACAGCGACGGGGGTGAGCGACGGGATGGGGGTGATGAGTCAGTATGTGCATAAATATTTGGTCAGTGCCTGGCAAACTGTGTGCATCTCGTGATAGCCTAGCTTTTTAATAATCTGTTGCAAATAGTTTTTCTCAAACTCATCAGTTAGTTATCTTTTGGCAGCACTTATGGTGTCTCTTCTGGACATAAAGAAGTTTTATGGTGGTATGTAGTCAAATCCATCAATCCGTTTCCCGTGTTGATTTCTGGGTTTGCTGTCTTGCTGGGAAAGACTCTTTTTGAACAAATAATACCGGTTAGGACTCTTTATCTTGCAAGTGACAGAAAAGCAAACTCCAAATGGCTTAGAAATAAAGAAAACTTATGGATTCACATCAAAGTCCAGGGAGGTAGGGCTGGCTTCAGGCAAGGCTTGATATAGTGGCTCAGATGGTGTTACCAAGGACCTGGGGTCCCTATCTCTGCTCTGCCCTCCACATTGGCATCATCCTTAGGTTCTACCTGATAAAAGTGCTTATCCTTTACTAACATCCAGAGCCGGGAGGTGGGCTGGACTGATGGGCTTAAGTCCCACCTAAACCACCAGGCTAAGAAGGGAGACTTCTCAAAGGAAATCTGGAAATTACTATTCCCAAGAGAGGAGGGCCCATATGCTGAGCAAGGAATAACACGCGGCCACCAGATGAATGAATACCTTCTAGACTTTCTATTAGCACTTCTGTGATTCTTTCCTTTGTTCCTTCCTCCCCATCCTCCCACTCTTACTTTCTTCCTCTGGACAGCTAAAAGTTATCTTGATTTAAGAAGTGAGTTTGGGATCCAGTTTAATATTTTCTAGATTACTAAACAGTTGTTATAACACCATTTATATCTTTTGTCTGCTGTTTGCAATGCCATCTTTATCATAATGTGGTGACCACGTACAGTGGTATCCGGTTCTAATGCACTCTGCGGTGAATCGGGTGAAAGTGTTCTCCCCTTTCTGTCTGTTTACCCCACCCCCCAAATGTTCTATTTGTAGAATAAACGACTAGAGGAAGTGAAAAGAGAAGAAAGAGAATTACTAGAGGCCCAGTCTATTCCCCTGAGAAACTATTTAATGACCCACGTTATGCCAACACTGATGGAGGGGCTGAATGAGTGTTGTAAGGTCAGACCGGATGATCCCGTTGATTTTCTGGTAAGAGATTTTTTTAAAATATCAATTTGAGGGCGCCTGGGTGGCTCAGATGGTTAAGCGTCTGCCTTCGGCTCAGGTCATGATCCCAGGGTCCTGGGATCGAGTCCCGCATCGGGCTCCCTGCTCCTTGGGAGCCTGCTTCTCCCTCTGTTTCTCTCTCTCTCTCTCTCTCTGTCTATCATGAATAAATAAATAAAATCTTAAAAAAAAAAAAATTAAAAAAATAAATAAAAATATCAATTTGAAAATAAAAGATGCCTGAATCTAAACAGAAAGCTAGCTGAGATAGAGAAACTGTGTGTCTGGTTATTTGGGAAATAGCCTCTAAGACCTTCACAGTTTATAGTAAGATTTTCTTACTCATTTGAAAGTAAAGATTTATGGGGGCGCCTGGGTGGCTCAGTTGTTAAGCGTCTGCCTTCGGCTCAGGTCATGATCCCAGGGTCCTGGGATCGAGCCCCCGCATCGGGCTCCCTGCTCCGCGGGAAGCCTGCTTCTCCCTCTCCCACTCCCCCTGCTTGTGTTCCCTCTCTTGCTGTCTCTCTCTCTCTGTCAAATAAATAAAATCTTAAAAAAAAAAAAAGTAAAGATTTATGTACTTTTATTTTTTTATTTTATTTTATTTATTTATTTGACAAAGAGAGAGGAGCAGGGAGCCCGATGCGGGGCTCGATCCCAGGACCCTGGGATCATGACCTGAGCCCAAGGCAGACACTTAACCAACTGAGCCACCGAGGTGCCCGTAAATAAATAAAAATCTTAAAAAAAAAAAAAAAGTAAAGATTTATGTACTTTTATTTTTGAATTATTAACATTAGTAGTAGTGTCTTCTAAATTGACTTGTCTTTTTTTCCTTTCTTTCAATTATAGGCAGAGTATCTCTTCAAGAACAATCCTGAAATGCAGTGAAACTTTCAAGATCGTGTGCGATATACCTTTACAGAGATAGAGATGAGGTTAACAGTGTAATTTGAAAATTTGCTTGAAAAAAAAGTTTTTCCAGTTTTGGGGAAATTCTTTGTCTTCCCCACAGGCAAATACTTTGTTATTTTTTCTTAATACTTCGTAATTTTTTTTTGCAAATACTTTATTAGGTAGAGTCATTATAAAAAGCTGATGGCAATGAGTGACTTCATTAAAGAACTTTATTTGAAAGGTAAATTGATAAAGTATCTGTGCCATAAACTATGGTTCATGGACAGATATTGATTTAATGTTTCATTCTTAGTCAAAGTGTTCTGTGCACTTGGATTTACAGTAATTTATAGCATGAAGAAAATCAGACTATATATGATTTGAACACGTAGGCTAATGACTTTACACAGTCTGCTATTGCCGTGTGCCAATGGGATCAGAAAGAAAGGAAAATGGTTTATGCTTTGTTGACTCACACTGAGTCAGATGTCATTGGCTTCCACTAGGTTAAGTTTTGAGTTCAGGGTTAGTACCTTAAGCGATGAGTCAGAGAGGGAATTGTAAACCTTTTGGTAGAAAAAAATCCCGTAACAGAATGAATGATCCTAAATATTTGGGATAACTAAAAGTTGAATATTTTAAACAAACTTTACAATATAGGCGTAAGCCATCAATCTCTGTGGTCTTTCCTAGCTTGAAAAATCCCATCATTTCTAGAATTACACTGAATGAGAAATTACCCTGAGTGAAAAATGTATTAAAATCTACTCCATCTCTTTAAATAATGTAATCTGAATATAACTGCACTGTTTTTTTTTTATTATTATTATGGTAAAATACGTACAACATAACATTTACCATTGTGACCATCTTAAAGTGTAAAAGTCCAGTGACAATAAGGGCATTCCCTGTGTTTGTTCCATGAAAGGGAGTTAAATGCAAAACGACCTCCGAAGGCTGAGGCGGCAGGAAGACCAGAGAAAAAGGCTGACAAGTCCAGCTTGACAAGAAATGGTTTATTAAGGAGACTTATGAACAGAAGTGTGTCTCAGGGTAGCCCCAAGACGAGTAGATCCCCGAAACCCCACCCCCCACCCTTAAGAGCTGCTTTTATTGCCCTAGGGGCTGGGAATCCACCCAATGGGAGAATAGGTGTGTGTTGAGGCACCTGGGTGGCTGTTGAGCATCTGACTCTTGATTGCGGCTCAGGTCATAATCTCAGGGTCGTGAGATCGAGCTCCGCTGGGCGTGCAGCCTGCTTGAGATTCTCTCCCTCTCTCTTCGCCCCCTCCCCCTTTAAAACAACAACAATAACAGAAAGAATAGGTCCTAATTCCAGGGCACATCAAGGACCTTATGCCCTAAAGGTACACGTAAGGGTGTGGTTAAACAAAAGGAAAGAATGTGAGGGAAGGACTGAGCTTGAAAAGGCTTCAGGTCACAGAGCTGTCCGCCTGTCAGCTGTCAGCCTTTGCCCAAGATGGCATTAGTCTGGTTCACACAGTGCGGGATCCTCATCACCACTACCTAGTTTTAGAACCTTCCCATCACCCAGATGGAAATCCTGTCCCCCATACTATCCCTTCAACCCAGCTCCTGGCAACCACCAATCTGCTTCCTGTCTCTACGGATTTGTCTCTTCTGGATATTTACATAAACAGAATCACACAATATGTGGCCTTTTGTGTCTTCTTTCACTAGCATGTTTTTAAGGTTCATGCTGTAGTGTGTTATCAGGGCTTCATTCCTTTTTGTGGCTGAATAATATCCCACCACATGCTGTTTAACCATTCATTCGTTGATGGACCATTTGGGTCGTTTCCACCTTTTAGATACTGTGAATAATGCTGCTATGAACATTTGTGTACAGGTTCTTGTTTGAACAGCTGGTGTCAATTTTGGGGGGCGGATACCCAGGAGCGGAATTGCTGTCACTCAGTAGTTCTATGTTTAACTTGCTGAGGAACTGCCAAACCTCTCCGCAGTAGCTGCATCATTTTCCACTCCCACCAGCAATGCATGAGGATTCCAATTTCTCTGCATCCTTACTAATGCTTGTTAATGTGTGTGTGTGTGTGTGTGAGAGAGAGAGAGAGAGAGATGCTAATGGGTCTGAAGTCGTGTCACACTGTGACTAAGCATGTTTTCATATGCTTGCTGGCCATTTGTATATCTTCTTTGGAGAAATGTACATTCAAGTCCTTTGCTCACTTTGTATTTGTGTTTTTGCTACTGAACTGTAAGAGTTTTTAATATATTCTGCATGTAAGACCCTTTTCAGATATATGATTTGCAAATATTTTTCCCTATTCCATGGCTTGTCTTTTCACTCTCTTGATGGGTGCCCCTGAATGCAAAAAAGCTCTTAATTTTAATGACATCCAATTTACCTATTTTTTCTTTTGCTTCCTTGCACTACTTTTGACCCTTACATTTTAATCAAAAGCACTACGTAAATAAAGAGAACACATCTTCAAGCTTGAAGTCATTAGCCTTTATAATAGTTACCTTTCATGCCTTCACGTTGGTTACATTTCATGACCTTGCTTCTTAGCTCACTGAGAAAACCCAAGCAATCAAAAGAGCCATTCTATCCTCCTCCTGCAAACTAGCTCTGTTTCCCTTCCGTGCTTCCATCTGAGACCAACTCCTGACTTGTGCCCTGGATGCCAGCCGGTCTCACATCATCAGATGCTGCTCCTAGAACTCTCTCTTCTCTCTCACAGCCTGATTTCTCCTTCTCTTCTGGATCATCACCCTTTGCTTCCAACTTAATGAATTAGCTCCTACACTTCAAAACGAAATAAGACAAAAACGGATTAAAATGCAAAAACCTTCCTAGCCCTCTGCATTCTCGTCCAGCCATGGCCCCAATATCCTGTTCCTCTTTAGATCAAGGTTACCAGTGACCTCCAAATCCAACTGTGAAATCTTACTTGACCTCTCTGAGCATTTTATCATTTGCTCTTTGAAATCCTCTTTTCCCTCCACCTGAATGTCTAAAGCATGGCCAATCCCATTCCTAAGCACACTCGCCCCTCCCCTCCACTGCTGTTCCCCCATGCCCCCATCTAAGGGATTGGCAAATCCATCCTTCCAGTTGTTCAGGCCCCAAACCTGGTGTCACCTTTGACTCTTTTTTTCCTTATCCACACTCAGTTCTCCAGTGCATCATACGGGCCCAACTTGTCTGCTTGCTTCTCACCCCTCAGACACTACTGTCCTGGCCCAAGACACCACCATCTCCCACGTGGATCGAGGCTGTCACCTGTCCCTGGGCTGCTCCTGTCACTGCTCTTAACATATCAGCAGGGGGATCTTTTTCAAACAGATATCAGATCCCCTCAAAGCCCTCCAAGGCCTTGCCCTTTCATGTAGGGTGGAAGGCAAAGACCTGACCTAGCCTACGAGGCCCGATATAGTCTGACCCCAAATGACCTCCCTGCCCCCTCACTTTGCTCTTCATTGCCAAGCGCAGTCTGCTTTGGGGCCTTTGCCTGGAATCTTCGGCCCACACGTATCCCTGTGGCTCACTCTCACTTCATCCTTGGCTTGGATCAAATATGTCCTCCAAGGGACCTCCTCAGACCATCCTCTTGATGACATTCCACTCTGTTCCTTTTCTCTGCTGCACTGACATCATTTTATAAGCCTATGAGTTTATTGTCTCTTTCCCCCCACTAAAATGGAAGCACCACAGGGGCGGGGATTTTGTTTTTTTCTGTATCTCTAGAGATGAAGAAGGTACATAGCACACGGTAGAGATGTATAAATATTAGTGAATGAAAGCTATTTAGCTGAAATTTTGTTACTTATTTTATATAACTAATTCAAATCTCCAGTCCTTTGACAAAGTCCATAATACACATTTCCATAGGCTGTGATGGGATACTTGAGTAACTCTGAGGGTCACTAAGAGGCTTTACTAAGTGGCACTGATTTTGGCGAATTCATATAGAGTCCAGCCCTCCGCCATGCAAGTTAAAAAGAGCGATCTCAGCCATGTCTTCGGTCAGGCAGGACCCTGAGATGCTGACTTGTCTTAACTAACCTCCTAGGAGACCAGGAGAGAAGACAGAGTACTGATTGGACTTACAATGAGACACATGATTGTTGAGCGGGAGGTTACTTGCACCCATTTCACCAGCACATTCTCGTCCTAGAAGCAGGTTATCTACTCTGAGTAGCCGGATGATCACAAGTGCTTGGGGAACGCAAAACCACGACAAGGCGTTGGCTTCCGCTAGCTTGCTCTGTCCTCCCCGACCCCCCCCACCCCCGCCGCCCCAACATACCTGTCCTGTGTTCTGGTTCTTCCTGACAAGGTGCACTTGCCTAGGCTTTTGGGTGGGCGGTGAGTTTTTACCTCCATGACTCCCCTTGACACATTCTCTGTCCTGGCCCAAGACACCACCATCTCCCACCTGGATTGCGGCTGTCACCTGTCCCTGGGCTGCTCCTTCGGCGATGGCGCTTATCATATCAGCAGGGGGATCTATCTTTTTCAAACGGATGTCAGATCCCCTCAAAGCTCTCCAAGGCCTTGCCATCTCATGTAGGGTGGAAGACAAAGTCCTGACCTAGTCCTGACCAAAGACCTGACACCTGGCTGGCTCAGTCCAAACAATGTGTGACTCTTGATCTTGGGGTCATGAGTTTGAGCCCCATGCTGGGTATAGAGATTACTTAGATAAATATTTTTAAAAAAGAGTAAAAAGCCAAGCTTCAGAATTGGGAAGATATTTACAATGGATATACATAGATATGCACAGATACACAGTAGATAAATGACAGAGGACCTGTACTCAGAATATGTTAAAAATTCCTCCAAGTCAGTAAGACTGACAGTCCCAATTTTTAAATTTTCTGACAATCCAATTTAAAAATAGGACAAAGACGTGAGAAACCACTTCATAAAAGAGGATACCCAAATGACCAATTAGCACATTAACAAGTGTTCAAAGGCAGTGATCATCAGAGAAATGCAAATGAAAACTGCAGGGGGATTCCAGCACAATGCTGCCAGATGGCGCAAATTACATGGGACTGTTTACATCAAGTGCTGGGGAGGATGTGGAGCAACTGGAACACACATGTCTTACTGGTGGGACCACAGATTGGTACTATCCCTGTGATAACCTTTGGGAGTACTTACTAAAGCTAAGTATGGGTATACACATGATCCAGCAATTCCACTCTTGGGTCTATGCCCAAGAGGGATGAATGCTTAGGTCTACAAAAAGGCATGTACAAGAATATTCAGAGCAATATTACTCATAAAAGCCCCGAACTGGGAAAAAACCCAAATGTCCATCAATAGGAGAAAGATATACTGTGATATTTACAGTAGGAGAAAGATAGTGATAGTAGAGAATAGTACACAGCAATGAAAAAGAATGAACTGTCACTCCCACAACAAAGTCTCATATAGTGTTGAGTGAAAGAAGTTATTACATAACAAGGGTGAATAGTGTATGATTCCATGTGTATGAAGCTGAAAAACCGATATAACCGGTCCATAGTGACAGAGGTCAAAATAGGGGTTACGTGGCAGTGGTGGTGGTAATGACAGATGCTTATTCACTGGGAGGGAGTGTGCTGGGGTACTGAACATGTTCTCTGTCTTGATTCAAGTACTAGTTACATGAGAGTGTGCAGAGGATAAAAATCCATACAGCTCAATAGGCGGTATTATGGGGGGGGGTAAGCACAAAGGCCTTCATGCTTGAACACGTTACTGTTTAATTGTACTTTAGTAATCTTTTAAAAAGGAACTGCTATTCTACCTTAAAAAAATGAAATACACCATGTACCCTAAACTAAAAACAAAACAAAAAGCTAAAAACAAAACAACTCCTTAAAATGTGGACCTGTTCATAGCCATAGAGTTCCTGAGATCCACTTTGGGAAAGAAAAATACCATTTGAATTCCCATTAAGAAAAATTAGTCTTTTATGTTAAAAAATGGAAATTAATCAAAATGCCATTCAGATTCTTTATTTAGAGTATTTTAGAGTATGACACAGTATTAGGTGTTAGATACAAAGTCAGTTTGGTTGAGAAGGCAGGCAGACTCTGCAATGGCTCCCAGTGATCTCTGCCTGATGGTATTCATGCCTTTTCAGTGTGGGTGGAACTCTGTGATTGGCTTCTATCCAATGGAATTCGGCAAATCTTAGGTTACCTGAGACTGTATGAGGTCACGCTAGCAGAATCTTTTGCCTTCTGTGCTTAAATACTTTGATGAAGCCAGCTGCTCTGTTGGAGAGACCCACATGGCTAAGAACTGAGAGGGCCCTTGGCAACCAGCCAGCAAGACACTGATACCTTCAATGCAATAGCTCTGAAGACCTGAATCTTGCCAACAAATGTGTGTGGAAGTTAAGTCCTTCCATAGTCGAGCCCTCAGATGAGACTCCCTCTTCCCCCAGCCCACCATGAATGTAGCTTTGCTAGAGGCCCTGAATTGGAGGACCCAGCTAAGCCGTGTCCAAATTCCTGACCCCCCAGAAACTGTTAAATAATGCGTTTTTTTGTTTTTTGAAATGTGTTTTAAATAGTTTGAAATTTGTGGCACATTGTTACACAGCACTAAATAACTAGTATCATTGAATATGCATCATTATTTTCTAGGAGTTAGCAACCTGAGATGATCATTGTTATGGACTGAATGTTTAAATGTCCCAAAATTCGTATGTTGAAGTACTAACCCCCTCCATGTGACTGTATCTGGAGATGGGGCCTCTAAGGAAGTAATTAAGGTTAAGTGGAGTCCTAAGGGTGGGGGCCATGATCCAGTAGGATTAGTCTCCTTAAAAGACACCAGAGAGCTGTTCTCCCTCTCTGTCCCTCACCTTTCCTTCCCTCCAATCACCTCTCCCTCACTCCCTCTCCCCACCATGGGAACCCAGTGAGAAAGTCGCCATCTACAAGCCAGGACGAGTGTCCTCACCAGAAGCTGGTCATGCTGGCACCTTAATCTTGGACTTCCCAGCCTCCAGAACTGTGAGAAATACATTTCTATTGTTTTTTTTTTAAGATTTTATTTATTTATTTGACAGAGAGAGACACAGCGAGAGAGGGAACACAAGCAGGGGGAGCGGGAGAGGGAGAAGCAGGCTTCCCGTGGAGCAGGGAGCCCAATGCGGGGGCTCGATCCCAGGACCCTGGGATCATGACCTGAGCCGAAGGCAGACGCTTAACAACTGAGCCACCCAGGCGCCCCTACATTTCTATTGTTTAAGCCACCAATTATTCTGTGGTATTTTGTTATGGCAGTTCATGCTAAGATAATTACCAACCGTTTTTGTTTTAGCCAGATTAATTACAGAACTGAAAATAATTGAATGGAAAAAAAATAACTGAACGGAAATACTGGGCAAATCTAAGTTGCCTTTAAAGAATCAGAAACAACTTAATTCTTTTTTTTTTTTAAGATTTTATTTATTTATCTGAGAGAGAGAGAATGAGAGAGAGAACACGAGAGGAGAGAGGTTCAGAGGCAGAAGCAGACTCCCCGCTGAGTGGGGAGCCTGATACGGGACTCGATCCTGGGACTCCAGGATCATGACCTGAGCCGAAGGCAGTTGCTTAACCAACTGAGCCACCCAGGTGCCCCGAAACAACTTAATTCTGAAGTACCAATATATGCCAAGCATGGTTTTGTGCTTTGGGCTTAGAATAGTTTGAACAATACAGTTAGGGTTCCTATCTTCATGGAGCTTAGATTTTAGTAAGGATGACAGAATAAGTAAAAAAAAAAAAATTAGTGAGGAAGTGCTGGTTATGTGATAAGGATTATAACGCAAGTAGTTTACATAAGGTGGTCTGGAAAGGCACCTGGGAGGCAGTGACATCTGAGCTTTGACAGGCTGAGAACAAGCCAGCCATGGGAAGGGCTACTGCAGCAGTTCAGAGGGGGACAAGCACGGAGGCTCTGAGGCAGCAAGGAGCTGAGCGTGGTTTTTTTCTTTAAGATTTTATTTATTTGAGAGAGAGCACGAGCAGGGGGAGAGGGAGAAGCAGCCCAGCCCCCCCCAACTCCCCAGTGTGGGGCTCGATCCCAGGACTCTGGGATCATGACCTGAGCCGAAGGCAGGTGCTTAACCAACTGAGACACCCAGGTGTCTCAGCACCCAGCACCCCTAGAAGCTGAGCATGTTTAAGGAAAAGAGGCCAGTAGGGTTGAAACACAGGGAGGAAAGGGGCAGAGTTTGAGATGAGGTTAGAGAGAAAAATCAAGAGGCAGATCACCCAGGCCTTGTAAGCCTACTGTCAAGTTTGGTTTTATTCTAAGAGTGATGGGAAGCCATTAAACTGAGTTTTAAGTGAGAGCATGATAAAATCTGAGTTATGTTTTCAAAGTCCAGCTGCTGTATGGAGGATGAATGGAAGGAAAGCATAAACAGAAGCAGAAGAGCACGGAGGCCGCCCCAACCGCCCAAACTAAACAAGACAGTGGCTGAGACTAGGGTGGTGACAGAGGAGATGGAGAAGGGGGTGATTTCTGATGCATTGCGGAGGTGCAATTGACAGGAGTTGACGGCGGTTTGTCTATGGGTATCAAGAGATAGGAAGGAATTGAGGAGACTGACTTGCTGTTTTGGCTTCAGTCTGGAAGACCTTTGTATTGTTGACCTAAAGGCAGAGACTAGAGGAGGCACAGGTTTGGGCCACTTCTCATCAACATGCTATTGAGCTTCTTTCTTTCATGCAAATGGTAGTAGACACATTCTTTTTTTTTTCTTTTTTTAAGATTTTGCTTACTTATTTGAGAGGTGGGGGTAGAACACAGAGGGAGGAGCAGACTCCCCACTGAGTAAAGAGCCCGATGCAGGGCTTGATCCCAGGAACCTGAAATCAGGACCTGAGCTGAAGGCAGACGCTTAACCGACTGAGCCACCCAGGCAACCCTAGTAGACACATTCTTTAAAACATAAACTAATAAACATCTAAAGGGAATTTAAAAGAATTTAAAGAAAAGATAGCTCAAGGGTACAGTACTCATTAGATGAAAGTGCATATGCTACTGTTTTTACTTGAGGGACACATAAATCTGGTTAATCTTGGCTAAAAAATTTTTTTCCAAATTTTTATTTAAATTCTAGTTAGTTAACATACAGTGTAATATTAGTTTTAGGAGAATTTAGTGATTCATCACTTACACGTAACACCCAGCGCTCAACACAAGTGCCCTCCTTAATCCCCATCATCCATTTAGCGCATCCCCACCCACCTCCCCTCCATCAACCCTGTTTGTTCTCTATATTTAAGTCTCTCATGTTGGTTAAAAAATTTTAAAACGTATGCATCATTAGTCGCCAAATGAATCATGTAGTTTATTATTGGGATAAAAATCTCTATAGCAACATAGTATCTTCAATTATCACCTCCTAAAAGACACTGAAGCACAATCTAAGCTAGTTCCAATATGTGAAAAGGATCTGTTCTGAAAAACATTTCTGTCCATTTCTTTAATTTAAATGCACTGTGGACCTATGAGAACCAGCTTAGGAATTTTTCCCCCCACTTACGACATTGTTCTGTGGAAAATGCAGTCTGAATGATCCTTAAGATACCAGTGGGAAATGTCTTCCCCCATGTCCACAGTCAGTAGCACACAGGCACTGTGGTAGGACAAGGGCTTCGTGGATGGGGCTGCAGCTGGAGGCAGTGGGCTGGGCTCTGAGGACAAGCAAGGCAAGGCTAACAAAAGGGATCCTGCCTTAACCAGTACACTCACTGGTCACTGGCTTTATCTCATGCTCCACTTTCCTTGGCTCAAGTTATATCCTTAAGTGGATGCTAAACGTTGGGGATACGTGAACACCTAGCTCATTACGCACTCATGAAGTTTGGGTTGGATTAGATTGTAGTTACCGAGCGTATGGAGGGCCTTTCCTTCTGTGCTGAACTGAAACATGACTCCAAGATACAAATCTTGCTTTCAGAGTTTTAAAATCCCTATCTCCAGGGACACCTGGGTGGCTCAGTCAGTTAAGCGTCTGCCTTTGGCTCAGGTCATGATCCCAGGGTCCTGGGATCGAGTTCCACCATTGGGCTCCTTGCTCAGCGGGGAGCCTGCTTCTCCCTCTCCCTGCTCCTCCCCCTGCTTGTGCTCTTGCTCTCTCTCTGACAAATAAATAAAATCTTTAAAAAAAACCCCAAAACTCTATCTTCAGGAGCTGACTTCTCAGCTCCTGAAACATGTTTTCTATCACCTGATAGGCATTTCTAAAGGTCCCACAGGCACTTCAAAGAACCCATACCAAATGACTCTCATGACCTCATCCCCTCAGCCAGTTAGTTATCCTTCTGTTTCCTATTTACTGGTAGCTCCCTCCACTCTGTCGCCCTCCCTAGAATCTTTGAAATCTTGTCTTCTTCCTCTCCCTCCTCTCTCACATTCAGGATTAACTACATCTCCTAAATCACTCTGAAATCAGTCCCTTTCTTATTTCAAGTGTCATCATCTCTTACCTGAACCACAGCAAAAGCTAACCTACCTTCCAGCTTCAAAAGCTCTCCCAGCTCAAAATCATTCCCTACCCTTTGACTAATCTTCCCGGACACGCAGATGTGATCTTATCACTGCTGTCAAACTTCCGATGTTTCGATGGGGTTCCCCCATTCACAAAAAAGATAAAATCTGAATCTTTCAATGGCTCCAGGTCTCGAAGGCCGGTCCTTCGAAGGGAGGCCTTGTTTGGCCACCTTACCTAAAGTTGACCTCCCCCCGTAATTCTATTACCTGGTTTATTTCATTCATGGTTCTTAATTCCCTTGTCTGTTTATGGGTTTATTATTTGCCCCCCACTTCCCAGGAACATAAGGTCTAACTGGGTCAGGGATCTTGACTATTTTTCGTAGTGGAGAGCAACCTCCCAGCTTTAGCACAGTGATGGTGCCTAGCAGGTGCACAACATTCTGCTGGACAAAGGCCCCTCATTGTCCGCCTCCCACTCCTCTGCAGTTTCATTTCCACCACTATCTGTGGTCTAGTTACTTCAAAAGTCTCCCTGTCTCCAAATAAACTTTAAATTATTTGTACTTTCCTTCTTTTTGAAAAGTTGTTTCCTGTTACGCCCTTCTCCTCCTGTCCCCTTACTAAGTCCTAACTTTTTTGTCAGCGTATTTTTTTTTAATTGTTAAGCTTTTTTTATTAAATTTTTTTGGGGGGAGCGCCTGAGTGGCTCAGTTGGTTAAGTGTCTGCCTCCAGCTCAGGTCATGATCCCAGGGTTCTGGGATCGAGCTCTGCATCAGGCTCCCTGTTCAGCGGGGAGCCTGCTTCTCCCTCTCCCTCTGCTGCTCCCCCTGCTTATGCTCTCTAATAAATACATAAAATCTTTAAAAATAAAAAAAAACAATTTTTTTTTATTGATTTGTAGTTGACACAGAGTGTTACATTAGCTGCAGGTATATAACATAGAGATTTGACATCAGGACATTTCTATCCTTATTTTTTTTTAAGATTTTATTTATCTATTTGAGAGCCTGAGACAGAGAGAGCAACAGAGAGCATGAGTGGGGAGAGGAGGGAGAAGTACGCTCCCCACTGAGCAGGGAGCTTGATGCGGGACTTGATCCCAGGACCCTGGACCCTGGGATCACAACCTCAGCTGAAGGCAGACACCCAACTGAGCCACCCAGGCACCCTATAAGGACATTTCTAAAGTCACCTTGGGAAGTCTACTTTGATTCCTTCTAACTGTCTTCAGAAAGTAATATGGCATCTAGCACATTCTAGGTATTAAATAAATATTCGTTAATTGTGCTATCTAGCTGCCTCGCCCCATTCTAGAGAAGGCTGAAACAAAATCGGTGTGGAGCACCTGGAGACTGAAAGCACAGAGGTTTCATGACCATGTATCCTTCACTGCCTTTTGAGATGCCAGGCAGAGGACAGCCATGAGCTGAAGAAGTTCCCATTCTTTAATTCATAACATACATCATCAGTGCCTAGCTTTATGAGCAAATTTTAAGACCACAGCCTTAATGTATTTTATTGATTTCTCTGGATCTCAGATTTTCAAACTTTTAAGGGCAGGCCTGCTACTGGGCCCCCAACCAAAACCACCTTGATGACAAGAGGGTAAGGGAACAAGTAGAAGATCTGAGAATCAAGGACAAGTCTGTCTCCCAATCAGGGCTGTTCAACAGAAATGAGGGCCATGCATATAATTTAAAATTTTCTAGTGGCCACATTTTAAAAGGAGACTGATGAAATTAACTTTAATGAATTTTTTTATATATCCAAAATACTATTTCAGCATATAACGAATATCAAATGCATCAGTTAGGTATCTCATTCTTTTGTTTCCACTGACATCTCTGAAATCTGTATTTTGCACTTACAGTACATCTTAAATGGACTAGCCTCATTTCAAGTGTGCTCAAAAGTCACATGACATATGGCTATCGTACTGGACAATGCAGGTTTAGGCCGTGCTTCTCCCACTGACCCTTTAGTTCTAGACCGCTTGTCCTACTAGATGTTCTGTGCAAACAGGTAAGTCCTTTGCCAAATTTCCTGAGGCTATACAAGTCCATATTAATCTACTTAAATAACTTAGAACTTTATCCTCGCCGTATTTATTTCCTTCCCGCCCCTCCATAAACCTTCTGTGTGACACTTTAGAATGCGTTCTAATTAACAGAGGGAAGGAATGAATCATCAGAGTCGGGCTCAAGCACGAAGACTCCAGCTTTTGCTGGCGGTGGGGAGTACACTCCTAGGTCCCGCCCCAGGGATAGATCAGGGCTGCAAAACACAGTCTTTGCTAAAATCCCAATGGTTACTGCCATCGATCGTTCTACGTAAGTGCAGCTTTACCAGGAAGTTCCAGGGCACCACCTGCTAGTAAAATCAGCTCGTGTTCCAGAACTCGCTGTCATCACAGTGCTGCCTCTCAAGTCTATTCATTCAACCACCACTTCTTGAGCGCCTGCGTACACCCTTTGGTGGACAAGTCAGCCGAAAGCCCAAGAGGGGGAACCTCAGTCTAACAGGGGAGGGGGAGTCCCAACAACCAGCCCGTGCTAAGCACTCCTGCATCAACCAACCCATACAGCAGTCGACACGACCCCAGGGAGCAGGTCTTACTCTCACTTCGCTGAACAGCAGGAAGAGGCCGAGTAACTTGTGGCCACCGAAGGCACCGACACGAGCGGCCGCGTCCTAAGCCCCGCGTCGGGCGGCACACCCGGCATGCATGGGCGCCTCGGTCCCCGCCGAGCGCCGCCACGGACGCCGTTCAAGGGGAAGTGCGGCCGCCGCAACCTCGGGCGGCGAGAGCGGCGGCGCATTGTGAGGTGCCGCGTGGTGCTCACCGGCGACAGGAGCGACCCCGCTCGAGGAACAGCCAGCCTCCCGGAGCCTCTCGCACCTTTCCTAGCCGACACCTGACACCCACCGCGGAAGCGCGACGGCTTTGGGGCGGAAATTGCCGGACCGCCGGCCGCCTCAAGAACTACCGTTCCCGTGAGGCTGCGCGGCTCCGGGCGGCCTTTGCGCAGGCGCGCGCACGGCGTGCGTGGCGGCGTCAGCAGTTCTAGAACGTTGCTGTGGTAGCGCTCGGGCGCCATGTTAGGACGAAGGGGAAGGAGGAGAAGCGCTTAAAGCGGCGGGAGCGGTGCGGGAGTGGGGTTGGACCCAGGGCTGAGGCAGGCCCCCCCCCTCCCTCCCGCCTCAGTGGATCATGCCCAGGGCGGCAGCGGCGGCGGTTGCGGGGGGGAAGTGACTGGGCGGTGCCGGCGCAGGAGACGATGCCGTTGTAAGTGATTTGTATTCTGTTTTCTCTCGCACGCCGGCGGGGCCTTGGGGGCGTCGGGGGAGGGGGGAGGGGGTGGCGCGAGAGCCGGGCCCTCGCCCCGTGGGGGAGGCAGGCGGGAACGGGGCTCTTCCTGTTTCCTCACCCGCTCGCCGCCGCACTTCCCCTTGTGCTCGGTTCCCGCTTCCCCCCACCCCTTCCTGGCTCCGCGGCCGTCGGGCCGGGGGCCTCCCCTTCCGGAACGGCCAGGGGAACCTGAACCTTAGTGCTCCCGTTTCTCCGCCCCGTCCGGAAAAAAAAAAAAAAAAAGAAAAGAAAAGAGAAAAAACAATGCCCGGTGGCGGGGAAGGAAGGCCCCGCTGGTTGCGGGGTCTGCACACGGCGTTCAGGTTCACTCTCGGCGTTTCCCCGGCTCATTTCGATGCTTCTCTTCCTGGTCTACCTCCGCTGCGTCCCTCTCTCCCTCCCGTTCCAAGCTGCCCAAATCGTGCGGCAGAGTTAACCCACTTCCACCTCTGAGCTTGCACGAGCACCAGCTAAAAGCCCAGTTTTTGAGCGTCGAGCCCCGCTTCCCCGCTTGAACCAGTCCTCCCCAGGCTTCCCACCGTCAGCAAAGGGACACTTGCCAGGGTGTCCTTCGCAACGCGTTGTGTTAGGTATTGCTCTGTCTGTTCTGTTTGGATACGATAGTCGGATGCATTCTGCTTTCTTCTGCCTCCATCTCCAGTGGTACTTTTAATTTTTCTGATTATAGACTTAAAGCTAGTCCATTCTTGCCTTCTTCCCTAGGTCTGCGTCTTATACTTTCTTTCCCTTGTAGCGTTTTTAAAAAGTTTTTCTATTCTGTCTGTTTCAAAGAATGAGGTGTAATCTGAGAACTCATTGTTGGGATCGAAAGTAGATTACAGCTTTTTTTTCTGCGTGTATCCAGCAGTGTAGAGGCCTAAATAGTGAGACTGCATTTCTTCCATATTTTTGAACATTCTAGTGTAATAGTGCTCCTTTGAGACGGGGGACCAAATTTTCTTCTTTGAAGGCCCCAAACGAACTATGTAATTGACACTGGAAGTTTTAGTTAGGTGCAAAATAAAGGTTTTGTGATTTCTAGACCTAATACAGCACCTCAGGTTTATCTTTTTTTTTTTTTTTTAAGTAAAGACAGTTTCTTTTTCGCAAATATTACTGATTACAGTTACCTATGTGTATGTGTGTGTGTCTCTTTACAGGTGAGGCTCTAACTTTGACACAGGCTTTAAGATACCATTGCTTTTTACACAGTATTTTTGAAAAAAATTTCATGCTCCTCCTCACCCACTTCTGTCATTTTTAAGAGACCTATCAGCAAATTTCTGTAAATGAGAATATTTCCTAGTTTTAATTAAATATGCAGACCTAAAATCTTAGAATCTGCAAGATCCCTGTTAATTGATTTATTCATCCTTTTATGAAATGGTAGAGACACTAGAAGCACTGATTTTTGGGGCATTTTTCAGTTCAGCAGCAATTAAAATAAATGTTTTAGTGATGCCATGTGACTTCTTTGTGTTAGCTCACATATTATTGCTGTGCTTGAAAAGCAACTTTGTGATAATCATGTCAGTATTAAAATTTGATCAGTGATAGGAAATGAACAATTTAAGAGGTTTTAATTAGAAATAACATAATTGTATCTTTTTGTCTAGAAAATAAAAATACTTTTATGCCTACTTTTCCCCAGCCTTCTTTGAGGAAGGGAGGTGTACATTTTCTTTAAAGACCTGAGAGCATAAATTTTCTTGGAAGTTCAAATATATAAAATGGAAGACAGAGTTTTGGATAATTGGCTTTCCAATGTGTTTTTTGAACTGTGAACAATATGCCCAGTTTTTCATTATATCCCTCTCATTTTTAACCTAAGTATACTATATTTTAAGTCAACAGCAAAAAGACCAGACTGCTTAGTTAAATAGGCCTATTTCCTCATTGATTGGCTTTCTTTTTGTTTTTCATATTCTGGTGTCACAATTGCCTTTCATTTTGTTTCTTTGAAGTTTTGAATTGTGATTCCCAGGCTTACCGTGCTTGATTTCCACTTGCACTTTAGTATGCTGTCCAGTTAAATTTGGGTGGGTGGGATTGTGGCATAGGCCGTAGTTGAGCTGTCAGAATGGGTTAAATCAAAATAGGTTATTGAAGTTTAAGTCATTACAACATTGTGAACAAGTGTTCATATTTTGTCTAAAACTCATGTAATATATGTATAATTTTGAAAGGCTGGTATGATTTAAGAGCCATGGTGATCAAGCTTCCAAAAATATTGGTAGGCTTTAGGATCCATTAATACAGGGTTTCTCTGGTAGGTACTGTTGACATTTAGGGTCAGATAATTCTTTGAAGGGGGCTGCTTGTGTGTTGTAAGGTGTTTAACAGCATCCCTGGCCTTTACCTACTAGATTTCAGGAGCCCCACCCCCCATCTCTCCAGTAGTGACAAAATGTCTCCAGATGTTGCCAGATGTAACCTGGCAAGATTCTCCTTGTTGAGAATCACTGCATTGATAGAGTATAACGCGTTTCTGGGAACTGTGTTCTGCTTTCTGCCCTACTCTGTGCTGGACAGATCCATTATTTGCATCAGCTCAGTTCTGGCTATCACAAGTGTAATGAAAAGATTTTGAGGAGAGTAACCATCATCAGTGACCTAGTGTTCATACCACATTCGTAGAATGTTGTTAAAAGTTACTGGAAGAGATATTTAGCAAGACTTGGGGGAGACAGTAGCTTTTCTCCCAAATATTTGGGGCTGTCAGAAAAAAAAAAAGTTTCATGAAGTCATTCATAGCAGGTAGAACTGGGGCCTCTTGGTGGGTTGTAATGGGTACCAGATCACATTGTGATCTGTGGAACCCCTGGGATCTCTAAGGAGTACATAAAATTCAAACTATTTCATAATAGTGCTGAAATGTTATTTCTTTTTTACTCTGTGGACATTTGCATGATGGTGTGAAAGCAGTAGTGGATAATGCTGTTCTTGCCTTAGGAAAAATTGAGGCAGAGGCACCATATTTTACGAGTAGTCATATATTTCTTCATCACAAGCATAACACACAGTTTAAAAAGTTCTTGATGAAACAGTAAGACACCTTAATTTTAATAAATCCTGACTCTCGAATTTATGTCTTACATAAGCCATGATAAAGTGGGAAGTACACATAAAGTGGTATACTAAAAAGTAGCATGGTTGTTTTGAGAAAAGCACATGTCTGATTGATTTGTGAGCTAAACTACTGTTTTTCTTGTAGAGCTCTTTTATCTGAAAAAACAAATGATGAACCGTGGGTATTGACACTTGGACCATTATTTTCCTGAAAATGAAGTGAGCCTGTCTCTTTAAGGAAAACAGCTGACAGCATTGGTGGCCAAATGATAAATTTGAAGATAAAAACTAGAATTTTGGAAGGCTTGTTTCTGTCATTGTAAGCTTGACAGCTTCCTAGTAGTTAAAAAATGTTTCTGATAAGATTGGTAGTGATATTAATGATACCATTTTTTAAAAAAAATACATTTTGTAATGTGTCAACATTTGGAAGAGAAGCTTAATTTTGATGTAATAAAAATCATACATCGGTAAAAGGTACATTCGAAGTGCAGTGTTGATCAATGGATTTTTTTTTAAGATTTTATTTTTAAGTAATCTGTACACCCAACATGGGGCTCGAACCCATAACCCTGAGATCAAGAGTCACAGGCTCCACCTGCAAAGCGCCCCTAGACCAATGGATTTTAATGCAGCAGTATAAGGGATTTATTGATGTGGTTTCAGCTTTGATACTGTAACTAATCTTTAATAAAACACTTGTGGAGTTTTGGTGTAGTATCATAGAAGAATATCCACAATTATTTGAAAAGGCTATTGAAATACTCTTCCAGTTAGGATGGTGTGATGCCAGGTTTTCTTCATATGTGTCTACCAGAACAACTTGTCAAAGGGATTGAATGCAGAAGCAGATAGAGGAATACAGCGGTCTTTGATAAAGCCATAATTAAAAAGATTTGCAAAAATGTAAAACAGTGAGATTAGTGTCACTAAATTTTTTGTTTTGGGGAACAGTTTTAAAAAAGTATTTATGTTAACATGTAATAGATTTTTTGTTACTCAAATACATAAACATTTAAAAATTTATCCCAGTTATAATTCCAATGTAGTAAATATTGGCAGATATAATCCATATAAGCAAAAGATCTTTGGGTTCCTCAATAAAGCTTAAGAGTTGTAAAAGGAGTCTGTGACCAAAAAGTTTGAAAACTTGAGAATTGCCGCCTTACAGGAACAGCTGACTGCTGCCCCAAGCTGCTATTTCCAGTGGTGGCAGCGTTTCTGGGTGGTTTTTGGACAGTCTGGATGGATGGACACACACGTGGTTTAAAGATTTTTGTTGTTGTCCATGCAAAACAATGCATTGGGTAATCTTTAGGCAAGATAACTTCTAACAGAGCTATTTTGGTTTTCAGATTTTAGGATTTAGAGATTTTGTTTGGTTGGTTTTTTTTAGATTTTATTTATTTATTAGAGAGCGAGCGAGAGAGAAACAGCATGAGAGAGGAGAGGGTCAGAGGGAGAAGCAGGCTCCCTGCTGAGCTGGGAGCCCGATGTGGGACTCGATCCCAGGACGTTGGGATCATGACCTGAGCCGAAGGCAGTCGCTTAACCAACTGAGCCACCCAGGCGCCCAGGATTTAGAGATTTGTAATGAATTGCTTGCTGCTAAAAAAAATGTTGGCTGTGGTTTTGGAATGTGGTGTATTACCTTAAGTCTGTTCTCAGTTCATGCTTTTTGATGGAGAAGTTAGGAGATAAGGTATTGGAATTGAATAAATTTATGAGCCAATTCAGTTCCTATTCCCTAGTCACCCCCATCTCCTACCTTGCCCCTCCCAGGTGAAAGCCTTCTGGCCGGAATAAAGCCATTTGGATTCTTAGTATTTCCCATTTTGGTGGGGTGGGAGGCATGTTTTTTTGTTCTGTATGTTTATTGTTCTGATTATTCAGCAGCTTTTAAATAATTGCACATTCTCAATTTATGATATACAAAACAGCAGCATTGTAGGAGGTATTAGTTCCCTTTAAAATTGGTTAACTTGAGGGGCGCCTGGGTGGTTCAGTCTGTTAAGCATCTGCCTTCAGCTCAGGTCATGATCCTGGGATCCCGGGGTCCTGGGGTAGGGCCCTGCATTGGGCTCCCTGCTAAGTGGGGAGTCTGCTTCTCTCTCTGCTGTTCCCCCTGCTTGTGCTCTCTTCCCCCTCTCTCCCCCTGTCAAATAAATAAATAAATAAAAATAAAGTTGGTTAAATTGAGGCTTGAAGTACTCACTTGTCCAGGGTCTAAGGGTGCTTAAGTTGTAGATTGGGGGTTAATTCAACTGTGGGTTCCATGTTCCCTTCTCATTCTAGTACTATACCATCTCCCGTGGACTTTGTTGGGGACTATGTTTGATCTGCTCAGTTGGAGTCTGTTTAAATGTCTTAAGTAGAATTAATTTTGAAGATCATATTTCTTGTGTGTAGAATATTTGAATCTCAAGGCTTTTTTTTTTTTTTTTTTACTGGTGACATGTATTATATACATATAGTATATGTAAAGTGTAATGTACTACAGAACCTAAGATCTTAGAATGTATTTTTAGCTTTATTTATTTAAGACCACAACAGGTTTACCACTCTGTACTCTCATTTTGTGACCATTGCCTTCTGTGGAATGTGTGATTTTTTAATTTTTGGGTTGTAGGTCTGCAGAATTATATAACAACTCAATGGTGGAAATTAAAGATTTGGGAAAGGAAAAAATACAGGGATTTTGCTAGGTATCTTTATTTTCTACCTCTTCTGTCACAGAATTGTCTTTCAAATTTGTGTCCCCTCTGTGTTTTGTCCAGAAACCAGCTTTTCTTGCATTTTATGATGGCTTTTATAGTTTTGGGGTTCTTAAAGAATAGTGTTCCTGTCGTTTTAGTCATCAGAAACATCTTGCATTTCCTGAAGTTAATGTGTTATGGTACTATGATAACATATTTTTGACTATTCTTTTCTAATATATCTTTATACTTTTTCAGATTCTCTATTTTATTTACATTTTCTTTCTTTTTTTTCAAATGAAATTATTTATTTTTGGGGCGCCTGGGTGGCTCAGTTGGTTAAGCGACTGCCTTCGGCTCAGGTCATGATCCTGGAGTCCCAGGATCGAGTCCCGCACCGGGCTCCCTGCTCGGCAGGGAGTCTGCTTCTCCCTCTGACCCTCCCTCCTCTCATGTTCTTTCTCTCTATCTCATTCTCTCTCTCAAATAAATAAATAAAATCTTAAAAAAAAAAAAAGTATTTATTTTTATAAATGTTTTCTCCAGCCAGTTTATCTCAAATTGCACTTTAAGAAACAAAAAAAAAAAAGGAAAAATCTATATTTAATCTTGTGAAAAGTTAAGAGAATAACCAGTAGCTTCCATTTTTGTTTTAGGTTATTATTACCATTAAATTATATTCTTTTTATAAAAATATGTTTTAAACCCCCCCCCCCACATAAACAAGCCACAAACTACCAACATAGAAATGCAAACACAGCCAACACGGACACCTCAGGTGACACAGGAACGGGGTTCCTGGGGGGTCAACAGTGAAGGACAGTAGGCACTGAAAGGAAAACAGTGCCTCAAACATGGTCAATCTCCATTTTTAGCACAGGATAACCTCCCATCCCATGGTACACATTTCACAAGATAGAAAAGCAACACCCGACTTTACTTGATTAAAACCGGGGCGTGTGGGGGGGGGCGGACAATGTTTATGGGGACAACAACTTACAGACAGTGCGGGGAAGGGTGGCTGTTTCCAAGTCTGCCGCAGAAGGCGTGACGACAGCTGCCAAACCTTTAGCTCGTCCAGGTACCAAGAATTTACACGGTTAACGTGTGTCCCTCTGTGTTCAACGTGCTCCAGTGATGGTCAGTTTGGGCACTCCTCCCGAGCCGCATGCAGGAACGGTTTCCAGATTCAATGAAACGGCCGGCCGCTTTTCAAGTTGTACTTGGCAAACTGATGGATGAGTACTGTGGTCTGGCTCGTTTTTTACTTCTAGCCCTTTGGGAGAAAGAGGGCAAGGGGGCAGTTGGAAGTGCCCTTAGGAAGGAAGGAAGAATCACTTGGTCATTTTTATAACTGAGTAACAGGTACCCTTCCCTTGCATAATCAGCCTTGCATATCCAAAGTTTGGCCTTGGAATTCATCATAATTTGGTCCCCTTGAGCATAAATTATTACTGGGCCCTCTGCTGCTGCCTACTAAATACTGGCTGATAGACCTGGAATACATATTTTAAGAATATAGCGAGGTTGTAAATATGTTTGGTACCACTTACACAGAACACATGGCTGGTGAATTAGTGATTCTTTGTATAATTTCTTAGTGATCAAATACATTGTCTTGTTATAGCCTGGACTAAGCTACTAGTAAAATTAAAACATCCTATGTTAAACTTCTTGTGAAAGAGATTATACTTCTGTTAAGAATTAATACTGAATGCACATTCAGACCTTTACTCCTTTTCTGTCTGGTGTCCTTTCTTTCCTGCTTAATCCCAATGGGCACATTATGTTTAAGGTAAAGACCTCTTTACAGCAAATTATATTGTGGTGAATTGTTACATTAAATATGTTTTTGTGCTTTATCTGATTGCTTCCAAAGAAGACTATCAGGCAAGTTAAGCTTTCAGTTTTAACTTGAGTAAAACTAGGAAGAAATGATAAAATGTTTTCAGTTGGCTGGTAGCTATGAATTTTGACTTTGTTGATAGCGTTAGGCCACAACATATTCCATATGCCCAATATGTATGATTCATCAATAGTATGAGCTTTGTTTAAATTGGGATGCAAAGTCATTAAACATTAACTGTTTGGGAAAACACCATCGGTGATTTGTTGTCCTTTCCTTTTCTGTGTTCGTCATCTTCCTAGACTGCCCTCCCTCCCACCCCCCATCAAAATCATTTGGAGTACATACCTCCTTAATGATTTTCTTTGGCATAGCCTTGATTCTTTGTTTCTCTAGTATTTATTTTAAGCATTTACTTTGCACTTACTTGTTTTTTAAGGATCTGAATCCCAGACCAAATCTGAGATTGTCACTGAGAGCAGAGACTATCTTTGTATTCCTGATTTTAGTGTTGGCTTTCATACATATTTAGGAGTTCAGTAAATCTCAGCCTAATAAATGCTATACTGTCTGGCAAAATTAAGTTAAATGAGAAAAAGGTACTTTTAGAAAAACTGGATTGATGAATTTTGATAACCTTGAATGCCTTAGCAGTTTTCTGGAGCAATAAATAAAGCATGGTTTGCTACTATTTTTTTTCTTTCTTTCTTTTTTTTTTTTTTAAGATTTTATTTATTTATTTAACAGAGAGAGAGACAGCGAGAGAGGGAACACAAGCCGGGGAGTGGAGAGGGAGAAGCAGGCTTCCTGCTGAACAGGGAGCCCAATGCGGGGCTTGATCCCAGGACCCTGGGTTCATGACCTGAGCCGAAGGCAGACGCTTAACAACTGAGCCACCCAGGCACCCCGTGGTTTACTACTATTTCTTTTCTTTTTTTTTTTTAAAGATTTATTTATTTATTTATTTGAGAGAGAGAGAATGAGAGACAGCATGAGAGGGAAGAGGGTCAGAGGGAGAAGCAGACCCCCCGCTGAGCAGGGAGCCCGATGTGAGACTCGATCCCGGGACTCCAGGATCATGACCTGAGCTGAAGGCAGTCGCTTAACCAACTGAGCCACCCAGGCGCCCAGTTTACTACTATTTCTAATTGCAGTATTGTGTGGAAAAAAATCCATTTTTTAAAGTCTTGTTTATTTCACTTTAAGATAATGTGCTTTGATTAGCATAAACTGATTTTTTAAATCTATTATTTAAAAAAATTTTTTAAATCTTCATTAAATCTAATAATCAAAATGTTAATTATTGTTTTAAATTGAACATTTATTTGGTATCCCTTGCTGCCAGGGAGTAATTTTAGGGCATGATTTTGGCCTCCTTACTATCACTAACCTAATTTAATGGTGAATAAATAGTAGAATTAGATGATGTTCACCTTTAGTATGACATCATTAATATTTAATTAAAAATAATTGAACAATTTGAAACAAACCTTTATAAAGTACAAAGCGAAAATTGTGTTTTTATGTATCTGTAGACATAAAAATAAATAATTTTTAAGTATATAAATCTATCTATTGTGGAAGATCTATAAAGGCACTTCAGTATAGAGGTTAGAAGCCTGGGTTCTTATCCTGGCCCAGTGAATTTAGATAAGCTGTTGTTTCTCTACTTTATTCATCTGTAATATGGAGACAGTTAATAGAGTTGTTAGGAACAATTGGGAATATTGTAAAGTGCTTGACATGCTACCTGGAATATGTTGAGGTTTCAGTAAATACTATTATCATAATTATATTCCACAGCTCTTTTCAGCTGGTATATTGTGGACATCTTTCTATGCTACTACATGTAATAATCCCCTGATTTTTATATGGCATAGTGTTATGTTGTAAGAATGTACTGTGTGTGATTAACCAGTTCTATATTATATTGGATATTTAGGATAAATATGGATATTTAGGTGGTTTCCAGTTAGTACATTGTATACAATGCTCCAGTGAACAACCTTGGACATCTTTTTGTATTATTCCTATGAGAAGGGTCAAATTCTAAAACCTGTGGAGTCACAGAGGTATTTACGAATACCAAGCATGTCCCCCAACTGCCCATGGGGGATAACCCTGGGATAGGTACTGCTCATTTCAAGTTTATTGTTGCTGTACAGGATTTTGGGCCCATATTTGACCTGTCTTATTGTACCCCTGTCCCACAAGTGGCTGGAAATTTGGATTTTTGTGTTATAGTTCATATATTGAAACTGTGTTGTGAATTAAAAAGAACATGTCTCCCAACTTCAGGGCCTTTGGTTTGAGTCCTGTGTCCTAGTATTTATGTAAGATAGATTGCTATAGGTGAAGTTGTTGAACATAAACTTTTAAAATTGATGCATGCATTTTTATTTTAATGAGTATTGCCAGATTGCTTTTTAAAATTATGTTCATTTCCATTGTGATGGATAAGAGTTCTCATTTTCTTACACCATTACCAATACTGTAGGCTTATAATAGATATTTCATTTTTACCAGATGTATATCAACTTTGTTTTTCTGCAGTCTGACAGGAAAATAGTTGTCCTAATTTGCTTGCCTGATGTGCAGTGAAACTTTTTTTTAGTTGATTTAAGAACTCTATGCATTGAGACTATTAATCTTTTGGGATAGGTTGCATGTATTTTCCTCACTTATTATTTGTTTTAACTTTGCTTATGATGTATTTTTGTTATATAAAAGCTGGAATATTTTTATGTAGGTAAATTTTTCTGTATGGCTTTTGAGTTTTGTGTGTCTTAAATATGGTTTTGAAAATAGTGTTTTAATATTTTGAAATATTTCTAATTCGATATTTTGAAATACCGTGGCATCTGGAATTTAGATTTTACAATGGTTAGCCAAACCCATTTGAGTGTTCTGTACTTTCCTCAGTGATTTGAAATGGTTATTAGTATAATTTATCCAAAGATCATATTTTGACTGGATATGTGGCCACTAAACAACAGTTAACATATCATGGGAACTTATACTATACTATTTGAGTTAGCTTTATAATTACTGTGCCAGAGTGGTTCTCGATATTTCAGAGTATACTTACCAAGTTAGATGCCTAAACTTTTGAAATATAGAGCTGAAATGAGCAACCTGCATACACTAATTTCACAAAAATGTGCTATTCTAAGTACCTAAATATCCTAATTAGGGTCATGTTATGCACAGCCTAACATTGGGAAAGGATGGACTTTTGAGTATTGGATTAAAACTTTATTATTTATTATTATTTTTTTAAGATTTTATTTATTTCTTTGATAGAGAGAGACAGTGAGAGAGGGAACACAAGCAGGGAGAGCTGGATGGTCACCAGTTTCACTGTGTTCATGAGATGAAAATAAACTGCTCAGGAAAAGCACAAGTGTTCTTCATAGTAAAAACCTGAAATTTTAATAAATCACAAATACTGTAGCTTTGTATCTAGTCTGTTTTTTCTTTGTTTTATGTAATTATAGAATTTTATTTTTAAAATAGAATAATGTCTGAAGAAAACTAAATGCTGGTAAAAAATGTCTCTAGAAAGTGATAGAGGACGCCTGGGTGGCTCAGTCGGTTAAGTGTCTGCCTTCTGCTCAGGTCATGATCCCAGCGTCCTGGGATCGAGTCCCACAGCAGGGAGCCCGCTTCTCCCTCTCTCCCTCTGCTTGTGCTCTCTCTGTCAAATAAAATCTTTAAAAAAAAAATGTGATAGATCCGGGTAGACGTTTAATGTGTTCGAGAATGGAAGAACTCTGCATTCTTGGGATTGATAGCTATCTGGTGTATTGTTCCAGGAGAGGGTCTATAAAGCAGAATCCTTTAAATTACTCAGTATTGGAATGTGTATTTTTGTTTTGTTAGAACAGCAAATAAAGATCCTTAAATTGTTTTTATCACTTTACTTGATTTCTAATATTAAAATTGAATGGAAAACTTGACTTTCTCTGTTTAAAGTACAGTCATGGTTAGCGTTTCTACTTGGGACATTTTGGACATTCAAAGCATATGGCAGCCTGGAATTTCTAGTCAGCTATTTAAGCTAAGATTAAGCCATTTTTATTGGAGGCACAGGTATCTTGTAACTTTCAGAACATGTATTTCTTTCCTCTTAACTTGGTTTTGATTGATTTTTTTTTAAAGGATTTTTTCATTTATTTATTTAACAGAGACACAGCGAGAGAGGGAACACGGGGGAGTGGGAGAGGGAGAAGCAGGCTTCCCACCGAGCAGGGAGCCCGATGTGGGACTTGATCCAGGATCCTGGGATCATGACCTGAGCCGAAGGCAGACGCTTAACGACTACGACTGAGCCACCCAGGCGCCCCATGATGTTTGTTTTTTTATATGTGTTCTTGAATTAGTATATGTTCTTTTTTTTTTTTTAAGATTTTATTTATTTGAGAGAGCATGAGAGGGAGATTGAGAGAACGAGTCGGGGGAGAGGCAGAGGGAGAAGCAGACTGCCCACTGATCAGGGAGCCCGAAGCGGGACGATCCCAGGACCCTAGGATCATGACCTAAGCTGAAGGCAGCCGCTTAACCGACTGAGCCACCCAGGCGCTCGAATTAGTATATGTTCTGTATGTGTACTTGAGTTAAATATATGTTCTATATGTATACATGTGTAGACATATGCTGTAGATGTTTTTTCCTGAATTAGATGGGACAAATAAAAGTGATTTTATTTTAGATGATGTGACGATATTTTGAATAAAGTGAATAAAAACTGTAATTTGCATCTGATTTGTTTCCCCATCAAAATGTTAATGTGGAAACTCATAGAAATCAACATATTTTTCAAATTAGGGTGAACAGACTTGGTGTGAATTTGGAAATATGAATTGGTATCCTAATATTCTGGTGATATTTTTTGAAGTAGACAGGGCCTTTCCAAGCATTGTTTTTTGTGTGACAGTGAAAAACCTGAATATTTGAGAAAGAAAAAAATGGGAAAGATAAGTGAGCCTTAACCTCACAGAGAGTGAGTACTCATATTTTGTTGATGATCCAACTAAACTGGTAATGGATTTAACCTCTTCAGAAAGGAATGAATGCAGAGAAACATATTACTTGCTCAAAACAAAAAAACAATCCGCTAGAGTGGATTTTACCTGAAATTATTACCTGAAGTTATGAAAACATGAATTCAGTTCACACTTGACTTGAAATCTCACCTTGCTTGAACCAAGACTAACTGGAATGAACTTGCACTTGTTTTCATTTCTGGCTGTACTCATGTTAAAATCGTTTATTAAGGTATTCATAATCCTGTCATAGTCATGAAGGGTTCTAGTTGACTTGGAGAAACTCATATTGAAGCAGTGAAAAATACGGAGAATATAATCACTTAGTGTGCTGTTTTCATTTAATATCTAATTTATCTGAAATCAGAGTATGTGTGGTGTGAAGGGGTTCTCAAATGGTTAGGCAGTTTTCAGGGCTACCTTTTTTTTTTTAAGATTTTATTTATTGGGGCGCCTGGGTGGCTCAGTTGTTGAGCGACTGCCTTCGGCTCAGGTCATGATCCCAGGGTCCTGGGATCGAGCCCTGCATCAGGCTCCCTGCTCACCGGAAAGCCTGCTTCTCCCCCTGCCACTCCCCCTGCTTGTGTTCCTGCTCTCGCTATCTCTCTCTGTGTCAAATAAATAAATAAAATCTTTAAAAAAAAAAAAGATTTTATTTATTTGAGAGAGAGAGCACAAGCAGGGGGAGTGGCAGGGAGAGGGAGAAGCAGGCTCCCCACTGAGCAGGGAGCCTGATGCCATGCGGGGCTCTGCCATGCGGGGCTGATCCCAGGACCCTGGGATCATGACCTGAGCCGAAGGCAGACGCTTAACCGACTGAGCCACCCAGGTGGCCCTAGGGCTGCATTTTTGATGTCACTTTTATGGAACCTGATGATAACTGTTTATTGACAAAAATATGTTCTAACGAAGACATCATGAATGGATTTACACTTAGGTTAATTTGTATATTTTAATCATAGAAGATGCTACATAAATGTGAAAAATAGAACATTAATGGAAGATACTTAGTCTGAGACAGTGCTTTGTGTTCATGTGGATCCCCAGCTCTGGGAATTAACATAGCCTTTGTATAGCTTTGCAGTTTAGTTACAGGAGTAGGAAGAAGGATCTGACATGAATTAATTGCTGAAACAGATAATATACCTGACATTTATTTACTAACCTGGATTAAAATTGAGAGAGTGCATAACTGGGCCAGGAAACATTGACTAGAGAATATACAGACCATTGGCTAACTTAGAAACAAGCAGTATGGCTTTCCTGGCATTCTTAGTTCTGTGTTGATAATAGAAGACAAAATATCGAACACTGTCCAGCAGTCACTGTATAAACCAGAATCCAGTGGATAGGTATTAAATGCATAATGGGACTTCCCTGCATAGGATTCTTGGATTTGGCATGTTATTGCTTAAGTAGATTATTGAACTTCAATTTTTTTTTTCCTCTTCAGTGTAAAAAAAATACATACTTGGAAAGAAAAGTAGGTGTGTGTGTGTAAAACAAACACTTCAATTTTTTAAGGAACAGATTTGGGACAAATAAATAGGTTCTTAGCCCATTCTTCATTTTTTATGGTATTTGACTTGTTAGTTTTTATATAATAATTGTGCTGCTTCTCTTTAGAGGTCTTGTCCATTGACTTAAAATTATTTTAACAAAGAGGATGAGAAACTTGAATGAGTTTCATCAAAAAAATACTCGAGTCAAATTAATTTCCTCTAAAGCATTTCAAGTATGCCATGCCTTTTTGTATTTAACCAGTTACAGTAAAGTCCTACTGATTGTAAAAATCTGGAATTTCTCTTAAAATGGGGGAGGAAAAACCTTTTAGACTAGCATCACTGTTGAAGTGCGAATCTCCCACCAGAAATGTGTAATAAGCTTAAGTGTGAGACTACAGTGCCCCGCATTCTGCAAGTTATCTTTGTTATTTGCTCTGTATTTTATGAATTTTATTCACTGTGAGTCAGATATTAAGTTCTGTTTGTGGAGAATCTCTTGTATTGGTTAAATAGTGTTTATAGTGTGTTTATCATTGCTTTAGAAATAACAGTATAACAGATTTTGGCTCCTTTTCAAGAAGTAGTTTCTCAGTTCACCATATTCTAAGTTGTGTTTTCTCTACCATTATATTTGATCTGGATTCTTATAGCTTATTTAGATATTTAGGTAATAACAAAGTTAAAATCCTTGGAGTGGGAAGAGTTACAGTTTTCTTTTTGGTCACTTGCTTTTGGTTGGTTACTTTTTGCTGTAAGATGTCTTTTGAAAGGAGTCTTTTTGGATATGGCAGGAAACCAACTGTGTTTAAGATTTATTTATTTCTTTATTTGAGAGAGAGAGAGCACATGAAGAGGGGGAGGGTCAGAGGAAGAAGCAGACTCCCCGCAGGGAGCCGGATGCAGGATGTGGGGATGTGGGATGCTGGACTCGATCCTGGGACTCCAGGATCATGACCTGAGCTGAAGGCAGTCACTTAACCAACTGAGCCACCAGGCGCCCCCCAGCTGTGTTTAGAAATGCATTTTACTAAAGCAGTTTTTCTAGTCAAACGATTTGTTTCAAATTGTAGAAATTCTTTGGCAGTAATTTTATCTAATTTTGTTTGTAGTCCAGTTACAACGCAGGGATCACAACAAACACAGCCGCCCCAGAAGCATTATGGCATTACCTCTCCTATCAGCTTAGCAGCCCCCAAGGAGACTGACTGCCTGCTTACACAGAAACTAATTGAGACTCTGAAGCCCTTTGGGGTTTTTGAAGAGGAAGAGGAACTGCAGCGCAGGTGAATATACACATACGTATTTTTCTTTTAATAATTTTTTATCAGTGTAATAAACTAATTTTTGAGGCATTCTCTACTCAGTCAGAATTATTCCCTGAAATCTGTATTGAACAAGAGCGATGCTTAGAAAAAACTTTTTTTCTACAATGGATTTTATTCCCTTTTGATTTTTGATGCTTTTGGTTATTACATTACAGAATTGTCAGAAGGGGAATGCTTACTCAGCTAAAGAATGCCTTTCCCAGTGTAACAGTGCCTACATACAGTAAACTACTGTGTACTTACTTTCTGATAACTTAAAAACTGGTTGAAATTTAGGGAACCACCTATTGAGAACTGATTTTCATTTTAATTAGTAATGAAACAACTTGATACTTGATTGATATTTGCTCTATCAACAGGATTTTAATTTTGGGGAAATTAAATAACCTGGTAAAAGAGTGGATACGAGAAATCAGTGAAAGCAAGGTAAGGTGACTTATTTGTATATGAAATAATTTGCCAACTGAACAGCAGCAGTCTTAAGTAAGCTGTTCTTATTAGAGTGGATTTAGAGTCTTTAATGCAAAGTCCGTTTTAGACTATTTGATAACAGAATTTTGTTTCTAGTTATTTTGAAAGCAGGGAAAACAACTGAATTCAGTGATTTTATGAGTACTTTTTTGTTGCAGTATGTATGTATATATGTATTTATTTGTTTAAAGATTTTATTTATTTTTCAACAGAGAGACAGCGAGAGAGGGAATACAAGCAGGGGGAGTGGGAGAGGGAGAAGCAGACTTCCTGCCGAGCAGGGAGCCCAATGTGGGACTCGATCCCAGGATCCTGGGATCATGACCTGAGCCGAAGGCAGACACTTAACAACTGAGCCACCCAGGCGCCCTGTTGCAATATTTAAAGCTGAAACTCAGTAATTACTTGTGCTTCACAGAAATAATAGATATTTCCCTGAAGAGGTGCTTTAAAAATGTATATTAAATATTTGAGAATCTTGCTACCTTTTAAGCAATCCTACGACAATGAACAATTTTTAGGTTTTCAGATACTAGACTCTCAAACTGAGTATCTGTTTAGTTTTTTATAATATTCTCTGAGTTCCTAAACTTTATTCTGAAAAATTATACATACAGTTGATGAATCTATGACTGGGCTTCTGGTAATGGAAATGTATTCTTAGAGTTGTGTGTGGAATTCATTTGGCCCATTTTTAAAAATTGCATAGGGGCGCCTGGCTGGCTCAGTCTGTAGAGGGTGCAACTCTTGATCTTGGGGTTGTAAGTGTGAGCCCCATGTTGGGGGTAGAGATTACATTGAAAAAATTGCTTAAATAGTGGCAGTTTCCCCAGGACAGTATAAAAGGCATATTTAATTTATAATACAACTGAAAAATTGATGGAAAGAGAACCAAGGATTGAAAACTTGAGAGAGGGGATTAACAAAGAAAGTCTTTTGGTTTTAGTCAAATTTATATTGTTTTCTTAAAATAGCATATATATATTTTAAGCAACTGATTAAAACTTCAGCAATGGGAGTGTTCTAAACGGGGGACTCAGTGTACTGCATGTTTCTCATTGATAGAATTCCTGATATGAATGCGATTTATTTATTTATTTATAAAAATTTATTTTAGAGAGAGGGGGGAGGGGGGTGGTGCAGAGGGAGAGAGAGAATCTTAAGCATACACCTGCGGAGCCTGGATGTGCAGCTTGATTCCAGGACCCTGAGATCACGACCTGAGCCAAAATCAAGAGTCGGACCCTTAACCGACTGTGCCATCCAGGGCCCCATGAATGAGATTTTAGAAAGAAAGTTCTTTTTGAGCTGAGCAGCAGATGTCCCAAGTTTAAGTATTTTTTACTCATTTATTGAACTTGGGCTTTCCTTAACCTTCTGTAGGAAATACAGCCTTGTTTTAATGGCATTTTTTAAATGTTTAAGTTTAAAGCCATAGTCAAGTAGACAAAGACAAAACTTAGATTTACTTAATGTGAAATGTGAGTACTGCCTCATCGTAGTTTTGTTTCAGGTATTTACTTCAGTAAGTTTCTTTAACCAGTAATACTTGATACAGTTCTTCCTGCTGGTTTTACTGAGGGTAAGAAAATGTGTTTGGGTGAATGAAAGTAATGCTCATTCCTATTCGGATTTATCAGTGTCCTTTTCTTTATAGCCTAACTGTAAGTAGTAAGTTGATTAGAGAAAGGGACTGAGGTTAGGCTTCATACGTTTTGTTCTTCTGTGTCTGCCTTTTGTAGAGAGAATTTCTTCTTCAGCTGGTTAGTTTTAAGACTTGATACAGGATTTCTTGATGTTGACACTGTTGATATTTTGGGATCAGATAATTCTTTTTTAGGGTGTTATCCTGTGCATCGTAAGATCTTAAGCAAAACACATCCCTGGCCCTCTTTTACTAGATGCACTGCCCTTGCCCTCTCTCTCTCCAAATTATGACCAAAAATGTCTCCATACATTGCTGTTTGTTCCTGGAGGAGTAGAGTCAGCCCTGGTTGAGAAGCAGTGATTAATAGATAGTTCCAATGAATTTATTTATGGTATTTGGGGAGGGGGAATTCTATAAAATTTGAATTTTACTTCAGTTGTCTTGTTTGCTGTCTAATATTCTGAGACTAAAAAAAAAGATTTTGCAATTTATTTTTCTGTGACCTGAATTAAGGAATCTTAATTTCTGGGTTAAAATTATTAAAATAGCTATAAACATACTAATGTGTAAACATGTGCTCATATACAGTAGCCATTAATGACATGTGGCTGTTTCTGTTTAAATGATCTAAAATTAAATATCCAGTTCCTCAGCCAAGCTAGCTGTATTTCATTGTATATACTTACATATATTTCACACTATAGTGGACAGTTGTTTAGAGTGCACGTATCCAAAAGATTTGTTTTACTAGAAAAGTCCGTAGATCATTGATCTCAGGTAGTTTCTTCCTAACTCCCTTTGTAGGCCTATTCCTGCAACATCTTGCTGACTTAATTTAAATAACCAGGCCAACTTTGCAAGTGAGGTTTTTAGATTTCTAAATGTAGGAAGACATGTAATATCATATATCTAGATGGTCCTTTTTGTATAAGTGATGATTAAATGTGCCCTCAAAAAACAAGGGAGTCCCTGAATCTTTACAATTTATTTTTAAGGTTTTTGTAGTATGAAGTAACACTTTCATTTATGTTACTTGGGGGAGGTGAGGAGGAGTGATTGGTGTTTTGGTACTGAATAAGACTTTACTGAGGAATTAGAAAGTGAAGAGAAACATTGACCAGGCACACATTAAAATTGTTTTTTGTTTGGACAGGTATCATCCTTACCACCAGTGGCATTAAGTACTCACCATAGTACTTTACAGTAGTACCAGGGTCAGGAAGATGATTTTTAAATGCTTTCCTTTCTCCTTTTTCTTGGTGTTTCTACTCTAAGAAACTATCAGTAAGTTTTAGTTCTGTTCAAAGTCATCCCGCCAAAGCCTTTTTGAAATCTAAACTATTATGTAGCAGTATTGGCCTTAAAGTCACTTTTGATACGGTAAAATTTAATGTACTGTGGAATATTCAGTATAATCATTGAATGTAATTTTTTAAGTAATCAGAATATGTGTTTTTGTTATAGTCTAACATTCATGATATGTGCAGCATATTGGTCATGAATAAAATCTGCTTCTAACATTACTCCTATGGAATCACGTGCTCTCCTGTACGATAGTCCTCTTTTATAGCAGTTTCCAGAAATATGGCAAAATTCTAAAATGGTGTGGGTCACTAAAGAACGTTCACTAAAAGTTGGAAATTGCTTTTATTTCAAAATTGGTTGATATATGAAGGCCTGGTATTTGGTAGAGCTTACAGAGTTTGTTTACCCTCCATAAATTTGCACTGAATTCTTATTTTTTTTTAAATTATTGTATAGTGCTATTTGAAATAATCTCTTTTGTTCTCCACTGATAGAATATCCATTTCTTGTTTGTTTAAACAGAATCTTCCACAATCTGTAATTGAAAATGTTGGAGGAAAAATTTTTACATTTGGATCTTACAGATTAGGAGTACATACAAAAGGTAAATACTGTTTTAATTATCTTGAGAAGGAATACTCTTTTTAGTTCTTAAAAATCATAACGACCCATTCATCGCAGTTACTTGCATAGCATACAGCTTAGTGAGTTTGTGTGGAAGATAGAATACTTCAAGGAGCCTAAAGTTGGTTAAGAAGATAAAAAAGATGTCTTCTAAACCTGCACTGACCAATATGGTGTTAAGTAAATTAGAAAAGGCAGTTCTCTACAGCATAGGGAATATAGTCAGTAGTATGTTAATGACCTTGTATACTGCACTTAGAGTGGTGAGCAGAACATAGTGTATAGACTTGTGGAATCACTGTGTTGTAACCTGAGGCTGATACAACATTGTATGTCAACTCTACTTCAGCTTAAGAGGTAAGTCAGTGCCTCAGTAGAAGTAGTCGCATTTTTAGATCAGTAACATGGTGGCTAGTGGTTACTGTGCAGCAAAGTGGAGAGAGAGAACTTTTTTCCCCAGTGGAGAGCTCTTTCGGACAGTGCTGCTCTCTCTATCATTTCCTCTACCTGAAGAATATCAAGTCAGGAAATCAGAACAAAAATGAATGCAAGCCTCTTATAAAGACCTGTGGATTTTCTTTTCCTCGTGCTTTTTTTAATAGTTGTAAAATACAGTTGAGCAAAAACCAAACCACAACAGTGTATCTGCAGCCATTGGTGATTACTGTCAGTATTTTCTTGCTTTGTACTTACCTTATGCAAATAAATACACAGTGAAAATGTTACCACGGCAGAGAACATTTATTGGACTTTTTTTGCTGGGCCCTGAGCTAATAATAAGCTTTCGGTCTTCATTATCTCATTTATTCCTCAGTTCTCTTGTTCTCATGTAACAAATAGAAGTCTGAGACTTACCGAGACAGTAGGCTTGAACAGTTTTTCCCAGCCATATCTTGGCAGAACTAGGATTCTTCAGCCATTACACTGACTTCCTTGTTAAAAAGTATCTGCCAGGATAGTGTTCTGTTTGTTCTGGCATTCTTCCTCCTCTGCATCTCCCACTGCTCTGTGCCAGTAGTAGTTAGTGCATTTGCTTTTGATGTGTCCTATGCACTGTATGCTCTTCTCCCTTTTGCGTATATGCTAAATATACAGCCTTCAGAGTAGTGCCTTAGCTCTTGAGTCTTCTAGGGAAATGACTGTGTTGACCTGATTCCACATTGATCTCTCCCTTTTATGATCCCAGTTATTGATTGAAGTCATCTTTGTTGTGTTCCCCCTATGCACTCAAGGCTGGCCTCCTATCAAGCACTAAATTAGTAACAAATATCTTACCATGGTGTGCCTCTTTGGATTCTTGCCAGTGGTCCTTTTTGGAGTTTATTCTGTAGGTCCCATTTAGGGGCCAGATAGACGCCTGTAAGCACTACCACATAATGTGTGGGGAAAAAAACCACTTTTTTGGTTTTGGCTATGACAATGACATCAAAATGTTGGGTATATTCTTGAATAGTTCCCTCTCTTTAACATAAAAGTCCTATCTGAGTCACCTTTCTCTGACTCCCAGGTCACCTGGGCCACTACAAATAGAGGATGCTGCAGGAAAAAAGATATCCCGTCAATTAGTATCATGTTTTTCCTATACTGACCAGTAATGTTTTTTAAGGGGAAGGGCACATTTTTAGAGGCTCGCTAGTATAATGTTAACAGATTCTCAACATCAAGTACTGCCATGATAAGATGCAAAATAATTTTCTTGTAATAGTAATTAGTGGTTGATGGGCTTAATTTTTTTTAGGTGCCGATATTGATGCGTTGTGTGTTGCACCAAGACATGTTGATCGAAGTGACTTTTTCACCTCATTCTATGATAAGTTGAAATTACAGGAAGAAGTAAAAGATTTAAGAGTGCGTAAATGTTTGGGGTGAAAGGGGAGGAGTTTATAAAAATTAGTGAAATTGAGCAAATTTTATGGTCTAGCCGTCATTTATTTTTTATTTTTTTTTTTTTAAAGATTTTATTTGTTTGACAGAGAGAGACACAGCGAGAGAGGGAACACAAGCAGGGGGAGTGGGAGAGGGAGAAGCAGGCCTCCTGCCGAGCAGGGAGCCCGATGCGGGGCTCGATCCCAGGACCCTGGGATCATGACCTGAGACGAAGGCAGACGCTTAACGACTGAGCCACCCAGGCGCCCCTCTAGCCGTCATTTATTGAACTCTTGCAATTTGCCAGACCCTTTCAAGGGCTTAACATGTATGCTTGCATTTTATTCTTTACAAGCCTAAAATAAATTTCATCTCATGTTCAGAGTAGGAAATAAGGCAAAAAGAATAAATATTAAGCAGTGTGGCCACGATTATATCTGAGTGGCAGAAATCAAGGATTTGAACCTAGGTTTATCTGATTCAAGAGCCTGGTGTCTTAAAGCTAGTTGTTGAGAACCTAGTGTGTGTCAGGCGTTATGCTAAATTATGTTTAAACAATTTCAAATGTCTCATTCACTTAAAAGTTCTAAAACTAGTATAGGTCTGATCTGTAGTTTGAGAGACACTGAACTTACTTAATTTTCTTACAGGCTGTTGAAGAGGCATTTGTACCAGTTATCAAACTGTGTTTTGATGGGATAGAGGTAAGATATAATTCAAATAGACAGTTCTTGCTCTGTGTAATGTTGATTGATGTAGGTTAAAAAGTTGTTTTAATTAAGTTGATGTGATATTAACAGTTAAGTTTTTTAAATAGAAGTGACTCTGTTCTTTGTAGAATATCAGTTCTAGTCTTTTTATTTTTTTAATTTTATTTTTTTAGAGGGAGTAGGAAGGGAGAAAGAGAATCCTAAACAGGCTCCACGCTGGGCTCAGTCTCATGACCCGGAGATCATGATCTGGGCTGAAATCAGGAGTTAGATGCTTAGCTGACTGAGCCACCCGGGCACCCCAGTTTTAGTGTTGTGTGTGTGTGTTTTGTTTTTTTGTTTTTTTGAAAGAGATTTATTTATTTTAGCGAGAGAGACGTACTGGGGGAAGGGCAGAGGGAGAGGGAGACAATCTCAGACAGATTCTTAGCTGAGCACGGAGCCCAATGTGGGGCTCCATCTCAGGATTCTGAGATTAAGAGTCTGATGCGCAACCAACTGAGCCACCCACGTGCTCCTTCGTCTTTTTTCAAAGAGCCTCATGAAATTAAGAGCTAAAATATAGACAGAAATAATTAAACATTGACTATGAAATGCTGTTACAAAACTGTTTACTCAGTAGGTTTTCCATTTGCAAATTTATATACTTTTAGTCTTATTAAGGTAATAACAATATTTTTTGCACATGGAATTTTGCCTTGACATCATTTAAATTAAATATTTAAGAAGTTGAGAGAAAACTGTGACCTGATAGTGTGTATGCTGAGATATTTTCTGCTAGGGGAGGATTTATGAGTTCAGATTCTTGAGATGATAGTCATTTCTGTCTGCTGTTCTCCACAGCAGTTGTAGTGAAGGCAGTTGGAACAAAGCTGGTAAGATAGTAAAGCAACTTCACTTATTTATGTTATTTCTGTCATATATAATAGTTCTGGAAAGTCACTGATAGTGAAGATTGTAAAATTTTGGAAACTGGAAGAATAATACTTCATTGTTTTGCAAAAAAAAAGACAACTTCTTTAACTGCTGCATAAAGATGCCCAGCCCTGTCTTTCTTGAAAAGTTGATGATTAACCTTAATTAAGTAGACATAAAATGTTAAATTTAGTAAAGGATTGTCAAGTTCAGGTAGATTTTGCTGTCAGTGCTTAAATAAATATAAAACAATCTGTAAGGTAAGGCAATGTCCTGCTTTCCCCAAAAGAACATTACCAAAGAAGGGGGGATTGGTTTTTTTGTGGAAGACCCAACTGAATTGTGTGAACTTCTCAGGATGGAGATGAAAGTCAGATGGTTACTTGAAATATTTAATGTGTTAGTTTCCTGTCCATACATTGTATATAAAAATAACACTGTTTTAGGGAATGTGTTTACATTAGAACATTTGAAAAATCATTTTATCCTACTTAAAATGGCAGTCTCTGTTGACTTGCTTGTTGAGTTACCTGTTTATGTAAGCACATAATTTTTATTTCTGTCTAAATTGGGGGGAGCTACTGGACTTTGGAAACTTTCATTGGAACATTTTTGCTATACCACAAGTTAATTATTTATAAAAGTGTACAGCTGTTTTTCTATTTTGTAGGTGTATGTTTTAAATGATTTTTCACAATAAGCTCTTTTAAAATACTGCCTTCTAGAGTGATCTTCTAAAAGGCTTACTTCTGGCAGCATCCACAGTTTTGGAACCATGAAGTCATACCCTCAGGAATAATGACCAAATCCGTGCTAAGTTTGTTCACACTCTCACCTTTCCTTGGAGAAAAGAGAAGGGCTCCTGTGTAGCTCCATTGGTTGTGTCGGACTCTTGGTCTCAGCTCAGGTCTTGATCTCAGGGATAGGAGTTTGGGCCCTGCATTGGGCTCCTCACTGGGCGTGGAGCCTACTTAAAAGCGGGGCGGGGTGGGGGTGGTTTGTCAGTTGCATTCTGTAAGCCTTCAAAATTAGTTGGTATTTGTTTTTGTTTTGTTCCTATTTAGTCAAAACTAAGTTGGGAATCTTGTAATGTTATAGATATGTAAGGTCTTAAATGTAAGGAACCCCCTTTTTACTGGCAGGTATATTTGGGCTAAATATAAGGATGTTGGCCTTATAGTTGGGCACCCTTTAATATATAATCAATTCATAATTTATATAGATGGAGAACTAAACAGTTAATTTTAAGTAGTCTAGTAGTAGATACATTAACAAATTTAGTATATCCAGTAGATGCATTAGTAAACTTAGTAAATCAAACTTAGTAAGCCTGATTAAAATGACAAGTAGGTATTTATTCAAGTTCTCTTTCATGGTGCCATGTTTTAACATCTGATTAAAATACCTATGATACACATTATTGGACTTTGGACTTTTGGAGGCATTGTCGTGTTTATAGTTGATGAGAAGATCCTGGCCTTAAAGAGTATTCTTTGTTAAAGAAATGCCTTAAAAATAGTTTGATGGATATGGAATGTTAAGTTTTGTTTTTGTTTTAGATTGATATTTTGTTTGCAAGACTAGCACTGCAGACTATTCCAGAAGACTTGGACTTACGAGATGACAGTCTGCTTAAGAATTTAGATATAAGATGCATAAGAAGTCTTAACGGTATGTTAAAACCTACTTCCATTTGCATAGTAGCAGTTTTTGTCAAATATGAAATAGTTTTTAACTCAGATTTTATAATGGAGCTTTTTATAGCCACGCTGTTTACCCATAGTGAGTCAAATAAAATATGCTTAATAGTTAAGACTGCAGAGGGGTATATGGTAATTTATTTTACTCACCAGTATCTTGCACTGTTATTTCTTTTCTTCCTGGGACATTTAGAGACCAACATTTGTGCTCTATTACTAGTGGTTTAGGCTTAACGGCATAACCCTAATTAATTGTGATCATGATATCCTTTGTAACCTTTTCAGCTGTTGTGTTTAAAGGGGTTACTTTTGAACACTCTTGTATTTACATTGCTGTTGCCGTGCTCTGGCAAGAACAATTCTTGCAAACCTAAGTGGATTAAACCCTTGTCAGTATATCCTGACTGGAAGAAGTTTTAATTATATGATGAAAGTTTGAGATCAGGCAGATTACAGATTCTTTGTGATATATTTGTGATAGGAGATAAAAATTTTAGATTTTTTATTTGCGATAAGAGTTCTAGATTTTTTATTTGCCTTTTTATTCAATTAATGTTACTGATCCTATGAAATAAGTTTTTATTTAAGTTTGACATCAATCTTAGAAAATTGAAAAGAAATATTATCATTAAACTTTTGATGGTTTAACGTTCTGTTTTTTCACTCCCTGTTAATCAGGTTGCAGGGTAACCGATGAAATTTTACATCTAGTACCAAACATTGACAACTTCAGGTTAACTCTGAGAGCTATCAAACTGTGGGCCAAACGTGAGTTCAGAATTTGTTGGCTAGCTTATTAAAAATGTTTCAACTTTTGTTCAACACTAACTTTTCTTTTTGCTTTTCCCTTATCAACAGGCCACAACATCTATTCCAATATATTAGGTTTCCTCGGTGGTGTTTCCTGGGCTATGCTAGTAGCAAGAACTTGCCAGCTTTATCCAAATGCAATAGCATCAACTCTTGTACATAAATTTTTCTTGGTATTTTCTAAATGGTATGTGTTTAGATTATATTAAAATAAAATTGATTGTAGACACTGAAGTTTAGTCTTATTTCTATGACATTTCTGCAGCTGGTTTCAGATTCAAATTTTAGCTCATGATGTAGCCATTTAGGTAGCTTTGGGGAGATCATGTTGTGTATAAAATGGCAAACCTAAATTCCTTTCCTTTTCCCTAGCTTTCCCAGGATAGTAAGGCAGGTGCTTTTTTGTGCTTCCTTATCCTCTAAATAAACTCTGAATTTTAGCTGTCGTGTCTGCTAAAATCCAATGAACTTATATCAGTTTTAGGAAGTTTGGATAAAACTTATATATACCACTTCTTACGCTCTTTGGATTTTTCCAAATCTACAGGTCATTAGTTTCTTGGAATTATTTTTTTGCTTTCAGCTGCCCATTTATCTTTGGTAAAATATTAAATATGTATATAAAAAGCTTTTAAGAATAACCATAAATGTGTAAAAAAATAGCAATTTTGTCATCCCTTTGAGGTCAGTCATTAACCCAGGAGAGTTTGTTTTTTAAAGCTTCCTCATTTCAGCATGTTCACATTTGTCAATCATTATTTAAGAAAAGTAAGATAAAAAATTATTGCCAATTCATATTTGCTTTGGCCTAAAAGGTTTCTTGGTTTTTAATCAAATTGATCTTAGAGATTTGTCTTCCTGCTCTATACCTGCCAACCCCTGTACCTCCTCCTCTGCAAAAATAGTTTTTTTAGTTATTTTATACAAATTTAAATTACTGGAAATAATTTTATAATTTAGAACTGTGCCCCGCTTTTCAGTACACATTCTGTTATTTACAGATTTGATAGTGCTTAATCATATATAATCAGTTTTGATGAGATTGACTAAAGAATGTCAGAATTTCTGTAATGCTACACATACATAGCAAATAATATTTCTAAGAAGCTAAGCTTGCTACTAAGGATGGAAAATATTTTCCAGTTTTTAATCTCTTCCATAAAAGACTGAGGTAGCTAACTTGTAGAATGCGTCTTGAAAACAATGTTATTCACGTCACAAAGTTTCATCACACATACTCATGTTAGAATCTTTAGGTTGTGAGATAAAATTTTCCTAATCAGTCTCTAATTATTCATATTCCTTTGCCTAAATGAGTTAACTTTTTCACCCTCACTTGTCTTTGGATGTAGCCAGTGTAAGAATAGGATTTTTGTCTTTCAAGAAGGGTTTATCCTGTTGAAGGTTGAGGTGAACACATCGGATGTCTTGGGATAGTACTTTTTTATTTAAATAGTGCTTTATCAGTTCTTTGAGAGGCAGAGAAGATGTGTGACTTACCAGCCTGAGAAAGCTGCCAAATGGTTTAAGTTAATTTCATAGTTAGAGGAAAAAGTACTTCGAGTTGTCTTAACATCAACAGATAGGAATAAAATATTATATATATCAAGAGGGCAAAATGAATGAAGAAGGCTCACATTCACGAATGCTGTATGTTTAACAAAATACGTTTAGATGGTAATATCCAATAGTCTTATCAAGTGCTACAATCTTTTTAAACAGGGAATGGCCAAATCCAGTGCTATTGAAACAGCCTGAAGAATGCAATCTTAATTTGCCTGTATGGGACCCAAGGGTTAGTGTATTATTTTTTCCCCTACAAATTCGCACTGTGCAATAACAAGTAAAAATCATCTGCATAATCTTCAGGGAGACTTCCCATCTTTTTATGTATGAGTGGACATGTCCGTATTACACTTTCTTTTAGATAACCTCAACTATAATTGTCCTCTGATGTGAGAAGCATAATTATGTACCCTGTAAACTCCTTTTAATTGTACATAGTTTATAATATCAAGTTCACTAACATTTTAATTTATTCTATATAGAACTACCTTGTAAGTCAAAGTTTGTGTGGGCATTTGTGCTTAAAAAAAAAAAATAAAAGGATACTCAAAATCCCTGTATTTTTTTATTTGATCTAAATATTCTGTTAAAATTGGGTTGTGGTAGGAAAACTGTTTAACGTTTACATGTGGCAGATAACTTCTAAGCAGTATCACTCTAATTACTATGATGTAATTGTAAAAATTGGTTTGGATATTTCAGATTACAAAAACCTGGTTGGGATAAAAGAAGAGCTTCTGTTCCGCTTTTTGGGAAGTTACAACCTTTACCGTTTACTCAGTTTAAATGTTACCAACATGCACTTTGTTAATTGATAAAAGAAATACAGGTTTCAGTAAGGCTTTTTTTAGGTCTTTAAAATTCTATTTTTCTATTAGTTTCCTATCTTACTGCAATATTGAAAATTAAGTCAGTTTTAAGTCTGTTAATTACATCAAGCTGTCTGTTTTCAAGTTTTCCAAGCCTCAGGCATTTAATTTTGGAGGGATTTGAATTTACAGTTTCCTTCGTGGAAATATGTCACTTATCATTAGTATACAGATTAAGTTATTAAATCATTTCATTTTTTCTTAAAATAACACGGATAATATAGCCTCAGCATGTGTTAAGAAGCTTATACTTCCTATAAGTCAATGGTATATTAAAAACTTTGTTTCCATCTTGTTTAAAATTTGTTTTGCACAGAACACTATTTAGTATGACATTTCTGAAAAGTGTAATTGTGTGTGCATCCCCATTTCTGTTGTTGAAAAAAGAAAAACTAAACATCAATAGATGCTCCACTAGAACCTTTTTTGCTTGACAGGCACACTATTTCTAGTAAGGTTGCCAAAATAGTCATGCCCAAATGATCAAATCTTTAGACCAAATCTCTGATTCTGTGAAGAATTCCTATAAAAACAATGTCGCCTTACATGGTTTTTCTTTCTCAACTCCAGCTATGAATGAAATAAAATTTAATCATTGGTTCAGTTTAACAAGGGGTAAAAAGTCCAAGTATCTGTTGCATATGTACTTGAAGAAACTGATTGGCTGTTGTTGTATGTAGGTAAACCCCAGTGATAGGTACCATCTTATGCCTATAATTACACCAGCATACCCACAACAGAACTCCACGTACAATGTGTCCGTTTCAACACGGATGGTCATGGTTGAGGAGTTTAAACAAGGTAAGTGTTTATCCTTATGCTCTCCTTTATACACGAAGGATCTACATACCATTGTAGACCGAGTAGTTGGCTATGCAGTTTAAAATGAAGAAAGCATTCACTGAAGTGGGTTTTGGTGTTTATTGATTGATTACAGTATGTATTTGAGAATTGACTTGAAAAACTCAGTTTGAGGCAAAGTATTTTTGGTTATCTGCTAGAAAGCTAATCAGTTTAAAGCTATCCCCTTAGCTGGCCCTTTATGGGCTGCCTTAGTGCTATACAGTTGCCATGTAAAGTTTTAAAATGCTACCAGTTTGTCTCCACTGGGTGACCTGAGAGATGCTTTTAGCAAGCTATATACTTGAAAAGAGCTTTGAGCAGGATTGGGGCCAAAGTGCCTATTATTTTGGAAGAACCTCTAAACTTTCTGAATCCCAGTAGTACTGTTCTAATTTCATTGCCAAAAACGGTCTTTGAGGGAAGTAGCTGAAACAGGATTATTTGATTTGATTGATAATAGTCATGGAAACAAATAGCTGTACCACTACCAACATCAAACTCAGGAGTGTAAAATTCTTTTCTGTAGTCTGAAGAGGCTCTTCATGGGAGAATGTTGCTTAGAAACATCAGGAAGCTTGTTTTGAGAAAGGCAAGACTTAGAGCTTATGGGAAATCTTTCTTTCTTGGTTAACTACAGTGCTTCAGTTTTTGGAGAGAGTCATCCTATGAACATGGTATTTAGAGTAATGGTAATTTACCAGAAATCTGGCTCTCAGAAACTCCAGCTTTTTGAAAAGTGTGTATGTATGTAAAAATCTCTGTGCTCTAAAGTCATAGGCTGAAATTGCTATTTGTTAAAATTAATGATTTTAGGATTATAGTGAATGCATGTGGTATGTTTAAGATCTTTAAAATTCTAGATTGTTAGACTGAAGCATGCCAACATTTTAATATGTTTTTAATTTAGGTCTTGCTATCACAGATGAAATTTTGCTGAGTAAGGCAGAGTGGTCCAAACTTTTTGAAGCTCCAAACTTCTTTCAAAAGTACAAGTATGTATTTTAAGGCATGTCAGACATGTTGCTCTCTTAAGTAATGGTTTAATGGTAGCATATGTGACATCTCCTCTTGCTAGACTAATGTAGTTTTAAATTTTCCTTTAAACATCTTCCGTAGAATTTTCCTTCCTGTCACAGAGGGTGTACTGTTTTTAGTAAACCCTTTCTTTTCTCTTTGTTGAGGTGAAGTGTAGCCCCTATAGTTTGCTGCCTGGTGTAACCGAACTCCTACGTTTGTAGCAACATCACTTCTGTAGGCGTCTTAAGTCATCACCAGAACTCTCAATCCATATGCCTTGGCAAAGGAGTGAGCAGTTAAAATCTGTAGTTACTGTTCTCTCTTAGGAAACGAAGTATTTTCAGCCAGTTCTGGAAACTTACTGTTGAGATTCTATATAACCATAGGCAGAGCTTATAAAATGTCAACATAGAGTCAGTAAAGTGTTTCCAATAGTTCTAGCACATGATTGGCCTACCATTTTCCCCTAATGTTAATAAAGCCCCTTCAGATATTTCTTGGAATCTAAGTGGGTGTAATATTTTTTACTAATGGTTTTAATATAATGATTTAATACCTTAGTACAGGTTAAATGCCTGATTGTGTTGGTTTTGATGACAATTGTAAGTTATAATAAATCTTACTTTAAAAAAAAAAAAAACGGACTTGCACTTTTATTTGCCCTGAGCTGAAAACTTGCCAAAGTCCCACTTAAATTTTTTTTTCTTTAATGCTTGAAACTTTCCTGACCATTTGATCTTGTGTTGGATTGTGTTTTGTAATAATCTAAGCAAGATTGCTTTATGCTATTTCCCCAATTAAAAACAAGAATGATGACCTTCATGATGTCTCTGTGTTTTGTTTCTGTATCTTTTGCATGAAAAAGCAATATGGAGCCAGCTTAATTGTTGTGTTCTGGGAGCACTGTGCTGTCAGTTAATATTTAAATAGCTTAACATTGAATGCTCTTGTTTATTACTTAACTCCCCGTAAGTTGTGCTTTTCCATTTGGCAGATAATTTATTTTCTGTTTTTTATTTTAACCGATGTTGAGGAAGTACCTTTGAACATTTAAACTAATAAAACATATATTCTGATATTAAAAAAAAAAACTACAGCATCAAAGTACATAATTGCTTGTATGGAGAATAAGGAAGAAACTGGTTTTATAGAAAAATATCAGCATCTCTTAATCCCTGAGAATCAAAGACTAAGCTAGATTCATTCTTTTTCCTGTCTCACTTCCTCATAGGACTAAGGTGGGTAGAATGAAGTTCTTGAAAGTACTTAAGTGGCTTCCTTCATTTGAAGAAAGATTAATTGTTGAAATTGAAACTTTGATAGTGTCATCTATTTGAGTAAATTTGCATTACTAGAACTTCCGAAGGTTTTTTTTTTTTTTAAGCTTGCTTAATCTTTTGTCTTTTAGAAGTTTTAAGCTATCCTTTATGCCAAATAGTACCTATAAGGTCTTCGGTGGACTGAGTAAAAGATCATAGATTATTGTCTTTACTGAATTCTCTTGAAACAAATCATTGTAGATGATCAAAAATGACTTCAAGCATGATTAGGTATGAGGAGGTAGCAACAAATAGAGGAAATTATATCAGAAAAATTTAAGTTTTAGCTGTGAGTCCTGAGAAAACAGATTTGAAAACATGACAATAATGGGCTAGTTTTATCTATACCGAATCCTATTTATATTTTTAACTTCTCCAGAAGTTTTCCTCTTTATAATATCTAGTGCTTACTATCATTAGAATGTAGAGATAGTCACAGGTTTGAATTTTTCTTTTAACGTGTCACATGTAATACTCCCAAAATTGGTTGTACAACTGAATTGAAATGCTTCATTTTCTCTTGAGTCAAAGTTGGTTAAGCCTTATTTGAAGTATATCCTGAAAGTAGTGCCATTTGTTATGTATTGGATTTTAAAAAATTTTAATATACCTGCCTGTCATTCTTGGAAGGGAGGGAAGCATGGGGTAAATTTCATTTTCTTAAAAAGCAGAAAAGTCATCTAACAGAAGATCTCAGTGTTCCTTAAGAAAAAGGTGTAACATTGCTTTGTGCAATTTTAAATAACTATAAGAAGACATTCTTCATGTTTTTCCTTTAAGATAATTCGAGTTGACACGTAGCAATAAAGTAAATCATCATTGACATAGGAAATGTGAATACTTAGGTCAGGTATTCCATTTTACTAGGAAAAGAGGAAGGAAAGGTAATAGCAAGAGGCCAGCATGTTCTCTAAGGTGTAAGATTAATTATAATTTCAAGGAGTATGTGTGAATAGAATAATTTAGCCTTAAAATGTTTTAAAAACTTAATAAAATACTGAACTTTAACTCTTGGTCCTGAGTTACTTAAAGATGGAATTATAAGGATTTTTCTCTGAGATAATTAGATTTTTAGTGAACATATCTGAGCTATAATCTACTCAGGTAAAATATTAATGTGATGAAATGGCCAGGAAACCTACTTATATAATGTTTTTGGGGGGTAAATAGTTTTTAGGTAATAAAAGCAACTAAATTGTTCTTAGGAATTTTTAAATAGGTTTTAATTCATTGGGGATACATTTTTATAGTAAAATTTTTTATTGGAAGCTGGAAATCTTTAAATTTGGGGAAGAGTTAATGACTATTGCATTAAGACTTCAAAGTGTCTCCTGAAGGCATTTGAGTATCTTGAGCAAATAAATGATGGTGGCAGTTGGAAATTGGAGATCACATTCTTTGGGGCAGCAATAAAAAATATATGTAGTCTAAATTTAGAAATACTTCTTTTGGTCTGTTTTCTGATAGGGATCTTAGGAATTGAATACTAGTTCTGGTTTTTAAAACTTAACAAACTCGGTATTTTGGTTTCAGTTTCTTAGCTGGATGAGTATAAATGGATTCCGTTTTATAAATGGATTCCTAATGGCAGGTTATTTCTATTAAGCTTAATTATTGTATTTGTATCTCCCTTTTTTGCTTAAATTTGCTTAAATGTGGCTGAGTAAAGGACATAACCACGCCCCCCAGGCTCCCCTCATTGCAATAAGTGCCAAAGTTGAACTTTTTAAACTTCAAAACTTTAAACTTTGAATTCCAACAAAATTATGTTCAAATGGATTGTATGTTTTGCCTTCGTAAATAGAGAACATTTGTGCATCATTTGTTGAAGACTCAGGTGGTAATTAAGAACATCCATTTTAATAGTGTGGTAAAAGAGTAGAGACTGAGAGTTTGATCCCTGTCCTAGGTGAATGCAGACAACTTCGCTTTTTTGTTTTTGTGTACATGCCTGCTTTTTATAGTTTGTTGTCTCCTGTTGTAAGTTGTTACACTTCTGTCCAGAGAGTTCTTCCTCCATCTTCCCCCCCCCCCCCCCCCCCCATTTCCAATCTCCCAGGGACTGGAAATCAGGTTCCTGAGCTTGTTAGGATTTTGGTGCATTTAAAAGAATTTAAGGGCGCTCAGAGTGGGTTTCTGTGTATGTAAAATGCATGAGCTTTTAGTGCTTTTATGTGACTTTTATTTATTTGAGCCATCTGTTTGTTCTGTATATTTGGTTTGATCCAAATAATGCTGAACAAATTTAAACTGGTGGTAAAGGAAGTATTGGTCTGTATGGATTTGAGCTGCATATTCACATATCTGTCTACATGTTTTCATATTTATACATATTACCTCTGTTACCGTAAGTTGATTAAGCCCTTGAAGTTAGCTCATTTGAGCTTCACTTTTCCCCTGCCAGTAAGAGGCATTATCCTATATTACAGATGACGTATATATACAAGTCTCATACCTGGGTTACATAGTTATGAAGAATCATAACCATTTTTCAGATACTTAATGAGCATAAATAGTGTAATCAAATGGAATAGTTTAAGGAAGAATGGTTTAAAATGGTTTAAAATGCTTTAACTTGCCAAATTTTCACTGTCCCTTGCCTAAATACCTTCTCACTCTTTTTTTTTTGATGGCTAATTTAAACTGGGGTTAATAGTTTTTTCCTGGCCTAGGTCAGGTATTTGGTTTTGGTCCGAAACCTCATTTATAAGATGTGAAAGATAAGGGTTTCAGCCCTTTTTTTTTAAAAGAGTAAACTAATTTAAAAATTTTCATCATACTCTGGTTTTTCAGACTAGTATCCATACTAGGTAATGTCAGTTTGCTTTTTTGTGAGGTAGTTTCTGGTGAGAAGTTTGGCTTCCAGCACCTCTAAAATGGATTCTGTGGGAGAGTATATCGGACTGAACTTTTTTAGTATCATAAAATTACATGAATTATATTTTAGTTGTAAGTAGTTTGTTTTAAAAAGACTTAAAATAGTATTTAGTTTTGATAGCATTTTGTAAAATGAAAACTTGCCTTTTCTCTAATTTAATGGAATTGGATTCTGCATAAAAATCAGATTTCTTCTTTGCTCTCATGCTAGTCATGTCTGCTTTTTAATAGAAATTTATACTGTTACTTGAAAAAAATCATGAGGCCTGTCTTCAGTATTCAGTTTAATTTTTGCTACCTGTTAATTTGAGTTAAAAAGCATGGTGTGTTTGAACTATTTTTGAGCTTACTGATGTAATATGTATAATTAGTGATCCTGTTTTTGTGGCTAAAGCCTTGGTGCATTATTTCTATTAAAACAACTTTGTTATAGTAGATTATATTTTAGTGAGCAGCTTATAGATATAAAGCATTCCACCGGAGTCTTTGAACCAAACTATCAATTAATGTTTATTCGTTGTTCTTGAATTAAGCTGCTTTGGGATAATTTATAAAATCACTCTTTTTCAGAAGAATATACTCACCAATAGTTAGAAACTTGTGGTATTTAGCTTTTATGATTTTATGTACATCTTGAGATTGCAGTCCCCCTTGCTAAACTGTTGCTGATCTGTAACTGTAACAAAGCTATTACATTATGGTGTTAATATCCAGCACAGAGCAGTTAAATAAAATAAATAGCATGTTATCTTTATCTCCAAAGGCATTATATTGTACTTCTAGCAAGTGCACCAACAGAAAAACAACGCCTAGAATGGTGAGTATAAGATTAGACTTTACAGAGAAAATAAGCAAAAATCAATCAGATAGCTACAGAACACAGCAGATGGGAGAAAGTTTGTCCTCCCATCCAGTCTGGTTTTATTCATAAATGGAACTTTACTACTTGTAATGGAAGTGTAGGAATTTGGGGATCCGTATACAACTTTGTTTTTTGTTTCCCTTACGGAGATCCATGTATCATTAACTATATTTAAAGTGCTTTGTTTTAGCTTATTGATTTTTTTTCCTTTAAATATTTGGAGGGATGTCTTTTGTAACCTTCTTAGTTTGAAATGTGGCTTGATTATCCTTCCTCCGTTTTTGCTTCAGCATTTTTGTTTAGAGCCTAAGACTGGTTTTATCTATGGGAGTTCGGATGGTTGAACTGCCCTCACATGTATTTAAGTATGATCTTCATATTACTGCTTTGTGCAACATATTTTGACTTTGTGCATTTTATTTTATTTTTTAAATTAACCAGAATTTTCATTAATACTAAGTGACATTTGTTCAGGGTGGGCTTGGTGGAGTCAAAAATCCGAATCCTGGTTGGAAGTTTGGAGAAGAATGAATTTATTACACTGGCTCATGTGAATCCCCAGTCATTTCCAGCACCCAAAGAAAATCCTGACAAGTAAGCAGTCTTCTAATTTAATCTAGTTTCCTTCTCTCCTTTTTAACTTTTACTCATAGAAGCTTTCTATAGGCAGTTTTTAATAACTAGAGTCACCATTCTGTTGATCACATATGGCACAAAACCAATTTGAGATTAGTAGATTAGGTTTTCCAGATCAGAAACACTGAAGAGACAAATTATTTCTTGAGAAAAATCAATACTAAAATAGTTCTCTGATAATAGTCTAATGATGGTACCTATGAACTAATTAGAGTTCAAATTGTGTGTATCTGCCTTTTAGCATTTCTTAAAATTTCTTTCTTCTCACCCATATTATACAGTGGTTGTCAGAATAACTGCTATCCCAAATATGTCTTGCTTTTCATCTTAACTTTTTAAAAGAGAGAACACGCTTTCAATTTACCTTGCAAAAAATCTGATTTGTGATAGATTCTGAAACACTGGGAAGATCTGTTAATAAAAGGCTCACATTATTCTTTTAAGGGTCTTTCATAGGTCAATTTCTGGTTCAGTTGTTGCTGTATTATTATTTATGTGAGATTCTACTTTGCATTTGGAAGGTGAGGGGAGTTTTAGTAATGAGCTTTTTAAAAAAATAAAGTAGCATTAAAGAAAGATTGAAAAATACAGGCGAATCGATCATTTGAGATTGTGCTGCGGTGGTACAGCTGTTACTCTGATTTGTTGGTACAGGTTATTTCCTTTTGCAATCCTGTCAAAAGAGTTGTTATTTGAGCTTTTTATAATTTTTTGTTTCTGCAGTCTTAATTATTAAAAGACTGATCCATTTAGCATATAGATTATTATTATTATTATTGTTCCTATTATTACGCTGTAGTCAAATTACTGTTCATATCATCTTTTCTTCTTTTTCTTTTTTTAAAAAAAGATTTATTTATTTTAGAGAGAGAGAGCAGGGGTAGGAGGAAAAGGAGCAGAGGGAGAAGGAGAGAGAAACCCAAGCAGATTCTGTGCTGAGTGCAGAACCCAACACGGGGCTCAATCCCATGACCCATGGACCCGTGAGATCACAACCTGAGCCGAAACCAAGAGTTGGATGCCCAAACCGACTGCACCACCCGGGCGCCCCTCATGCCACCTTTTCGACTGAGTTTTAAAATTTTAAGGAATATATATTAAGTTCTAGTTAAAATTTTATGTCTAGAATAAATTTTTTTTTCAGATTTTTCTAAAATGCGTTACTCCTTTTCCCTTGTTAGTTTGAACATAATTTTTGTTGTGCCTTTGGTACTTTGGGATCATCATTAACATTGGCTGTCGGTACCCTGCTTAGTAATAGGAATATGAAGGACAAAAAAAAAAAAAAAGGAATATGAAGGACAGGCATGGGGGAGGACTTGGAGTTCTGATGGAGCTTTGGTTTAGAACTTAGTTTGCTTATACATTTGTATTCCAAGTTTTTCCACATACCTCAGGTTGTCAACCACATTGATAACGTTTTCATAAAGTCTTGATAAACTAGTAACACTTTTCTTACTTTGCAGGGAAGAATTTCGCACGATGTGGGTGATTGGGTTAGTGTTTAAAAAAACAGAAAACTCTGAAAATCTCAGTGTTGATCTCACCTATGATATTCAGTCTTTCACAGATACAGGTATATCTCTCCTTGGATGATCAAAACACATAACTTGCATATTTGAATTTGTCTTCATGTGTACCATAGTGACATTTGCAATAACTGTTAATTTACTTGGGAATATTGAACAGTGATTATCAGAATAATTTTAATGTTTTGGATTAGTTACTAGTTTCAGTAATGTCTAATATATAAGTGGGTTTTTTGGGTGTGTGATTTTATTAAAGCACAGGGGCAGGACCCATGGGCAGAAAGAGCTGCCATAAATGGTTTTAGTTTTGTTTTGTATTGTAGATTTAAAGTTAAGTAGGACCATTTTAAATTTGTTCACAGTTATTTATGAAATTAGAAACCATCTGAGTATTTGATTGTGTAAAAGACTGAGTCTGTGTCTGACTGCCTCAGTAATCTTGAAGCTTAGACGTTTACACAGCTAGACTTCTGGTGATGTGAGGAAATTTTATTCTCTGTGTCAAATACAGACTCAAGTGTTGATTCACGGGTATAGGGTGTTTAGAGCTATATTTCAGATTGACCTATACCCTGAGAGATAAAACTGAGTTATAACAGTTTATCTAAAGAACAAATGGGTGTAGTTCACAGAAGTGAAGGCTATATATAGATGCACAACTTTTCAAGGGAATGGTGAATATGCATAGAGACAGTGATGAATATACAGGTCCAATGACGAGAAGGCATACTTACGTAGTCAGGTAGTTGCACCTGTGTGTGGAATCACTAGCAGTGTGACATCTGGGAGCTGCTCCTGATTAGGTGCTGTCTGTTGGGATTCTGACCATCAGCAGCCTTGCTGTTGGTGATTCAGTGGCAGTTAAAGTTTCAAATGAAACAAGATCAACTCTAAATGAGACACATGGTAGTTGCCTTCTTGGAAAATTCAGATTAAAAATATTCTATTTCTTATGAAAAATTGAGTTGCTTTCTTTCAAATAATTGATAATTTATAAGTAGGTTTTTCATTTTTAGGAATATAAGTGGAGAATATGGTACAATTCTTTATGGTGAGGAACATTGAAGGATAGTGTCCCCAGCAAGTAGTAACCCTTAATAACCGTGAGAGCAAAAACACTCATAGATTTTTTAGGATGTGATTTGGAGGGTGGTAACTCCACTTGCTTAATGCCACAGAAGTGTTTTTTTCCAGAGTAAAAATTCTGATGTCAACTTAAATTATAAACTAAGAAATCATGTAGAGATATTTGAATTAGAAAATTTGTTTTGTGCATTTCATCTCAGTTGAGTTTATCAAAGACTGTGCTAATGAACCATCAAGATTTTCAAGGAACTTTTATTTTGGGAGGGAAATGTTTAGTTGTCCTGGGCCTTGAAACATTTTAATGGAATACTTTGTGGGATTTTCTTTTCTCTTTCTTTTTTTTTAATATTTTATTTGAGAGAGCCAGAGAGAGCGTTCGTGCACATAAGCCCACACAGGTGGGGGGGAGGCGCAGGGGGAAGGGGAGAAGCAGGCTCCCCACTGAGCAGAGAGCCCCACTCGGGGCTCCATCCCAGGACCCTGAGATCATGACCTGAGCGAAAGGCAGATGCTTAACTGATTGAGCCACCCAGATGCCCCCTTTGTGGGATTGTCTTTTTCTTTTTTTTAAAATTAATTTTTATTTATTTATTTATTTTAAGATTTTATTTATTTATTTGAGAGAGAGGAATGAGAGAGAACACATGAGAGGGGATAGGGTCAGAGGGCAAAGCAGACTCCCTGCTGAGCAGGGAGCCCGATGCGGGACTCAATCCAGGGACTCCAGGATCATGACCTGAGCCGAAGGCAGTCGCTTAACCAACTGAGCCACCCAGGCGCCCTAATTTATTTTTATTTAAATTCAATTAACATACAATGTATTACTGGTTTCAGAGGTAGAGGTTAGTGATTAATCAGTCTTTTATAACACCCAGTGCTCATCACATCATGTGCCTCCTTAATGTCCATCACCCAGTTAGCCCATCTCCCTACCCCTCTCCCCTCCAGCAACCCTCAGTTTGTTTCCTATGCTTAAGAGTCTCTTTTGGTTTGTCTCCCTCTCTGATTTCGTCTTGTTTTCTTTTTTTTCTCTCTTCCCCTATAATCCTCTATTTTGTTTCCTAAATTCCATGTATCAGCAAGATCATCTGATAATTGTCTTTCTCTGATTGACTTATTTCGCTTAGCATAACACCCTCTAGTTTCATCCAGGTTGTTGCAGATGGGAAGATTTTATTTATTTTTTTTGGTGACTGAGTAGTATTCCATTGGATATATATACCACATCTTTTTTATCCATTCATCTGCTTATGGACAACTGGGCTCTTTCCATGGTTTGACTATTGTGGACATTGCTGCTATAAACAATGGGGTGCAGGTGCCCCTTTGGATCACTACATTTGTATCTTTGGGGTAAATACCCTATAGTGCAATTGCTGGGTCTCAGGTAGCTCTATTTTCAACCTTTTGAGGAACCTTCATGCTGCTTTCCAGAGTGGAAAAGTGAAAGCCAGCTTCATTCTTTGTGGGATTTTCAGTACTCAAATTCTTACTTCCAGTCTCTTCCAACTTCACATCTTTCTGATCTCAGGTATTGGTGGCTATATCCCTGTAGTTGTTCAAGCTAGAAATCTTGGAGTTCTCCTTGACTCCTGTTTTTCTCATAACTTGATGTTAATGCATTAAAAAATCCTTTTGCCTCTACTTTTGCTATCCATTGAGATTCCTGCTACTAATTGCTATTTCTACTGGTATTACACTAGTTCAAGCCATTTGTCATTGCTCTGTTGTATTACTCCCATTACTACAGTTTCCCTGGCCTGTCCTAGCCCAGCTATTAATGGGATAATTGTTATTCTCAGCCAGCATCCAAAATGATATTAAGCCAAATCATGTCTTGCCTACTTAAAGCCTATAATGGCTACCAATCTCTTTTGGAAAGTTCAAGTCCTTCCTTACTGTGGTTTGCAAGCTTTTACCTAATCTGGCCTTCTCATTATGTCTGTGGCCTCATTTCCTGTTATAAGTTCAAAATCCTTTATTCCATATGTCTTGGGGCCAGAAAGGTAATAAAGTTAGTAAGTAAAATTCCTAGTGGGGCTTGGAGCAACATTTGGTAGTCAGCAACAGTAACATTTCTTCAGGGAACTGTTCAGGATTCACATTAAGCAAAGGTAGAGACCAAATAGCCACAAATAGGTGAGATCAGGGTTAGGTTTTGTCAGATGAGTTTTGGTGCCAATTATAGGAAGAAATGTGTCGGGAGCATTTGGGATTTTAGAATTGCTCTTAAGGAATTATGGATCTTGACTTTTCCTTCTCCTCAGTGGCCTTTTTGTTTTACTTAAATATTCCAGACATGCTCTCAACTGAGGACATTTTGTCCTTGACCTTGGATCTTCCTGGAATGCGGTTCCATCAGTTATTTTTGCTTATTACTTCACTTTCATTTCGGTCTCCACTCTCTCATGTCCTCTCAGTTTCTATGCTGAGCTTCTTGTCTTCTTCCCTACTCAGTTTTTCTCCATAGCACTATCATCATCTGATACGAAATATATTTTATGTCGTTGTTTCCTCTTTATTGTATTGTCCCTACTAGAATGTAGGCTCTGAAGTTCTTTTGGTCTCTTAATTCTCTGCTGTATCCCCCGTGTGATACAGTATTGGTGCTCAATAAATAATTTGTTACATGACTGAGTGAATGGATTTTTCCATTTCGGGATTCTCTGGGAACTTACTTGGATGAATTTATTTTTAGCATTTTCTTTTTGTTCCTGTGACCTCTATTATTTGAGTTATTCTGTAAGAGAAGATGTTAACTACTTGTCTTAAAGTTTTATCCTGCAGGTTCTTGAAAAGGTATCTTTGGGTTTAGTCAGTAAGTTTGACTTTTGCTACATTTGTTACATAATTGAGCCAGAATTTTAAATAATAGTGGTAGCACAAAAGGGTATGAAGAAGCCCCTTTTTTTTTTTTTTTTCCAGTTCTGCTTCTTAAAGAGTTACTCTTCAAAGTTATTATCTTAAGAGTAATGAACTGGAAGAGTTAGTATACTTTGTCCTTTTATTCATTATATAGACCTTGTGGTAAAAGGTACTTAGAGTTTGCTCAGGCAATGGATTATGTCAGATTAGAGAGAATTTTGGCCTGATAGTTTTATGCACAGGATTGCTAGAAAAGGATCCCTACTTAGAATAGCTTCTCCTAGGTGAGTTTAACTGCCTTTGTTAAAATGTTTCTATTTCTTGTAACAATTTCCTAATTGTGTAGTTTATAGGCAAGCAATAAACAGCAAGATGTTTGAGGTGGACATGAAAATTGCTGCAATGCATGTAAAAAGAAAGCAACTCCATCAACTACTACCTAATCATGTTCTTCAGAAAAAGAAAAAGGTAAATTTAGAAAGTACTTACAACAGCATACTAACATAGTGTTTTTACTGTATTCAATCTATCAATACTTCAACATTTAGACTCAGTTTAAGTCATGCTTGAAGTAGATCACAGCATTTTAAAAATCAGTTCCAGGGAGCAGTTCCATTATGTGAAACTTTGCTCCCAGTCGCATTTCTTGCATGTACTTGCAGACCTCAGATAGATTAGTGGCGATGCTTCCTATCCTTATTTTATGTAAGCTTATGGTCTCTTTCAGAGTCTTCTGTTCTTATCCATTTAATACCCACATCAGTATCTCATTTCCTTTCCTTTAAAAAGTAAACTAGGTAATATGTGGATAAATTAATTATGTGACTTATTATAAAAATGGCTTTGTTTTGTTAAGAATTATAGATGTGTATTATTGAAAAATTAAGTTATTGAATATAAAGATCACAGACAGAGGTGATCAGAGTTAATATTTTGTAGAATGTCGTTCTGGTAATAGTGCTTCCTGTTGAATAACTTACAGCCATATTTTTCTTATTTAGACTTACTATAAAGGACATATTAGAATTTTAGTGCATAGATGATAATTACATTTTTATATGTGATTTCAAGAATAGGTGGCTTATTTCTATAATGGAATATACACTGCAGTGAAAATGAATGGATTAGAGCTACATCTATTAATATGTTCATTTAAAAGGTTCTGATGAATATGTACTATGTAATAATTTTATATAAGGTTTACAAGTTTAAAAGATGTAAAACAATATATTATTTAAGAGAATATGAAAGAAAAGTATAGCATATATTATGGCACAAGCATGTAAGTCAAGGACAAGAACTTTGGAGTAAAGTTGGTTCAATTTCAGGTTCCACTGCTTCCCAGCTGTGAGACTTGGGCCAGCCATATCATGAACATCATGTTCTTGATTTGCTTCTTCTCTAAAATTAGGATAATATATTTACCTACCTCATTAGATATTTTGTGAGGATGAAATGAGTTAATACCTATAACAAGGTGGTTTTGGCTGGTGCTTGGCACATAGCAAATGCTCCTATTTGTTTCTGTTATCACCATAACTTGGGGTAGATGTACTTGCTTTTTTATATTGGTCTAAAATGCAGTTTTAAAAGGCATTTTTGTTTTTAAGGTAACTTAGTACATTAAAGCTTTTATGTGACTTGTTTTCCTCTCATCCTAATGCTTTTATGAGTTAACTAAATAATCTAGAAAGTGGCAAAAAGGTACTGATCTTTTCTCAACCCATTTTATTTATTTGTAATAAAATATACATAAAGTTTGCCATTGAGTAATTTTATTTTTAAACTAAAATGTCAAGCCAGACATTTGTCTTCTGATTGTCCCTTGGTGTTATTAGTAAGTTTAAGCAACCATACTTAAATGTGTATTTACTACATGTAAAAATACATAACCATTTTATGTGTTTTCAGAAGTCAATGTAAATAGGTTGTTATGTTCTTTAATACTTAACCTATTTCTGTTTTATTAACACATCTATTTATAACTGAGGTTATTAGATTTTCCAGAATCCTTGATCCTCAGATTACCTTTTAAAACCCCTATATATATGGTATTGTTGATTTTTGAAACAAAGTATAGTTTAAATAAATTTTATTTTTATTCTATTAAGGTATTACCTATCTAAATATAATCTTCTAGAAATAAAAATTATTAGTGTTCAGAAATAACTTTAGTCCAGACATTTTATTTATCAAATAAAGCTTAACTGTACTCTCATCACCGTGTAATAGCTACTTTTCATCTTTCAATGTGTGTTTCTACATAGATTATTCGGTGCCCATATGTAACCACATATCATATGTATTTTTAAAAGGTTTTTGATGGTACATACCCTTTTATGACCTGCTCTTTGGGTGTTTATTATGTGTCCAGATTACATTACATTACAGATACTATGTGGCTGCTTAGTATTTTTTTAAATGGCTACAGTATGATTATATCTGTCCTTTATTTGACATCATTTGGACTAGTTCTAAGTTGCTGCTAGTAAAATAGCACTTTCTTGTTTTTAGTAGTAGTATCTAGAAATCTAGATCCATGAATCTTTTCTCTTAGACTCTTATTAATAGCTTCCTTTTATTAACTGCTATTTGCAAAGCCCTGTACGAATGTTTTTCTATATTTAATGATAAAACAACCCACAGATACTGTCTTTTATAGAAGAAACCAAGTGGCTGATAAACTTGCCCATGGTTTTATAGTAGGAGATGTGAATTGGACCTAGGTCTCAGTGCAAAGCGTATGTGTTTATTTCTCTCTGTAGTATGTTCTGTCTTTATTTATCTTTAATTTGAAAATGTGGATAAAACATATATGATGGCTTGGCATTGAAGTCTCTTGTGCCAAACTTGATATAGACAAAGGCAAAGCAGAGCAACTGTTTTGTGTTCAAACCAGCTAGTTAAAACCTTCGGGTTCACATATCATCCTTAGCAGTGGCCTGTTGTCTCACAGGTGTTTGATCACCTGGTCAGGCAGGTAACTGTGTAGAATTAGTAAAATTTAGTTACTGTACAAATCCTTGTCTGGTGGAGAGTGAAATTGGTAGCATTTTTGCATAGGAAAGAAGCTCATTAGAAAATTCATTTCACAACTGACTTCATAAACAAGTGGCATTACTTTCTCTTCCTCTCCATCCTGCCAAATCTCATCTTCCCCACTTGATCAATATTGATTTATGTACAGAAGTAATGTCTGTAGTGCTAGATCAAGAATGTTTTGTCATTTGGGGAACTAGAGCGCGCGCATGCGCGCGTACACACACATACACACGCACACGGGATATGGGTTTTTGTCAACAATGCAGTCATTTCCATTAAAATGTTTCTGTAGGTAAGTGGAGCACCAAGGTCTAAAAGTATTCTGGAAAAAAAAACCCTGAAGAAATCAATTTGATATTGCAATACTATTGATTGTAGAAACAGAAACTAAGTTCTTTAGAAATCAACTTTCATCCCATAGAAACATTCGTAGTTTAAGCTTTATTTTGGTTTTCCTATATTAAGTAACATTTTGAGTGCTTTGATTTTTAAGAAGCAGGACTAGCATTAGGATTTACATGTGGATATTAGATTTCACTTTCAGGAAATTATTTCTGCTTCTGTTTTCACAGGGTAATTTATACTATTAGATGTACCATGTTAAAATTCTAAGTTGGCAGTCAGAGCACCAGAAATTCTTGGTTTTGAGAGAGCCTCATTTATTTATAGATTTTTAGAAGTGGTACTACGCTGTACTTATTTGATAGTTGTTTTGACATTACACAATTTTATGTTCACTGTAGAATAATTAAAAATTGATTTAAAAAAATTGGTCATAATCCCAAAAGCCAGATAAATTCATTGCTAGTATTGGGTTATCATTAAGACTTTTTTCCTAATATATATGTGTATGTGTCTGTATATATTTATAGTTATCTGATTTAAGATCCATGTGTTTTCACATTACAGTGCTTTTTAGCGTGCAGCGTGTCTTGTGGAAAATGTGTACATTTAATATAGCATTCCTTTCTCCTTTTTTTCTCCCATGGAAGAACTGTAGTGTAGTCAGGCCTCTTAGAAGTCTTTACCTTATAAGTCAGCATGGCATTTCTGAGTTTTCATGAACTTAGTGATTTATGCTTTGTAGTAGAAATCATAAATCAAAGTAAAAGATGTTCATGTTTCAAAGATCTGGGTAAAATAAAGATATATTTGACTAAATATCTTATTAATTGCAGCATTCAACAGAAGGTGTCAGATTGACGCCTCTGAATGACAGCAGCCTCGACTTGTCTATGGACAGTGATAACAGCATGTCTGTGCCTTCACCTACTAGTGCTATGAAGACCAGTCCATTGAATAGTTCTGGCAGCTCTCAGGGGTAAGGAAAGCGAGGGAATGAAGTGGAGTGGCTGTTCACTAAACGTATTTGATGAACTCTCTTGTTAGAGTCATCTATTTAGAATATTTATTCCCCTTTTAATTTTTTAAAAATAGCAATTAAACGTATTTTGGGGGGAAAATTTTTATTTTTGTCCTATTGTGTCATACTTGAATTCCGTTTTTGGGACAGGTGTATCTTAATTCAGATGCGAATGAATGTTAGCACCGTAATCCCTCATTTCACATACAGATGGTCCCTAACTAACGTGGTTTGACTTAAGATTTTTTGACTTTACAGTGGTGCAAAAGCAGTACACAGTAAAAACCATACTTTGACGTTTGAATTTTGAGCTTTTCTGGGGCTAACAGTATACTGTACGATAGTCACTTGCCGTGCCTGACAGCGAGCTGCAAGCGCCCCGTCAGCCCTGCGCTCATAGGTCAGCAGCCACTACGCCAACACCCATTCTGCTCCCATGCAGCCCTTCCGTTTTTCACTTTCAATACAATACTCGATAAATCACATGAGATAGGCAACACTTTATGCTGAAATAGGCTTTGTGTTAGGTGATTTTGCCCAGCTGTAGGCTAATGTAAGTGTCCTAAGCATGTTTGAAGGAGGCTAGGCTAAGCTGTGATGTTTGGTGATTATGTGTATTAAATGCATTTTCGACTTAAGGTATTTTCAATTTATGATGGGTTTAATGGGACGTAACCCCATCTTAAGAAAGCTCTGTATTGAGGCTTCTGCTGCCTCCAGTGAACTGTATGGTGTGCTAGGGAGAATGGACAAGAGGGATAAAATCACCTTTCTGTCCCGGAGCCGCTTACATCTGTGTAGCAGGGGAACAAATCTGTGGACATATAAGGGGCCTACTAAGGAAGGTGAAGGTCTTTGTGGGATGGTCTTAGTTATAGGAAACTTTTTTTTTTTTTTAAATTAAGTGTCTTTGAAAACATTGAACACAGAAACATTTTTGTTATGAAAGAAATACATGGCTATAGTGGCAAAAACTAGAACACAAAAAGCCATATTTATGTTTAACCTTCTATAAATTTTTCCAGTGTATCCTTGCAGAATCTTTTTTTTTTTTTAATGGAAATACTAGGGTATCTTCAAAGGGATTTGTATAGAAGCCTTTTGTACTTTGAGTTTATGCACATGCATGTAAAATAGTAACTATGTATTAAGTAATTTCAGAAGTTTAACAATGTTAGTTTCTTATGTAATACTAAATAACTTCTGTAAGTAAGACTTCCGGATTTTAAGTTTACAGTTGTATATTTGCTTAGCAAATTTTCAGTATTTATTATGCACTAGCCATTTTGCCAGCTATTTCTGGTTTTCTTCCTGCATCTGTGGTGGTTCTCTGGCCAGCTCTCCCTTTCTGTTTAAGTCATTAGATGTGTGTGCCCTTGAGGGCGCTCTCCACGGTACTTGTCCCCGCTTGGTATTCTCCCTTGGGGGAGTGGGATCACCTGCCCTTGTTGACTTCATTTACTTCTATGTACCAGTGAACTCCAAAGCTTTTTCTTTCTTTTAAAAAAAATTTTTTTTTAAAGATTTATTTATTTGGGAGAGCACGAGAGGAAGAGGGAGAGAGAGAATCAAGCAGACCCCGTACTGAGCACAGAGCCCAACATGGGGCTCAATCCCAGGACCCCGAGATCATGACCTGAGCTGAAACCAAGTGTCGGACACTTAATCGACTGAGCCACCCAGGCACCCTGTGAACTCCAAATCTTTAATAAGCTGATTGCCCTGGTTGCGTGCAAATGTCTTGCAGGCACCAAAAGTCTTAAGTCCTTTTGTGTCGCCACCTTGTCATGGCGTCATTGTTCCACAGTTGCAGAGTGTGAGCTATAGCCGAGGGAGCAAGAATAACCACAGAGGACTTTTTGCTTTTATTTTTCTTTCAAGGGGTAATTAAAATGAGATTATTTAACTGCGATAGGATTTATCTGAGACAGAAATGTTGAAGAAATAGGAGAGTAAAGGATGGATGATTTGAGTTTCCTGAAATGACAGGAGGGAGTGGGATCCAGCACATAGAAGAGGAGGGATGGCTTTGAAAGCCTTTGTTGTATATCTGGGCCACTGGGTGGTTTTTAGGGTGTCACAAATCCTTAGATTTTGTATGCAGAAGCTTATTTCTATTTTTCAGACCATTTTCTTATTTATAGCCTTTGATGGAATTTTCTTATACCCCAAATCCATTAAGTCTATTCCCCCAAATCAGATACAGATTGTTTTTAAAACTGTCCTGTTTAATATGCTAGTCACTAGCCACATGTGGTGATTTAAATTTATTAATATTAAATAAAGTTAAATATTCAGTTTCTCACCAGCCGAGTAGGTGCATCTATATAGTGACTACCATACTGGATAGCACAGCTATGTGACATTGTTCCAAAGGGTTCTGTCGGACAGCACTGCTTTAGAGTGTGTGCTTTGGGTTGTTGGTTATGTTTTAGCATATAAAGTCAGTTACTAATATATACATAGAAGTAAAACCAAAGAATCATTTCCTTTAGAAAATAACTTCCATATTAAATTTTGTTATGGAATTTTATTTTATACTTTTCTGTTTGCTTTTTCACTTTTTTCTTTTTTTCTTTTTCTTTCTTTCTTTCTTTTCTTTTTTTTTTTTTTAGCAGAAACAGTCCTGCTCCAGCTGTAACAGCAGCATCTGTGACCAACATACAGGCTACTGAAGTTTCTGTGCCACAAGTAAATTCCAGTGAAAGCTCAGGGGGTAAGGAGATGGGGTTGACAGGCTTGAGAATCCTTACACCGTATTTGGTGTTAGCCTTCATTTTGAAAGATGGCTTTATTGATTAAGTGGTTCGAATTCAGTTTTTTAATGCTATTGTATAATTATCAATGAAATAAAATAAAATTCAGAGACTGAAAGCTTTACTTGTAACTTTCTTTTGACAGGATTTATTGTAATTTTTATGTGTTCATGTACTTACCTACTTAGGTACATCGAGTGAAAGCATTCCTCAAACTGCCACACAACCAGCCATTTCACCACCACCAAAGCCTACGGTCTCCAGAGTTGTTTCTTCAACACGTCTGGTAAACCCACCACCTAGACCTTCAGGAAATGCAGCAACAAAAATACCTAATCCTATAGTAGGAGTCAAGAGGACATCCTCACCTCATAAAGAAGAGAGTCCTAAGAAAACCAAAACAGAAGAGGTATCTATATATTAGTTAGTCTTGGGAATACCAGCCTGCCTATTTTAAAGTCCAGTAGAAGAAAATCTTTGTGAGCCAGAATTGAGAAGCAGCAAGGAAGAAAGCTTTTAGAAAAAGTTTAGGTAGTGCTTTAGGGCCATAGTCTCTCTCCACCCTTCTACTCTTCTCAGTGACTACCTCTTCCATAAAGCTGTGCCTCATTTAAACTTAGCTTGTCTAGTCTATAACACAGTTTAGTATGTCATCCCAGTTTCTTATTCTCTCACAGCTGTATCTTTTATGTGTACTGATTCTTTGATAGCCCCTTTGGACACAGTTCTGTGATCCAAATGGAGTTTTGGAGTTTCTTACACTGTATTTGTTATTACAGGGCTACTGAATATGAGGTTTTCAAGGAACTCTTACTGAATAACTGGCCATAGTTGCAAAGTCAGATTAATTTTGAGACCTTGAATGATTACTTCCTCCAACCCTTCAGGAAATTTTCTAGCAATACTTTCACTTTTTATAGTGGCCAATTTACCTTGCCAAAGTCTCAGTTTTAGGGAAACCATTAAAAGTGTACATTGATTTTGGTGTGTGTTTTAAAATAAAAAAGAAGTAAGTAGCCTTGTTACACAATTTCATTGCTCCCTGGAATCACTCTCATGTTGTTTTCCTGTTAGTGGAACAGTCATTGTTGCCCCAGAGATGACAGTCCAAAAACTCCCAATTTCATTGTGATTTTTGGTTGAAAATTTGTTACTTAGGAGTTTACTCATTTCACCAAAGTTTCTTTAGAAAGGGAAAAAAAAATCTGGATTTTTCTCATGGGAGTGTTTTGATCTGTAATAGTGAAATAGTATCTCTAATTTGTAAGTGTTCTATTCCCCAGCTTATTCTGAAGCCTTTGGGTTTAGATTTTTTTGGATATGGTCAATATTAACTAAATATGAATAATTTGATGAATTTTGTTACTCTAATGATGCTGAATGAAGAATGATTATATCATATCATGCTTTATAACATGTTCTGAAAACCCGTCTGCGTAGTTATTTCTTAAGGCAATGATTTTCTGCCTTGCTTGTACATCAGAATTTTTCAGAGTGATTCCCCCCACCCCCAATAGAGATTTTATGGCCTCCTCCAGATACACTGAATCAGAGACTCCAGAAGTTAGGCCTGGGAATCTTCTATTCAAACCCCCCAGTGCTGCACGACTCTGTTGTGCAGCAACCTAAAAATGTGCTGATTTTGGTGGAACTCCACATTGTGTCTATTGATACTTGTTTGGAGTTGGCAGAGCATTGCAGAATTCACATTTCTTTTTATCTCAGTAAGTATATGTAAGCATAACTGGAGATGCCTATTCATTGTTTACTTCTGTTAATGGTTTAATCCTTCCTTTTTTCCTTGCAATTTTTGTTTTGTTTTGTTTTTTAATGTTTTCTCACAGTCTGGGTTTTGTTTATGGCGGCTTCATGGAGTTGACTAACAAAAAACAGTTTTATGATATAGAAGAGACTTGAGGATCTTAGGTATCTTACAGGCTGATCTCATTTCCCAGAAGGAGGACCTTGAGTTTCAGTGGTTTTCCATTTATAAAGCTAATTAAAGTCAGAGTCAGGAATAGAACCCAGGCCTAAATCTCATGGTGCTAAAGGAGAAGATTGTTATGAATATCATCATTTTGGAGCTCTCCTAAACCGGATCTTTTATTCTCTGTTAATGAGTACTTGTTATTAGAAATTTTAACAAACCAGAAAGAAACACTGGTCTTAATTAATCATGCACTAACATGTGTATAGACAGTAGAGGGGTTCAGGGGTGGTCAGGAGGTATATTGCTGCTTAATTTGCATCATATGCGAAGGTGTAAAATAAAAATAGACAAATGTTTGCCCTGGATTGTATGCTTAAATGATGCTATATATCTATTTTTAAACTTTTTCTTATGGAAAATTTCAAACATGTACAAAATTATAATGAACAGTCCTGTTTGCATCACTTAGCTTCCGCAGTTAACAGCTCACGGCCAGCCTGCTTCATCTACACATCTACTTCCTTTCCCCTTGTTATGAAGCAAATCCCAGGCGTATCATTTCAGCCATAAATATTTGTGTGTGTATCTAAAGATTTCTGAAAACACAACTATAGTATATTATCACCATATATGTGTGTGTGTATTTATATATATATATATGTGTGTGTATATATCAGTATATTTACCAGTATTAGCAATAATTTCATATCCAATCAGGTTTGATACTTGCCCTGTTACCATTACTGTTTTTGAAGTTTGTAACGTTTGCAGGATACAAATATGGTCCTTATTAGAATTGGTTTATATTACTGTTAAATTTCTTCTACTCATAGAAACATGGTTTCTATGTCTTGTTATAAAGCTACATTTAAAATTATAATTTTCCCTTGTAAATACAGCAGAGAAATTAGGGTTAAAATAGTTTTTCTTAAAGGGATGTTAATTGCAAGTCACTGCAGGAATGGGAAAGTACAGCCATCTTTGGCTTCTCTTTTGCTTTCTTTACCGAAAATGAGTTGTTTTTGAATATAATTATAATAAATTAAAAAATTAAGACTGGAAGAGAGCATTTCCCAAACCTCCAGTTCTTCAGGATGTTACTAAGTTTACTAAGTGGGGGGATTCTGTGGTTAATTGTTTGGGAAAGTCAAAGAGGTATTCTTTATAGAACTTCTCAGAACCTTTTATAAAAAGTGCTAATGTGTATGTGAATTTCCCAGAAAGGGGGTCTATCGATAGGATTCCAAGTTTCTAAATTGTTTGATCAATGAACTCTTTTTTTCTCTTCCTTACAAAAAATATTTTATGAACTTAGTGGTTTTAGGAATGTGATTTAGGTGGTGTTGATCAACAGTAACAGCTTTCTTCATATTCTTTGTTTGGAAGATACTGAAGCCAAATTAAATATGTTACATTAAAATTTTTTTTTCAAATGAATGAGTGATCTACTTTAAGGCCATAGTTGATCTTACAGGTTAAATTATTTTATAATTTAAAAAATTTTTATCAATTAAAGCATTGATTGGCAAATAATCTAAATTTTTCATTTTAGAGAATAAAGCTTTTTTTTTCAAAAACAGGATGAAACAAGCGAAGATGCTAACTGTCTTGCTTTGAGTGGACATGATAAAACAGAAACAAAGGTATACTAATTTAGCCTTGGAATACATACCCAATTAAGAGTACAGAAGATGTGATAGAAATGTCTCTAGAATATTGTACTGTCTTTTGTTCTATAGGTTTTAGGTTGTTCAGTATTGTTTTTAGAGAAGTGTTCGTCCCTTTTGAATGTTAATTTATAATGCTGAAAGTGAATTTCTCAAATGTTTGAGGTCCTACTAAATGCAAGGTAATCTGGGTGGACACTGAACGGAATAAAGTGATGAGTGAGGCATGTTGTGTGCCTTTAAAAGAACTTAAAATTAAGTAGAGAAGATAAGAGGTAGAAGCAATTAATTATATTATCACAGAAGATCAAAGTAATTGAGGCTGCTGGGGTGGTGAGGGGCAGGAGCAGTGGGATGTTATTTCTGACTGAAGAAACAGTAAGAGGCTTTGTAGAAAGACCATGTCATATTTGACGTAGTCCTTGAAGGATATGTAGGATTTGGGGCAGTCCAAGATAAGAAGGTCATCTTACTCTTTGGGTGGGCGTATGGTATGTTTTGAGAATCAGTTTTTGGCAGAAGGTTCTGGCAAGAGCCTTCTGGGGTGCATGGGGCTTGAGATGAGGTAGATGAGATGAGAGAGAGTGGTTTAGCCAAACCGTATTAGAGTCCAAACATCATTCTTTCAAAAATTGAAATGTACTGAAGGCTTTTAACTTTTTCCTCTTATTTAAGGTAGAAAATTTGGAAATCCTCTTCCAAAATTATTCCCATAATCGACATTTGAGCAAGTATTCTTTTGGTGCCTATAGATTTTATTTGGGCATACATACCAGTGCCTTTGCTTTCAAATCTTTATTCACTCTGTAAACCAGGAAAAATTATTCCTGTGATTATATAATTTACAAAATATTAATAAGCTATCTTAAGGCTGTAACCCTATTTTATTCAACCAGTTCCCAGTTGTTAGCAGTTGTTTCTATTAAAAAAAGAAAGTGCTTTCTTACTATAGTATTGACTATAGGTAAATACCTGCCATCCATTTATATTTATTAGAATAAATTAATGAAAGAGGAGTTACTGAGGCAAATAGTATGCTTACTTTTAAAACTCGATGCATAACTCCCAGTTTGTGCTTCAGAAAGCCTGAACTTCCATTTCTGTTACCTGCATCCTGTTCACCCCGTTCTGTTTCATAAGAGAAAATTGACATTTCATTGTTTTATTACTGTATATGTTTTATAGAAATTCAGGTTTTTACATATTTATTTTCATTTGTTTGTGTATATATGTAGTATTCTGTTTTGTGCACAGCTTTAAAAACGTTGAGAGCAGTGGCATGACATGGTTCTCCTGGTATTTTCTCATAATATTTATAATAGATCCCTGCATTGATTATTGAGGAGGGGAGGAGAAACCAAAAAAAAAAGGAATGTTTTAGGGACTTTTTTTCTACTTTTAATCGAAGGTGTGGGAACAGCTTTTATTCTTTGGAAAAGGTAATTTATTTAATAATATTAACTGGGTTTTGTTTTTTTCACATAGCTAGGGCTTAGGTTTGTAGTGTGTTAATTATTGTCTGGGCAACATTTCGTAATGTGCCTGTGCGTGTCTTTAATTATTATTTGCTCCAAATGTCCAAGTTGGAAGTAGCTGGAAAGCCAGGAGATACTCTGGCCATGCCCATAAATATGAAGTAGATAAATAGAAACGTATGTGTATGTGACAAGGGCGAGGCGGCCTGCGGCCAGGCTCACTACATGATTTTGTGATGTGGTCCCATCTTTCTCTTGATCCTCCTGTCTTCCAAGTTGTCTTCTTTATTAGCCACCAAACCCAGTCATGTTCTTTTATTCTTTTTTTTAAGTCTCTTTCCTCCCCCGTCCTCTTTGTCTCACAGGAACAACTTGATACAGAGACAAGTACAACTCAATCAGAAACTATTCACACAGCGGCTTCTCTGTTGGCCTCTCAGGTACTAAGTGCAAAAAGCAAGGAGAGTTTGTAAATGTTGTTAAGATTAGTGTGGTGTAATGAATTAAAATGAGCATATACAAGAAGACTATTAAAATTCTCTCTGTAACAGTAGTTACGTGCTAGCCTATCAATGTGTATATTGTAGTTTAAAGGTAGAGCATCAGATTTGATAGAACCATTGTTTTGCACTGTCAAGATGCTAACTCATCCCCTTATATATTATTTGATATTGCAAATTATTTAAATCCTCACTAGTCATAATATGCAGTATTCATATAAAGGTTTTCTCTACAGATCAAAGAGTGAGTGAATTTTAAATCATGACAGAACTAAAAAACATCTTTGTGGATCTTTTTGTGAGGTTAAAATGATTTTTTTCTTTTTAAAATGTGTCTCACATTTTACTTCTGATTTTCAATTGTTAATTTAATGTAACCCGTAATTCTCTCAAATTATTTTTCATTTGTCCTAGAAATTGTGATAGTCCCTTCTTACATACAGTAGGCACCTAGAATCTTTTCTTTCTTTCTTTTTTTTAATACTGATTTGTGAACCCTTCATTTTTGTGAAACAATGATTTTCTTTTTGAACCCTTTCAAAAATTGAGTATACTTCAAAGTCTAGGTCATATTCTGACACAAAGTAAATATTTTCTTTAAGTAGATGTTGAACTGGTGACCCTCTGCAAGACCACTGAGATCATTGATGCTCACAGTGAGGCTGCTGAACTGAGGCAGTGATATTTTGCTGCTTTGTGGCTCAGAGTCATTTTAATGTGATAATTTTAAGATGTGTTTTTGCTAACTATTAACCCTCATAGCCTCTAAAGAGAGAAATATCATGTTGAATTTCTGGAATGTCATTTATTCCAGAACTTATCTAATAAGAATTTGGGGTGGAGGAAGTAACTAAAGCAACATGAGGAAATGTGCTTGGCATTGATACACGGACAAATTAGTCTGTCGGTCTTGAGCTCCTGTGATATGACTGCGTGTCTTTTGGCCTGCCACATTACTCTGGGGGACTGTTCTCTAGTTTTCTCTTTTATTAAGTTCATCCCTATGGTGATGAGTACTTGTGGGTATTTGCCTTTTTGTATTTTTATGGGGAGGTAGAACTTAATTTCTAATGTAAAGATTTGTAGAGCCATTGAGAGAAAAATCACCCAGTTAATAAAAAGAGTGATGATGTTGATTACCAAAAAAAAAAAAAATCCCTGTATTTGGAGATACAACAGGTATATTTCTTTCTGGGGAGATGATTATAATATTGTGGCTGTGTGTAATAAAGAATCCTTATTGTTTTGAGATAACTTGAGATACTTACAGACAAAATGGTAGCATCTCTGGGATTTGCTTCAGAGTAAGCTTGGGAGTGAAGGTGGGGGGACGGTGGATGGTTCTGGTTGGGCCGCTGGCGAAGCTCGGTAATGGCTACATGGGATTCATCATAGAATGTGCTCTACTTGTGTGGATGCTTGGAATTTCCCATAATAAAACATTTAAAAATTTCTCTGTTTTTGAATGTTAAAGAAACCTTGTATTTAAACTTTTTTAACATGAAGTTTTCCTAAAATTTAGAATAACTAAATTATTGCTGAGTTGTATAGATTTAATTTTATAATGTATAGGGGTCAGAAAATAATGTCCTGGTAACTGCCGCTCCTGTGTGTGTTCTCCCACACGGGGGCGCTCCAGCACCAGTTACCATCACAGCTGTTAGTGTTACTACAAGTAAATACAGTTTAACATGACTTTAATAATTATATGACAGGTCATTCTTAGAGGAGTGTGTCTATGAAAGTTGTATTTTAAAATTACTTAGGAGTTTGTGTATTGCTAAAACATTCATATTTTATTATTTGAAAATTACAAGTGTAGAACAGATAGTTTTATAGTAATAGTCATGTTTATTTGCACTTCATTCTTGTTTCTCTTTAAATTTTTAATACTTCTGTGGTAAGGTCCCATCCATTTCTTAGAAAGTAAAGCAGTGGAAAGTAAATCTCATTTTTAAGTTACAGTGCTTTGAACAATGTTGTGTTCTTTGCTTTCGTTCTCAGAAAACATCCAGTACAGACCTTTCTGATATCCCTGCTCTCCCTGCAAATCCTATTCCTGTTATCAAGAATTCAATAAAACTGAGATTGAATCGGTAAAAACAACCTCAGGGGTCCATAAACAATATCTGCCAACTCAACCTGTTGTCTTCAAATGCTAAAAAAGGAGAATGGAGGGTACAAGACTAGACATGACTGAAAATGGATTTAGGTTTTTTTTGTGACCTCCCTTACTGGGCTAATCAGCACTTGATCGGAAGTCCAGGTTAGTATGTGAAGCCAGGAGTACTATTATTATTGTGTTAGCAACAGTTGCATTAACTATTTCAAAAAATTACTGCCTTTAAAAAAAAAAAAAAAAAAACCTCAAGCTATATTTGTATCCATAATTGACATCTGGATTGGGTTTATGTTTGATGCATTGTTTGGAAAATTTGCAATACAAACTGGCATAAGAATTCCTTGTTCGATGATGCACTTTTATGTATTTTTTTATTAGAAAGTAGAACTAATTTTAGATTTTCAGCTTGATGGATTTTCATTTTTTCCTGAAAAATTTCCTTTACCATTAGTCTTCAAATTGGATACCATTGTGCGGTGGCGTACTGTTCTACTTCAGAGAAAGGATGAGAGGACATCTAGTTCAGTCCCTGTGCGGTAGCTGCAACCCTTAAAAATGAAATGTCAACTCTAAGGGTGTATATTTGACATTGAAAGAATAATTAGGAAATAGTTGGTTTTGATGGGGTCATGATTAAGAAATGATATATTGGTTTTATTTATAGAATTGTTTAGAATGCATACAAATCAGCGATCAGCCAGCAAATATTTTTCTTTGAGCTTATTAAAGCTCCATATTCTTTTGCCTTCAATCTGTTGTCTTTGAAACAAAGCTTTTTGCTCCCTCCCCCTTTTCTTTTTCCCTTTTTGCTTGTATGCATAAGGTAGAACTTAATTTCATAAGAAACAAAATGCCAGTATTTTCTTAAGCCATGATGTGAAACCAATGATCCTGTGGCCATGTGGCACAGAACACTAAATTTTGGTCCTGTGGCTGAAACTTTAGGGTGACTAAAAGAAAAATGCATGATGCCCTATCCGGGACGGCCATTTGATCTCTGGACATGCGGAATTTTGTACACTCCACAGAACTCCTCTGTAGTAAAGTTGATTTTCAATTTTAAGCGTGGGCAAAAAGGCATTTTCTCCAAGAATTTTAAACTAATTTTTATTTTTAAATGGTTGACCAAAATTTGTCAGTAAATTTTACATGTAGAAACATTTTAAAAATCATTTCTAGCAAGCACTTGGCATCTAGTCAGCTCTCTACTCCTTTTTCATTTTGTTTTATCCGATCAATCGGTTAGGAACTCCTTTCTGCAAAGAAAAGAAGTCCTCATAATTAAGCAGCAGAGCATCCATCTTCACGAAGTATGAGGGGTGCCAGATGTTGATAAACTTAGTTATTCTTTCCTAATCTGGACAAAGCAGACCTAACAGATTTTCTGATGAGCATGTTTATGAATCTTTCATTGTGCTCCATTCTTATCACATGTGCATTTTTCATGTTAAACTGCAGTTACTTAAACTCTTCCCCTGTCCTTCTAAATTAATTTTCCAAAGTTGGAGTGTAGTCTTTCCCCTTAGGCTATGCATTAATTGAGGCTTTCTTTTCACCGTACCTTATGATGTCTAGTAGACAGTGTTTCCGCTTCCCACATCTTCGCTCCGCACACTCACCTTGCCCTTCCTCCCACCACCTAAGAAAAAAAGATGGTCATGCTAACAGGTGAAGTGTACAAGGTGTCTGTGTGTTTTGTGTAGCTTCAGAGTTAGATTGAAATTGCCAGGCACAGATTTAGTGTTGTCATTTTGTTTACACATTGGGGAAAAAAAAAATTCAGTTTATTAAACGTTTCATGTAACTGCACCCAAGTTTTGCCAAGCTGGAAACTTGGACCTTTTCTGTGTAGTGACTTTTTAATTCTAGTTTTCATAACCTGGAGATCAGACTGTTGCTTTCGCATGATGTATGTAGTGTCTCATGACTGGAGTTTGCTTTGTTTTATAGTATCTGTACTCCTTGTATTTTTCAAGAGCTATTTTGTAAACAGATGATGTATTTCTCCATTGAAAACACAATAAAAAAAAAAAACAGCACAATCCCACAGTTGGCTGGTTTCTTTTGACTGACTTTATTTCTCTTGTTTTTTCAGTGATAAATCGGTTCTACTTTTAAGTTTATGGTATGGCCATAAGTGAAGATTTGCAAAAGAATTTACTTTGCTTACATTTAGAAAAGATTTGCTTCTGGTTAATTTATGCTGTTAGTGGCAGCCTAGTATTAACTGATACCTTCCGTGATCACTATTTTTCATATAAATGATCATTTGGGAGGAAAACATGAATGTAGTTACTAATAATTCACTCTCAGCTGCCCTATTGTCTACAGTATTTATTTTGTGTATGTAGACTATATGCCTTTTCTGTATATTTGTTTCATGCACGTAGACAGTGTACTGCTGATTCGTTTCCTTTTCAAAGCTTTTGGTTTTCAATTATTTCTATGTCAGCAGGTGGCACTGTTGTTTTTCAGTGAGTTTAGGATTATAGACCACAAACCGGCTAGGATCTTCTCTTTCTCATTTTACCAAACCCAAATCAGATACTGCTTTTCTTAAACCCCCAGATGCTCAGCATTGCATACTAAACTCATGGGTTAGGAGGGAACTGCTTTGTATGTTTGTAATGGCCAGCTCCTGAGTATGGCTATCTTAAGTGCCTTGAGTGGAGGGATGGACCTCCTGATGTTAAAGTCATTATCCTGAAATTCCAAATTCTAATACCTTTATTATATATAAAACAATATACGACTGCAACATGGGATGACTTTTCATTAAGCTTTTGGGAGTATTAGGAAAAGGGAAGATACTGTACAAATTACCCTTTGCTCCATTGTTCACACCTACAGAGTTGAACTTGCGGGACTTCCTCTACCTCGATAGACACCTGAACATGGGACTGAATAGCCCACTTTCTGACTTTGATCACCCACATGGTCTTTTGGCTTTTCATGCATCTTGCTGAATTAGTAAAACAAGTAAAGGTGTGTTTTGTGGCTCTGGGTATATTCTGGAATAAAGTTTGTATTTTTCTAATTAACACCTCTGTTTTTTTTTCTCCACACAGAAAAATGTTTTAGAGCTCTGCGTAGTATTAATTCTGGCTGCACTGAAGGTGGCAATAAGTGATCAGCAGCTCCAAGTAGTAATTGATGTATGAAAGGGTAAATCATTAACATACATAAGCTTGTAGACCAAGCCCTGGGAATGCTAACTGTTCGTGCACTTAAATGCATTTAAGCAAAAAGAGAAACTTTATCTAAAAAGGCATTGAATAATCCTTTGGATATACTTTTGCCTATTTTAATTCTAATAAAAGAACAGCACAAGGAAAATTAGTTGCTTTTAGCCTGAATTGTATGTTTTGGTATTCTTTTTAATTCTCTGCTTTATTCCTTTACTGTTAGTTTTTTTTTTTTTTTTTTTTTCAAACCAGAATCACAAATGGATGCTGTCTTAAGAGCTGAACTTGTTGGTACATGAAATATTAAGTGTGTTCTCTAATAAACATGACTTTCAGTCATATAGCGACAAGTGGTCTGTTTAATTCCGTGTGGTGTTTGTTTTTTATATATGTGTAATCAATTTATTCATCCTTTCTCTATACTTACCAGTTTAAACATCCTTGTGACATCTTACGTAGCTTTATTGGCAGCAGGAAAGATAGCATCAGTATTTCTGAGCCATGTATTTTAGAAGTGGTTGCGTATACTTCATCCTAGAACTGATTTCATATACTTAGGAAGTCATTTCAACTTCTGCTTCTCTTCCTCAGAGACATACTTCTGTCTCAAGTGTTCTGCGAACATCATTGTAGCTGATCAGTGATCAATCATACATGGATTTTGCTGAACGGGATGGAATTTTAAGTGCATTTTTTTTCTTTCCTCATCTCCCAATTCACAGGCCTTTCCTCAAAAGGGTAGAATGAAGGCTGTGCTCAAGTTCACATTTCAGAAAGCTCAGGTTTGTGTGAAAGGTGGTGATTTCAGTTATTCTTTCTTCCTGCAATTACCTTTTTAAAAAATGATTCACATTTATAGATAGCTAAAAATCGTATCTACAAAGGGCAGGGTATTGTTTAGATTTTACAGCTTAACCACCAACTGTTTAAAATGTTAACTTTGAAAGTATACTTTAAATAAGACAGTGCATTCACTTTCCTTCTGTTTTGGGTATCTTTAAATTGCACTGGTAGGATGGGAAATGGATCCTCTTTCGAAATGAAAAATAGAAGTAGTCTGTTGTGTGCTTTCATCAAAGCTTTATATTTTTTGCTGTGATATTTCTAAGGTACAGGATAATCCCTTAAATCAAAAATAGTTTCCTCCTTGCCACCCAGCTTAGAGTTTTGTTTAGTATGTGTTGTTTGTTTTTTACTGGTGAGAATGGATTTATGCTACACCCTCAACCCTCCCTCTTCCTTAGGTGCCAGAATTGACCAGGGAAAGCCTAAGGGCATGTGGATTTTGATTTACAACATGGAATAAATGGTGAGGGTCTAGGAGCCCCACAGCTGATTAAACCTGTGCTTGAACTTGCCACTGACAATCTTAGCAGCAGAGTTGCTTTTTTCCACCTGAGCACAGACCTCGCAGCCGTAAGACCAGTGACCTGAGACATACTACAGCAAAAATACATTATTTGGAACAGTGTAAGTTCAGTTACATACTATCATAGTCTTCAGTACATTTTATAAAATTTGCTTTACCTATAGTTGAATATTTTTCAAACCATTGCATCAGTGGATAGAAATATAAACAGATTAGAGGGAAAACCATTAAGTTTAAGTCTCAGGCTGAGTGTAATATAATTAATAGTGAAAATGATAAAGTATCACCTAGTGTGAGTCTCATGCATCTCAATATTTGGAAGTACCCAGACTGTATACTCTGTTTTCACCTAACTTGGATGCTTTTAATTTCATATTAGGTGATTATGACCTGATTTAAAAAAAAAAAAAAAAAGGAAGCCCAAGTTTCTTAAAAAGACTGTAAGCCTTTTAGAAGTGTTTCATTTAATTAATTTGTAAGATGCTATTTTCTGATTCAACAGATTTCAATCTGAAAATATGTATTTTGAATAATTCAAGAATTTTAGTTTTATGGGTTTCTTACAGCTCCTTGCAGACAGTTCTCTCAGTCTTGTGTATTTTCTAATAATGTCGTATAGTCCTAAAATCGTTAAATTTTTTTTTTGGTATAATACAATTTTTGCTTTAAGAAGACTTATGGAAATGCAAAATAGCAGTTATTTCTGGGGAGTAAAATGATCTCGTGCCACTGCTGTTCCCCTCTGAATCCCCATATATACACACATATGTGGATATTTGGGTTCTTTTCAAATTTTAGGCATAAGAAAGTAGGTATATGTATTTTACTGTAATAATGCAAAATGTCCCAACTTTATGCTTGTTCCTTGTGGATGCTGTCTCTCTCTTGGCACAACACCCTCCTTACAAACTTTCACACTGTGTGGTGCCTGGTGCTATGTGATTTCCAGAAATCTGGCATGAGAATTGGTCCTTGTTTGCGTTTTCTGACTGCAGTGGATCTGTTAATAAAGAGATTGATGATAAAGTTGTTGAAAAGAGACAGTTGGGCAGAACTGCTCTCCATGAGTGACAGAGGGCATGATCTGCCTTCACAGCCAAGAAAGCCACCCCCAGCAGAGAACCGACAGTGCCTGGACACTGTGCCAAGACTAATAGAAGGAGCTTTACTGCACTATTAGACTACTACATCTCTTTAATTTAGACTTGCTTGCCATTCCCATTTTTATCCTTAAGTTCATGGAATGAATGCTCAGGATGTATTATTTGCAAATAGGACACACTTCCCAACTGTACAGTCATTATTTTTACAGATTCTTAAAAACACTCATAATTCATCCTAATTTGGTTCAGTAAAATTGTTTTATTTAGAAAATATGACTACAGTTTCTATAGAAAGCCAGTTTCTTCTAGACAGCAGCCTCAAAATCTTGAGTTAAGTTTGACAATCTCAAGAAGAAGCATTAGCTGTAGTTAAGTATTGGTTTACGGGTTGTTAATGATCTTAGTCATAATTAATGTAATTTGTGTATTTTTCACCTATCACTGCTAGAAGCTTAGGCTGCTGTCATTCAGTTAAGCTGTTTTTTGTGTGGTCTCCTTGATGGTCCACTAGAATTTTTGACACTCTAATACTGATTTTAAAGATAGAGATTTTGCCTAAAATTTTTTTAACTCTCCTAGGTTATATGAGAATTATGTTATTCGTCAGATGTCTTTTAAGGAAACTTTGTCTTGTAAAGTGACCCAGATGTGGGCACTTTAGTTTCTTGACAATGAAAATTCTTGGTAATTTTGCAAGTATGATTTTTGCTATCTGCCAAAACTCTTGGGTGGATGGATATAACACACACACACACACACACATATACATCACGAGGTATTTTTTTTTTAACTTTAAAAATATGTTCATAAGATCTCAAAAGTTAGAAGGAACCTAATGAAACATCTAGTCCATTATTACCCATGACCGCCTCAGCCATTTCCATTGAGGGGGAGTCCAAATTTCATCATTTCCATTACTGGGCCCTATTTAAAACTATAGATTGGGCTCAAGGTGGTTTCCTTGATTCCCAGTAGTAGTCTTACTGTTCCTTTTAGCAGCAAGTTCTGACCAGTCTGTACTTCCTTTAACAGGAAACCTTTAAAACAGATTGCTGAATTTTCACTGTTCTTTTTTTCCCCCCAAGTAAAATCATATGCTGGCAGATGTTTTATGGCTGGTGCAGTAAGACTGTGAAGCCAGACCAGACCAGAGGACGGACATTAGCACATCACTCGTTCCTTAAACTTTGATCTAACCCTTAACGTGCATTCTCCAGCAACTGGACAGCTGGAGGGGAATTAGCTCAAACTCCTACCTTTGAGTATATCATAATCAAGTGAAATAGTACTTTTGGGAGTAATGGGTCAACTTGTCCTTAGGGTTATATCAGATTCTTTTTAGTAGGCATTCTTGAGGTTAATGGTTAATGTTAAGCTGGAAATGCACTGATACAGGGAAAAAGAGCATGGACATACACCAGTAATTTACAGTAGACAAATTAGCTTAAATAATTTGTCAAAGGTCGTAATTTCTCTCCATGTCTGACCCTAAAGTTTTTTTTTTTTTCTCCCTGCCATCCTACATTGTTCTCGACTTGCCTTTGATTTAGAAGGAAATAAAAGGGAACATTTGCAGGACCGTGGTATAGTGAGCCTTGTTGGTGTCCTTGAATTGTATAGCACGTTTCACAGACTATTTTATGTGGCCAGGTTGGTTGGTAGTCCTCTGGACCTCCCAAGAAGTTTATTGGACACACTCCCCAGGTTGGTTTCCTAGAGTTGGTTCTGTTCTGTCACAGACCCGTAAACCAATCCCTACAAAGTAGACTTGGATGCTGTGGTGGGTGGGAGAAAGATGAGCTGCGAGGACTCCTGGTATTTTCCATCAGCTCCCTCTTGCCCTTGTAGTACTTTTAATGAAGAGTTTTAGATTTGGCTATTGTTAAGCGAACAGGCTATAGGAAAGCATGAAAATTCTCCATTTCCAGAAGGGTTTGAAATGGCTAAGAATGAAATTTTTAAAAAAGAAACTTTTTAAAGTATAGTTACACAATGTTACATTAGTTTCAGATGTACAACATGGTGATTCAACTTCTCTATAAGATTTCTTTTTTTAAAGATTTTATTTATTTGACAGGGACACAGCAAGAGAGGGAACACAAGCAGGGGGAGTGGGAGAGGGAGAAGCAGGCTTCCCGCGGAGCAGGGAGCCCGATGCGGGGCTCGATCCCAGGACCCTGGGATCATGACCTGAGCCGAAGGCAGACGCTTAACGACTGCGCCACCCAGGCGCCCTGCAACTTCTCTATAAGTTATGCTGTGCTCACCACAAATGTAACTACCGTCTGTCATCATGCAGTGCTGTCCTGGACTGTATTCCCTGTGCTGTACCTTTTATTCTGTGACTTACTCATTTCATAACTGGAAGCCTGCCTCTCCCACTCCCTTTCACCCATTTTGCTCATTCTTTCTCACTTTGGCAATCATTAGTTTACTCTCTCTATTTATAGGTCTGATTCTGCTTTTTGTTTACTCATCTGTTTTTTAGATTCCACATACGCATGAAATCATATGGTGTTTGTCTTTCCCTGACTTATTTCTCAGCATAATACCCTCTAGGTCCATCCATATCATCCCAAATGTCAAGATCTCATCCTTTTACATGGCTGTGTAATATTCCGGTGTCTTATGTGTATGCACATCTTAAGAATGAAATTTTTAAAAAGGGTAATGCATTTGGGATAAAGGGGGAAATAAATGTACAGTAAAGTGAGGCCAGAAACCTAAAGAAAATAATACCGCCCTCCCCTTGTTTATTTGACAAGTATTTTCTTTTTTTTTTTTAATTTTTTTTTTTTTAAGATTTTATTTATTTGCGAGAGAGAGAATGAGAGACAGAGAGCATGAGAGGGAGGAGGGTCAGAGGGAGAAGCAGACTCCCTGCTGAGCAGGGAGCCTGACGTGGGACTCGATCCCGGGACTCCGGGATCATGACCTGAGCCGAAGGCAGTCGCTTAACCAACTGAGCCACCCAGGCGCCCCTGACAATTATTTTCAAATTCTGTGTCTACACTTGTTGTTGGTTTCATGGAATTTACATTCCAATGGACGTTCATTTTTTTTTTGTTAACCTTTTTCTTGGGAATGGCTGGTTGCTAAACCACAGAAATTATGAAAACTTTATTTAGAATTATTAGGGAATTCTTGTTTGTAATTTTTGGTCACCACGCAAGATTGTAGCATACAAAGCAATGGAGTTTCCATCAATGAAGGATTAGAAGTAGAAGCATTTAAGGGGCTCTGACTTATGTGGTGTTTTACTTGAAACCTGCCATATTGGTTACCATGGGGAGAAGATGAGAAGGAGAATCCCATCTGGGTGTTTGAGGCGTGAACAGACACAAGCCAACTGGAAGGTTAAGGCCCTATGGAGAATAAGAGCTGAGGTCTAGGGGTTTTGTTCAGTGAAAGGCTTGAGCTGCTGCTTCAGGGGGGAGGTGGCATTGGGGTAGGGATGCCTAGTCCCTAGTGTACGAATTCCATAGGATACTGGATCTGTGCGGGCTTGGCACATGCTGGAAATTGAATTTAGCAAAATGGCCCATTAAGCCATCCATCTGGACTGCCATTTTATCACATTAGGTAATTTGGAACATTTAGCGAACACCTTTTCTGTGTGGCAGTGGAAGGAATGCTTGTTTTCACGTCAGCGCTGCATTCAGACCTAGGCTTTAGCATTTCAGCCTTTGCCCTGGAAAGCTCATCAGCCCTAAAGTTTTAACTAACAATTTTAGTTCTTGGTTGGGTTAGCCAAAACGGTCCGTGGCGATTTGAGCTTTGGTCCAAGCTAAGATTTAGGAAATCCAACATGGGAAAGAGGTTGTGTTTTAGATTCCATTAAAGTTTAAAGTTTGTATCAGATCAGCTTGGTGAATTTTATTTGTAAATAATTATTTTAGCCAGTTACTGTCACCAATTTCTTCAAATTTTGTATCCATTAGTTGGAGCAAGTAGCCTAAAACCTGCCCTACTGAAAGTTCCTAGGTAATAGGGGGAGGGAAAAAAAACCCCAAAACTCTGTTAAGTAATTTTTTTTCTGATTAATAGGTTGGATATTGCCCAACCTTGGCCTTTAGGTTCAATTTTATCCCCCACTTTGCATCAGGTCTTGAGCCTTATGCTTCTGAGGCCACCACTAGCCAAGGGAATACAGTCCAGGATATGGAACAGCACTGCATGATGACAGACGGTAGTTACATTTGTGGTGAGCACAGCATAACTTATAGAGAAGTTGCAGTTTGAGTTGAGTTGTGTGATGCTTAATTAGCACTAAGAAGTGAAGCTGGTGCAGTGATTAGAGGAAAAAGCTCCAGTCTCAGGAAGGACAAATCCTATCTTTCTGTCCACCAGGGCCTGGTGATCATGGGCAAGTTGTCTAACACTGAGTTTCTGAGTGAAAATGTAACTCATTATTTATTTTTTAAATCATTGCTTCAGCTTTTATTTTTTTCATTTTAAGAATTTTGTTATGCACATATAAAATACGAGTCTCAACAAATTTATATTAAAATATACACTCAGAGAATCACTACTCCAATTCTGTCTTATCTTTTTCCTGCTCTCAATCAGGAATCCCTTGTATTTTTTTGCAGTTTTAGATTTCATTTTTATTTTATTTTACTTTCTAATTTTTAAAAAAGTTATGGTATAGTTAACATACAGTGTTATATTAGTTTCAGGTGTATAATATAGTGATTCAACAGTTCCATATATTACTCAGTGCTCATCATAAGTGTACTCCTAATCTCCTGCACCTGTTTTACCCATCCCCCCACCAACCTCCCCTCTGGCTACCATCAGTTTGTTCTCTGCGGTTAAGAATCTGGTTTTTGGGGCACCTGGGTGGCTCAGTCGGTTAAGTGTCTGCCTTCGGCTCAGGTCATGATCCCAGGGTTCTGGGATCGAGCCCCGCATTGGCCTCCCTGCTCGGCGGGAAGTCTGCTTCTCCCTCTCCCACTCCCCCTGCTTGTGTTCCCTCTCTCGCTGTCTCTCTCTCTGTCAAATAAATAAATAAAATCTTTCAAAAAAACAAGAATCTGGTTTTTGGTTTGTCTCTTTTTTCCTTTGTTCATTTGTTCCTTAAATTCCACATATGAGTGAGATCATATGGTATTTGTCTTTCTCTGACTGATCTCACTTAGCATTATGCTCTGTAGATCCATCCATGTTGTCACAAATGACAAGATTTCATTCTTTTTCATGGCTGAGTAATACTCCAGTGTGTGTGTGTGTGTGTGTGACATCTTTATCCATTCATCTATCGATGGACTGCTTCCATAATTTGGCTGTTGTAAATGCTGCTGCAATAAACATAGGGTTGCATATGTCTTTCTGAGTTAGTGTTTTCATAATCTTTGGGTAAATACCCAGTAGTGGAATTACTGGCTCATAAGATAATTCCATTTTTAATATTTTGAGGAAACTCCATACTGTCTTCCACAGTGGCTGCACCAGCTTGCATTCCCACCAACAGTACATGAATGTTCCTTTTTCTTCACATCCTCGTCAACACTTGTTATTTCTTGGGTTTTTGACTTTAGCCATTCTGACAGGTATGTGGTGATATCTCATTGTGGTTTTGATTTGCATTTCCCTGATGATGAGTGATGTTGAGCATCTTCCCATGTGTCTGTTGGCCATCTGGATGTCTGCTTTGGAAAAATGTCTTGGATTATTTGTTTTTTGGGTGTTGAGTTGTATCCATTCTTTATATATTTTGGATACTATCAGATATGTCATTTGCAAATACCTTCTCCCATTCAGCAGGTTGTCTTTTAGTTTTGTTGAGTGTTTCCTTTGCTGTGCTTTTTATTTTGATGTAGTCCCAGTAGTTTATTTTTGCTTTTGTTTCCCTTGCCTCAGGAAACCTCTAGAAAAATGTTGCTATGGCCAGTGTCAGAGAAATTACTGCTTGTGCTCTCTTATAGGATTTTTATGATTTCAGGTCTCACACTTAGGTCCTTAATCCATTTTAAGTTTATTTGTAAGTGTGAACCACTTAAGAAAGTGGTCCAGTTGCATTCTTTTGCATGTAGCTGTCTAGTTTTCCCAACACCACTTGTTGAAGAAACTGTCTTTTTCCCATTGCATATTCTTTCCTGCTTTGTTGCAGATTAATTGACCATATAATCACAGGTTTATTTCTGGGTTCTCTGTTCTGTTCCTTTGATGATGTGTCTGTTTTTGTGCCAGTACCACATGGTTTTGATCACTGCACCTTGGTAATATCACTTGAAATCTGGGATTGTGATGCCTTCAGTTTTGTTCTTTTTCAAGACTGCTTTGGCTATTCGGGGTCTTTTGTGGTTCCATACAAATTCTAGGATTATTTATTTCTTTGTTTCTTATTGGAATTTTATGTAGATTAGCAAGTAAGCAATGTGTAAAGAGAATCATAGATTTTTCTTTTTTAAGTGCTAGGTTAAACGTAATTTGAATTTGTTAGAGGGCAGACACATAGGCCAGTTGCAGACTGCGAAGGAGTATCTGCAAATCATCCCTTCTAATTCCCAAAGCTGTCTTCTGGATAAAAAACTGGGGCAGGACCAGAGTAAGGGAAAAAAAATCGAGAGTCAGGCAAAGCCCTTTTTATTTTTCAAATTGCTGTGACCTCTTCATCAGAAAACTTTCTCTGCTTTGGTGCCAAGACAGATGCAGAGCACAGCTTCTGAAGGGACAGTGGGCAGGCCTGTCTGCTTCTGCTGAGAGCGCCAACCCTTCTGTCAGGAAACTTCCTGACAGTAGCTGGTGTCATGCCATCGGTCTCATTGTTACAGCAAGCTGGGAGGTTGGTACTGACACGGTAAATGTTGGCCCCATTCACAGGTGAGAAAGCCAGGATTAGTTTGTGACATACCTTGCCGATGGTCATACAGCAAATTGGAATTTGAACCTGTAATCCTGAAATACCACCTTGTGTTTTCCTATTCTACAATGTTGCTTTTTAGTATTTCTCTTTGGAAATCAGCACTGGAAAGGCCAGGGTTTTTCACTCTTTTTTTTGTGTAGGCTCCTAGTTTGAGAACAGCTCAAAGTCCTTTCTGCTGATCGGATGCCCTTGAGGCTGGCCTACCACAGGTGAGGAGGGGCAGAGACCTGCAAGGATAGGGGGTGTGTGAGCCCGGCTCAGGCTGTGGCTAGTTCGGGTGAACTGACCCATTCACACCCAATTCACTTAACAATTGGTTTGCCTAAAATGTGGATTTTCAAAATATGTTAATTTTTCATATCAGCTAGGATGCTTACTTTCTTATAAATATTTTTCTTTTTAAACCAATGAACACAAGTTCCTAGAACAAAAGATTAAAAAATTTAAAATCATCAGTAGAGCAAATAGAAGTATTAATACTGAGACCCTATAGGTTGCTCAGGAGGTGCTATAACTATCTTATCTGAAGGTATTTGAAAAAAAAAATCTTATTGAAAACACAAAATTAAGGAAGAAGTACCCTTCGAGGGATTAGATAAAAACAGTAGTGTAATGTTGAAAAAAGAAAAAAGGTAAAAATAGGAATCAGTATCTAAAAATGAATTTTTTGTGCCGAGGGCTTTGTCCATTACGTTGTATATAAAGTGCCAGGACTCTGGTAAACCCTGTCCACAGAGCGGATTTTGGGTGAACATGGCAGGTAGCAAATTTATTATTCGGTGAATTGGATTTTAGGCAAATCTGATGCTATCTGGAATTTGTTAGTTTTTTTTTTTTTTCTGATCATAACAGGAATATCTATTCATTGCAACGCTTGAAAAGTAAAAGAAATTATAAAGAAGAAAGTAAAAATCATCATAATCCTACCTCTCAGAGTTTTTTAAATCTCTTATATATTTTCTTTTAGAGACTTTTTTTTAAATGTAGTTGAGCTCATACCAATTAAGCAGTTTAATGTCCTCAGCATCTTCCCTACACACAGTCATGCCTGTTGAACAGGCTGAGTGAAGAACCCAGGAACATATCCCTAGTGCACCCCAAGGAGCCACCCTTTGGAGTGTGGCCTTAAGGACTGCAGAAACGTGGTGGTGTCTGGACCCAAGGGGTAGCGGAGAGGAGGCCAGGCTGTGCAGTGGTCAGGGGCTCCGGAATTCTCCCGGGGAGGACTGGGTTCTGGCTGCTCCCCGTGGCGACTGGCTTCCTGCTGAGATGAATGCCCCTATCAGATGGTTGGAAAAAGCAAGTAAGTTCAGAAAATCTTCCTCCTTAGCCAGCTCTTCCCTCAGTCCCTCTCCGCTTTGTCTTTGCTGTGTAATAAGGTCATTGTAGCCGATGCGGTTCTGCTTCCTGGGAGCGTTCACTCCTCGGGCGAATGGTCACCGGCCCCCCGTGCCCTGGGTGCTGCCACAGGAGGGACTCAGGCTGGCAGGGACTCTGCTGAGACTCACTGAATGTCCAGTGACATCACACTTAGCTGCTTTGACAACTCTTCTGAGTTGAGGAACCATGGAGCCAGTAAGAAATAGGTGGAACATCTCTGGTTCCAAAGCCCTGGCCCTTTTTTGTTTTGCCGTTCCTTAGAGGCCCTGACCTGAGTGTATGTGCCAAATGAAATGGCCAAGAGCCCTTGTCCTGTGGCCGCCCACACTTCAAGGGAGTGGGGTGGCAGACAGATGAGGTGCACATCAGTGCAAGGCTCCGAAGGACAATACCCCAGTGCTTCCAAAGGGACAGAAGTGTCCGAAGTCTGGCGGCATGAGCCGGGTGCAGAGTGAGAGGGGCAGCGTGTTTCTGAAGTAGCAAGGAGCTCGGTGACTGCAGAAGAATGGGAAGGTGCCAGAGTTTGGGGAGCTCAGGGAACAAGAGGGGCTAGAGAGATGCAAATGCCCCGGTGTGTCACAGTGTGACAACAGGGGCCCAGAAGTGTCGAGGGAGCATGCAGCTTCCCGGTGGCCTTGGGGAGCACGGAGGAAAGGAGGTGCGTGTGAACAGGAAGCTGGTGGTGATGGTGGAGCGGCAGGGCCCGGAACAGCATGGACACAGCGCTGCTAGGTTCACCGGCAGAGGTCTGTAGCTCGACCCTGGAGGCTCATGAGGGTCATGAAACATTTCAACGGACCAAGACGTGGCCCAAACTCTTAGCAAGGCTGTGACCTAAGAAGGGGGGAGAAAAAGGAGCACAAATGAATTAATAGGTGGTGGGGGTGGGGGGCTCAGTCCCTCTTGGGTTTGTACCTGATCCTGCCTCCGAACTGCTTACTACATGCCTGTGTTGTGCTTAGGGTCAGTGGGTGGCCAAGGGCACCAGCCCTGCGGGGACACTCGGGACCCTGTCACTGCCATGCCCTCCCTCACACTCCTCATTTCATCCCAGATCCAGCTTCAAGCCCTTTAGCTCGCTCCTTGCTCAGCTGTGCTCCTGGAGCATTCAGTACTCCCGGGTTTTCCCTGATCTGGGTGTATGGGGACAAACCCCCTGCCCTATAATAGGGAATAACACCGATCTTTTGAGTGCCAGGCTTCCACTAAGTGCTGTGTGGACCCCACCTCCTTGGATCCTTCCACAGCCCCACGAAGGTGGGCGTTACAGATCCCACAGTCCTAATGGAGACTCCGGTCCGTTCGGTGAGCTGGGGCGTGGGGCCCAGTGCGGAGCTGCAACACTTGCAGTTGGGTGCTCGGGCGCTGCTCCCCCTCCTTGCCTGGGCTGTGACCCCCAGGACTGTGCTGGCAGCACCTCTCCCTGGCTGCTGTGGGCCCCAGGTCCCTGAAACACAAGTTCATCTGGCTTGCAAGGCAGAAGGAGCAGCTGGTCACTGAAGCCAGCAGAGGCTGTGAGCAGTGTGCCCTTTCCATTCCGACACGTGTGTGGGGGTCATGGTGTGACCTCCTCGGGTACGGGCCTGCATCACTGCAGAGTCCCCCCGGAAAACCTTCTAGTCCTGGACATGCTTCATTGTGGGGGCTCAGCTTTGCTAGGCTGAATATGTATGAGTCTTTATTTAATTAAGGCTACAAACAGCTCTTCCTATGTTCATAGACAAACACAGGCACCCCCTCTTGCCCTCACCGCCACCTCCCAGCCACCGGCCCACAGCCTGCTTGCGGCCCAGGCTCTGCTGCTCACTGACCTCCAGTCCCTGCCCCCCCACCCCTGTAGTCAGAGAGGTCAAGCCCGGATTCCTCTCAGTGCCCCTGAGTCTGGAGGGTGTCTGACAGGAGAGACACCTGCACTCACCCCTGGTGGGAGACGATACAGTTTGACCAAAGGGCACCCCAGTCCCAAGGCATTTGGCAACTTGTAACCTGAATGGAAGACACTGGAAAAACAACCTAACAGGCATTTGGGGACGCGCCCATCCTCGATGCCTCCTGTCCGTCCATCTGCTGGTTCTAATTACAGCCTTCACTGGAGGCTGAAGCGGAGGGTACGGAGTGGACAATGAACATGTCAGCCAGGAGAGGAGCTCCAGGGGGTGTGCTGTGGGAGTCAGGGGCAGGGGCCGGCGGGAAGGAGAGAAGGAAGGACAAAGCTCTGGGCACCTTTGCCAGAAGGAGGCATTGGGAGCGTGGCCGGGCAAGACCCTGCACCTCCTGGCCCCTGCTTCCCCAGGTGTGCGCCTCCTCCCCCGCCGCCTAAACACCCATCCCAAACCCAAGCCACTGAGGTCCTGGGCATGTGCGTGGCTCCGAGGGGGGCTGTAACGCTTTCCCACAGCAGCCTGGCCTGGTATATCCAGCGAGGCCCAAGCATGGCTGTCCCGTTTGCTCACACACCGCCCTAGGCTCTTTGCGGGCTGGTTCTGCTCTGCTTCTACTTCTGCAGGGAGGGCACCGCATCTCCTCCCTGGAGACCTGGAGCCACACCTCTGCGGGATGGAGGATGTGCGGCAGGCTGGCTGCTTGCCCCCTGAGCACGTCCCGAGTCCCAGGGGCCTGGCGAGAGTTCTGGGTGTGTCAGAGGAAGGAGACAGAGCGCACCCCATCCCACTGGCCACTGCACACTCTTCCTTACACCTGGAGACTCTTGTCCACCTGCTCACTGTCCATCCCTTTTGTGCCTGGCTGGGCTGAGATGGCTTCTTCTCCACAAAGATGGTTCAGGCTGGGGTAGATCCTCCACCCTCAATGCCCTCCAGCTAAGCCTCTCTTAGCGCCTGCCGTATTGCCTTCCTGCCCCACCCAGAAACTGAGCTCTTCAAAGCTGGGTTCATGTCTTAAAACATGTCTGTAGCCACATCCCACCATGTGTGGTAGATGCTTGCTGGTGCAAGTTCAGGGATGAAGGACTGATCAGTTCCTGCCCCGGGGAGCTCCTGACATACTGGGGGAATAGCAGCTAACATTTATGAAGACTTGATGTACTAGATGCTGCTGAGCGCCTGCAGCCACGATCCTGGAAGCAGAACATATTACAGTCCCCGTTCGATGGACCATGAAACTGAGGCACAGAGCAGTGCAATACCTGTCCGAGGTCCCACACCTTGCAGATGGTGGAGCCCATCACCATGAAGGGAGCCTTTAGGGCGATGCAGCGGGGAAGGGGGCTACTTTCTGTAGCTCCCATTCAGTTCTCAAAACAGCCCCGTGGGAGCTGCCTGGAACCTAAGCGTTCGGGGAAATTCGGTGTCTTGTTCAAGGGCACCAGCAAGGAGGGAGTCAGGTCAGAATTCAAACCCTCTGGCCAGTCCTGAGCAGACGGACCCTGAGGAGAGGACCCCGGAAGCCAAGGGGGGCCCTCAAGGCAGGAGCTGTTTCTGCCTGTGGTCTCTCCCACCTGACTGGGAAGAGACTCTGACGTGACAATTCTTATTGTCATTTAGTGAATGAACCCTGACAGGGAGCCCAGCTAATGGGGAGGTGGGCGGTAACTAGAAGATCCTCCTAGATCTCAGGGGTCACTGTCAAAACCCTTTCCTTGGATTAGGACTAATTGCCGGTTCCCTGAAGTCTCCCAGTTCACCACCTCCCTGGGTATGGCAGCATCTGTGGAGTAAAATGACAGGGGCTAAACAGGCTTGCGAGTAAGGCGAGAGCGAACACAGCCCGGGGCTGACCAGTGCGGTCAGGGAGGTTCAGGTGTAATTTATGTGATGGTAAAAAACCAACCCTATCTTGGCCTGTGATGCATTTTTAGAAAAATGATGCTCATTTCTTTAGATGCTGAGAGTGTTCAGGAGAGAGCAGTGCCGGACTCACATGCAGCCTTCACAGTTCGTCCTTCCCAGGAGCACAGCTGACTTCAGAGTAAGCCCTGTGACCGTCCCCAGTGGAGTTGGCACGAGAGGGTGCAGACTCAGGAGGGAGGGCAGACCACCTCTGCCACAGGTGGGAACTGTGCACCTGGGCATCTGACGTGCGGGCACTCCATCCCTCTGGATCAGCCCTGAGTCTCTGAATGGAGCCGTGAGCGGAAAGGGCTCCTGAACTCTGGGCAGAAACGTCGCACGGCCCACGCACCAAGGTGGCCCCGTCGTCTTCAGGGGGCATAGCCAAGCTCTCCGTGGCTCCCACATGGCATCGATGGCTAACGTCTGCCAGATTATCCTAGAGGCCTTTAACTTCAGCTAAACGTCGTCCACACCTGATCCCCTGTACTCACGGAAAGCCTGTCAAGTAGGCCTTGTTACCTGCATTTTACAGGTGAGGAAATGCGTTAGGGTAAGAGGTGTCTAGCTTGTAGGTTGCATGTATCTAGCACACAGAGCTGCTTTGCTAATGGATTTGCTAATTGGGGGGGGGGGGGGGGGGGGAAGGAGGGCTGGTTTGGGCTTCAGTAGCCTTTTTAAGAGACAAGCACTTTGAACCATGGGAGCTTTGTCTTTTCTCTGCATCCAGCCATGCGGCCCCGGTGAGCTTTCTGCACATTTCTCCCAGAAACCCCAACGAAGGGGAATTGGAGAGGGGAGCCAGAGGGGGCTCAGAGTGAAGTGGGAGGAAGGTAGATGTGGGGTGTAGTTGTGGGGTGGCTGACGGCTCTCCACCCCGGGCCCCGAGATGCTTCAGACCCCGTGGCTCGGGGATCCCACAGACCTGGCGGGTCCGTGTTCACGTGACTTACTCTGAAAACATGCAGCGTATTTCTTATTTTAAGTTCTTCTTCCAGGTCACTTTGAGTTGTTTGCTAACTGTTCTGAACAGGAGCATTCTTTTTATTCCCAAACAGTGCGTATGCATCTTGGGGGCAAGGACCACGTTTTAGACTTCACTTTTTCTCAGCACAGCTCATTGCAGAAAAGCACAGCCTTGACATGACTGACATTCTCAGGATCTCCTGGATCTTTCTTTACCTCTCTGAACAAAAGTTAGAAGAAATGCAAATCTATTTGCATGGGAACCCCCGCCCCCAACCCCAAATTAAAACCGGCTTGTGTGTCTCTCAGAAAGTTATTTCTCCTCTCTGGGCCTCAGTTTGTCCATCAAGAAAATGAGGCCGTTTGACTGGGGTGCTTGGGGGAGCTTTGGACTCCAAGCTCCTTTGGGTTCGAAGTCTCCTTTTCCATCAAGAATGTTTTTCCTCCCCAAACTGTGATTTGATGAAGACTTGGCCTCTCCTCCTGACCCAGGGGCTTCTTTCCTGCCTGGCTCTTGCCTGCCCGCCTGCACCCCACCCCCCCGCCGGCGTGCCCCACGGGCCTCCCTTTGTTCGCTGGCTGTGGAACTGGAGAAGGAGCCGGCCCCTCCTGGCTTCTCCGGAGAGTCCTCATGAATACAGATCCTGCCTTTTTTTGCATATGAGCACCAGTGCTGGTCTGAACCCAGCTGTGTGCAGCGTAAGGTGACATATAGATTCCGCACCCTGGCCACGGCTCCTCCGCGCGACTAATCGAAAAGCTTTCTGAGTGGGCCCACGTTGCATATGCATAAGCTCTACTTTGGCTACGGGGTGGGTGGAGGGTGGTTTCACTCTCTTTTCCGCAGGCTGTGCTTCTTTGGGTTTCCTTCGAGTGCAGCAGGCCGGCTGGGCTGAACAGCTTCGAAGTGACCTGGGATCTCTGGACCTCTTGGGATCTCTGGGACTTGAGTCTGGAACGGGAACCGAGCTCCTGCTCACCCACCTGGCCTGGCAGCAGGAGCCCCGGTTTGTCAGTAGTAACCTGTGGGAACAGGCCCGAGGGTGCCCTTCACCTCCTGCAGGACACAAATCGAGCTCCTTTCCTGGAGCCGGAGGCCTTTCCCTGCCTGCTCCCCGCCACCCCCACCCTGGGTTTTCCCATGACCCCTGTCCTCCGGGGCATCTGGACTTACCTACCAGCCCCAGACAGGCCAGGCCTTCGCTTGCCTCGGAGCCTCCGCACTGCTGGCCTCCGCCCTGTCTCTGGCACGACCGCGGGGGCCCCTACGTGTTCCTGTAGCTCAGGGGTCTGCCTCCGGCGCGCACCTGCACTTGGAGCTCCCATCGGTCCCCACTGGCCCTGGGCCCTCCCTGGCCCCGGCCCAGGGCCTGCACACGGTGAAGAAGATCCAGGGCCAATGCTCTGGTAACTCCCCGGGTCAAGAGTTCAGTTTTAAAACCTTGCTGGATCTCACCACAAGTGTGTCTTCTGCAGAGGCCGAGACGAGGAAGAACAGCCAGTCTGCAGGGACCATCCGGGCCCCTTTCACAGGAAACGACTGAACAGAGAGGCTGGGCCTGTGTAGGGTGGCGTTGCTCTTGCTGCAGCCACCGGCGAAGCTGCTTTCCAGGAAAGCCGACCGATGCCCCTGCGGGAACGGCCGGGAAGTCGGGTCGCCCGTCACCCGGAGGCGGTAGGCGCTGCCTCCCCGCCCTCTCCCCTCCCTGCCCCGAACCCACCCCTGCCGGCTCTCCTAGGCGGCCACTCTTCAGCAGGCCCACTCCTCCATTCGGATAGCTGGAAGAGCGGAGGGGCTAATGGAGTTTATATAGCTTCCCCTGTATATATTTAGAGATAAGAAGTTCATTTAGGGATTAGGGGCTGCTTCTTGTCTATGCATCATTAAGCATACCACATCTGCTACTGAGCTAGCAATCAGCAGAATATTGAGAAAAGTTATAAAGAAATCTTTGCGACGCTTCCTTTTCCTTCCCGGCTCCCCGAGTCCTGGCTCAGACTTCTGCGAGGGAGCGTAAGGGAGAAAGTGGAGCCCGGGCTCAGAGGAGCCAGCCTCAGGACCAGGCCCTGGATTCGGAGCAGTGACTCCTCCGACGGGGACCCGCCGCCCTCACGTGCGCACGCGTGCGTGTGAGCGTGGAGGGTGGACAGTGGATGGTGGCCGAGAGATGACCTCTGACAGAGCTCCATGCGCATTTTCCCGTGGTGGCCACGCCAGGAAAGGCAGGGGGCTTGGTCGAAAGCCGGGGGGCCTCGGCGGTCCTGAGCACTGCTCTGTGGTCAGAGGCTGGAGACCAGCCTCAGGTATCATCCCTCTGGGTGACCTTGACCAAGCCTCTCCCCTCTGCGGTCCTGTCTCCTTATCTGCGAAATGGGTATGGTGGCAGAGGGCTGCCTGCTGGCATGCTGGCCCTGGGCAGAGCAGAGGCACCATGCTGGGCATCCTGGGTTCTGGAGGCACCGAGCTGCGAACCGGGGGCGGCAGGTGCGTGCCCAGCCTCCCCGGCTCCTTCAGCAGGCCCCGAGAACTGACTCGCCTCACCCCCATTCCCTGGGGACCCGCGGCCCGCCTGGCCTGTTTGGCCCCGGGCTGGAGGAGTGGCGGCCCGTCCGCCCGCGTGACATGCGGCGCGTTAAACTGCAGGTGTCACTGTCAGCCCTGCAATGGGGACTCGGCTCTCCGGCCACACAGCGGCCACAAAGGAACCTGCTCGCTCCCGGCTCGCGGGCTCCGTCACCAGCGGCTCGGCCAGGGGCCCGGAAGCGCGACGCCCCCTCCTGCGGCCGCCGCCCCTCGAGCCACCGCCCCCGGGAAGTGGAGGCCCCCTACCACCCCCCGCCGGAGGCCGCGGCGCGTGCGCGCGGAGCCCGGGGGAAGGCGCGCCCCGCGGGGCTCGTGGTCTCGGTCTCGGCCTGGCGGACCTCCGGGGCAAGAGAGGCGGAAACGGGTCGGTGGGCCGCTCGGGGCAGGGGCGGCACGCAGCCGCGTCCATGCGGTCAGCGCCGGCGGCCGGGGCGGGGCCGGGGCGTGCACGCGGTCGGGGCGCTCGGAGGCCTTGGGGACCTGGGGCCCGGGCTGGGCAGAGACCCTGACCTGCAAGAGACCGAGCGCGTTTCCCTTTATTGAGCAGCCAGCAAGGGAGGAGAGACCCGAGTGAAGAGGGGTGCCCCCACCCCGGTTCCTGGTAGCTCAGAGGGCGACCCCGCCCCCCTCACGCACTGCCAAGGACTTCGTGCTTCAGGCTGTAAGAGGCCCCTTCCGAAAAGTCCGTTTTTCAGAAATGACCAGGAGGCTGCTGTTTTTCAGGGCATTCACCCCAGAAGCCACATGCTCTGTGCTGCGCTGGCGGGGACATGCCGTCCGCCAGCGGGCACCCCGGGCACGGCGCCCTGCCCACGCGGCAGGTGTCTGCAGGGGCCCGGCGAAGCCCGCCCACTTTGCTTTGGGGTCTGCTGAACCCCAACCTGCCCTCCCCCCATTTGTTGTGCTCCTCTTCTGTTTAATTCTGCATTTCATCCTGGACACGCAAATACCTCCTGGAACCAGGTTTGGGGGGGTCTCTATCCGGGAGCTGGGGGGCCCTCGCCCAGGTCCAGTGGCTGCAGGGGAAGGGGCTGCGGGGCTCCGGGCTCCCTTCTCTTAATTTCTGTTTAAAGAGAGCACAGAAAGAAGGGCGCACGCCTGTGTGGGTGTTGGTGGGGAGTGAGGGCCCAGAATATTTCCAGGCCTTGAAAAATGAAGAAAAATAAATTTTTGAATAAGAATGGTCCATGTACTGTGACCGCAGGGCAAATGCAAATGTCTGTTTTCAGACACAGACTCGTGAATTCTTATTATGAGTTCGTGACGGCACCTCCAAGCCGGACATTACATATTCATCAGTGTGAGACACCTCGGCTCCCCACATCAGGTGTGGCCTTCCCAGCACCCGTGTCCCTTTAATCACTGGGTGGGGGGTGGGCGGAGAAGAAAAAGAGGGAGAAAACAAGGAAACCCAGGACTGGCCGCATTTGGTCTGTTTCCTTCAGTCCTTAAAGTGTTAAGGGAATAGGAGATAAAAAGATGCGTGCAGAAGAAGAAGCAGCCAGAGATCCTCCACAAAGATCTTTTTAGTGTCAACTTAAATGTACACAAATAGCGGATGATGATCTCTTTTATTGGACTAACATTTATCCAGTAATATCCACACACTTTTAAAACCATTGAGGCCCCCTCTTCAGGTGTTCATTTGAATAGAAATAGCTGAATGAGTGTTTTTATAATTGATCCCCTGAGAACTGAATGTCTAGTGCTGCATAACCAACATTTTCCCATTGCTGGGGTTTTTTTTTTTTTCCCCAAATTGCCACTCTGCAAAATTAGGATTTTGTACAGTTTTGATAAGAGAATTAACCTTCCACGTGCCAAACTCCCCGAGTGTGAGAGGCTCCTGGGGAGTTGGCCTGTGTAGGGTCAGCTCTGCAGCTGGCTCATTTCTGGGGGCTTTGCTGCCTCTTGGTTCCAGGGAGAACCTGGATGGTGGTGGGAGGTGCATCTGATGGAGGCTCCTGGGCCCAGGAATGCGGGCTTCTTACTTCCCCCTTTGTATGCAGCAGGGCCGACCTTGCACTCCCCAGCAGCTCCCGGATGGATGGCCTGCACTGGCCTGGGGGTGCTTGGAGCCCCGGACCTTAAGGGGAGAACAGAAGACTTTTCTCTCCTTCCGGTGCTTTCTCCGGGCGCTGCCAAGTACTTTTAATGTTCCACTAGTTTGGGGGTTATGATCATAATATATACTCGCTGCAGAAAATTTGAAAACTATGTAGAAATATAAAGTTGAAAACAAATTTCACCCCAATTCTACCACCCAGGGTGAGACATTGTTGGATTTCCTGCCAGTCTTTTTTCCTACAGGCGTGTATTAAGTATATGTCTATGAAATTGGGATCATGCTGTACCTACAGTTTTGTCTCCTTTTTTCCCTTTGAGTGGTACGTACAAAGCATCTCCTGCGTCTTTGAGCACGTTTGTTAGCATCAATGTGGCCATCAGACAGCTGCAGTTGAATGAATTTAATTGCTCCTATTGGTGGACAGCGAGGTGAGAGCTCTTTTTTTTTTTGACCACATACAAAAGAAGTGTCCCTGGCCCTTCCAAGGGAGGCTGATTTAAACCAGCACAAGGAAGTGACTTAGGAAAAAATTTCCCTTTGGGGCCCAGAAGGGATAAATTCTTCCCCTGAGCAGTGCAGGGCATCCTTGGTAAGACACGCCCCTGGTGACCGGAGCCCACGACAGTGGCCAGGATTCCTGTGAGCGGGGCCTGGGGTCCCCGTCCCTCCTGGGCCTCACGTGTCCCTTCCCGCTCTGAGTCAAGTTGCCCTCAGTCCTGGATTCGGTAGGCTGCTTTCAGCTGGAGGGAACAAAACCCCAGCTCAGCTAGCTTCAAAGGCAAGGACGGGGACTCGGTCACATGACAGATTCCCCGAGGTGGCAGCTCCAGGTTGGCTGATTCAGCCACTGTGCAATATGGCCAGAGGAGCCCCGACTCTCCCCGGCCACCCTCAGCACGACGGCTCTGCCCAGCCTGCCTCCCCCCAGTCCAAGCATGCCATCCAGACACGCCAACGGTGGGAAAGGGACTGTTTGTTCAAATGGGATTTTTGTTGTTGTTGTTGTTGGTCAGCAAGGACATCTTTTTCCAGAAGGCCAGGCCTCTTTCCCTGTCCAGCTTCCCTCGCCTCTCATTGGCTAAAACCACATGCCCATACCTAAGCCGGTCATTGGCAAGAAGGGGATTCATCCTTCCCGAGGCCGAGGCTGACAGTTACCTGGGAAGGGGTGGGGGGCCCTGGGGGTGCCTTGGGATGTGCACTTTGCCCTTCTGGGTGTAGAATCCTGAGCCCCTGCACCCCAGCTTCCCCAGGCTCCTCTAGGCTGCGGGCATTGACTTCATCAAGCTGCGGTTTCACTCAGAACCCAAGGCAGCCTCACCAAGTGACGAGAATGTTAACTATCCTAGCCTCAGTGGTTGGTGGGGGCACTAGGGATCCCGGAGTGCACCGTGAGACCTGGGGCAGCCCCGCTGGTGGCATTCCCAAATTCCAGTGTGCCCCAGGAGGCTCCGTGGTGGCTCTGCTTGGGTGGGCCCCAAGAGGCTGCCTCGTTGCTGTAGATCCCCTCCCCTGCCCTCTGTGCTCTGCTGCCCTACTGTGTGCTTCTGCCTTCTCAGGTCCAACCCTCCCACTTCTGGAAACAGAACATGAATTGTCCTATGGAGAATCCCTACTCCACAGGCAGCTCATCTGGATTGAGAGGGGCCGATCTCACCCCCACCCCAGTGCCGTGATGGGTTCAGGGTGCTGGATAGCAGCCACGGCATTATACCGCCAGATCAGTCTGATTGGTTACTATGGGGATGGGCATGCGACCCAACATTGCTTCAACACGAGTTGATCTCAGGATGCCTGCTGATCAGGGATCATGGGAACGGAGTGTGCTTTCTTTCCCCTGACGTCTCCAGGATGTGAGCCCGGAGCTGGTGGTCCCCAACTCACTACCACAGGGGAGAGGCTGCCTGACAAGGAAGCCAACATAGAAGAAAGCAGAGTTCGAAGATGGAGAGAGACCAGATCCTGATGGCGTCCATTGAGTCCCTAGATCCGGCCACACCTGACATAGTACTACCCCTGAAATGATCATTTATGGAAACCAATAATTTTTCTTTTCACATGAACCAGATTGAGTTGGGTTTTTGTTGCAACCGAAAAGAGTCTTGATGAAGACACCCACCCAATAGGTTGTTCTTCCAAAACCAGGATCCCATGACCATGTTTTGATAACCATCCCTGATCCTGGGGCAGGCCAGTCAGCTGACCCTGACTCTGGGTGCTAAAGCCTGAAGCCTGGTCAGATCCCTCCGGGGGCCCCTTCCTCCAGTCCACAGAGCTGCTTCCCTTGTGCCCTCCAAATGATCTGGTGTCCGCTTTTGAGAAGAAGTCAGGCAGAAACAGGAAAGGCATTTCCTTCCCTCTCCCCATTGACTCCTCCTCTGCCCAGGCTTTCATGACTCCAGGGATAGTTTCCTGATAATTCAGCTGAAAATTTCCGTGGCTCAGGTTCTGCGTCTCTGAGTTGTCCCCTCAGGCTCCTCTAACAACTTTGCTCCTTCCCGAGGCCCGCGGTCGGAGTGCATCTCTGGCCACGTCACCGTTCAGCCAAGCTCGGCACATTTCCTGTGTTCATCCTTCTTCATAAATCATGTCTCCAGCCTGCTAATCACCGTTTACACATTTCAAGGGATGCTTTGCAATTTTCATCGGCTCTGGTGTTGAGAGGCCCAGCTCTTTTTCTGGGGCAAGTGCCTTTCCCTGCAAAAGGCTGCATTCCCTGTGTCCAAATGCTCCTGGGGCCAGTAGGGAAAGGAAACGGGGGGCCGTGGGGAGCAGGCCTGGTGTAAGTTGTGGATAATGGGGCGTGGCAAAATCGTGCCTGTGACCTGCCCCCAGGGGGTGGTGGCCTCTCCGGGCCTGCCAGGTGTCACCATGTGGGAATCCGGCTCGGTGTTGGAGAGGTTGTGATCTCTTGGGGGAAGGTGGACATCCATGTTTTTATGTGAAATTTCCTCTTTTTTAAAAAGCTGCTGGCAACAAAATAAAACAATTTAAATGCTGTGAAAACCAACTGTCTCTTAGACCACAGCTTGTGACTTCTGTCCGAGCAGATGAATAAAGCGACGGGATTATCAGACCACAGAACGCAGGGTGGCCTAGTGGACGGACACTGGGCTGGGGAGGGGAGGCCTGTGTTCGGGTCCTCCCCCACCCGCTGTGGAACCTTGTCCACATTATTTAGTCTCTAAGCATTTCTAGCTGTGTATGTACATTTTCCTAACCTTTGCAACGGTCCTATAAGATGGATCTCGTTTTTCTCATTTTGCAGAAGAGAAAACCCAGCCCGGTTGGTGAAACATCCCCCCCAGAGGGCAGAGCTGGAAAGGGGCAGAGCCCGTGTTCCTGGTGCTGGGCCGTTTCTGGGTCACATCTCCCGTTCATGGCTCCAGCCCGACACATCTCCCGGGTGTCCAGGAACTTGCCATGTGGGTGAGGAAGAGCCTGGAATGTCTTCAGTGGCTCAGGCTGGTTGCAGAATCCGAGACGTTCCAGGCTCATAGGTGGCTTTGCTTGCCATGGACGTGACCTTGCCCTAGCCCTCCACATCCTCAGCATACTGTGTTCTCTAATCCCATTTTCTTTCCATGTTCTTGGTTCTGGGTCATGTTTCAAAGACTGTTGGCCCTGGGTTAGGATTTCATGATCTCAGGACGACTCCAAAAGGAGCCTCGTGTGTGAACGGGTCCTCCCGTGAGCTCCCCTCTGCTCATGACTGAGACCACGATGGCCTGGTCCTCCTTGCCTTCTGATCCTCACTGTCCCTTCCTTCACCCGGGATAATGGCTTCTGAGAGGAGGGAGATTCGGCATGTCTTAGTTTGGGCTACTCTAATAACGTAACACGCTGGGTGGCCGCAGCAACAATTTATCATATAAATTAAATAAAATGATGAGACTAGCCTTTCCTACACATTCGTGACACTCCTAAGTGTGGTGGGCACAGAGTCCTCACCATGTGCTGGCCACCGCCCTCCGCACTTTACACCTGAAGCCTCCTCAATGCCCTGAGGTGGGCACCTCGTAAGCTGCAGAGACAAAGCTCGTAAGCAGCAGAGACAAGACTCCACCCAGGCCTTTAGGCCGTGGAGTCCTCTCCCTTAGCACCGTGGAGGCCCCTGGAGGGCCTGCCGCTTATCCCTCTTTGGGAGGGACTTTGGGGCCTTGAGCTCGGACCACCCTCTGGGAGGATGGTCTGTGCTTATTCAGCACACTAGGACCCCCAGCTCTTCTTCTGCTCTGTGGACGCTGGCCCAGATGGCTTTGGAGCCTGGATTCTCCGGCCCGGGTTCTGCTTTGTTCCCTCTGCTATGAATGGGGAATGGTCACCCCCACATTGAGGTGGCCGCGTGCCTGGTCCACACCGTGCACTCGCGGGCACACGCACACCGATGAACAGTGCGTCTTGGGACGCTGGGCCTGGCTCTGTAGGCTTTGACCCCAGCAGGCCTGCCTACCATTCTGGCCCAACCAGCGTCCTCCCAGTGCCAGATGGGGCCTCCTGTTTTCTCTTGGTCTGGGGGGCCCATGAAATCCTGAAGCACGGATGCCAGACTCGTTCCCAGGGCTCTCAGGCTGCCCCACACAGCGGGGGGGGGGGGGCGGGAAGAGCAGATGGGCGGTGCGAGCCATGGGGGAGTCCGCCAAGTCCCAGAGCCAGAGGCAACGCTAGGTTCATCACCCCTCTTCCTGCTCCAGACCAGCCTTGGATCCTGCAGCGTCCTGCCCAGAGGGTGCAGTACCCAGCTGAGACGCGGAGGGAATCTGTCCAGGGTCAGGACCCTGACCGAGGACCGGCTGACCGGCTGTGGAGACGCAACCTCTCCTTCCAGCTCCCCTGGTAGCCAGGCACACAGGACCTCACCTTACTGTCGACGGGCCTCTGGTTTTTAGCTCAATTCTCAGGACAGCTCACCCAATCCATCTGCCTTCGTAGCCTTTTCCGGGAGCGCGGGGATGCTTCTGTCCACTGAGGAACTGGGAGAACAGCTCTCTTGGTGTGCAAGGAGCCTCACCTCCATGGGAATTCCCTCCCGCGTTGACTCCCTTGTTCCTGTCACAGGGGGTGGTCCTTTGCCTAGAGGAATGTTGAAGTTTCAGGTCTTGGAAGATGGAGCAGAGTTTGTGGGCCGGGGTGGGGAAAGGTGCTCAGCTGCTCCTGAAAAAAATGGGAGGAAGAAAGTGTGGGCGCTCCTGAGAGGCGGGAAGGAGGTGCTGGCCCCAGGCACAGATTGCAAGGGGGCCCCCCAAATCTCAGTAATCAAGGGAAATAGTATTTTAACGCCCTATTTTAAAACTCAGAATTGCCGGGAAAAAACCCATGGTGAACAAAATATCAAAATTTCAAAGCCAGGATCAACCATGCAGAGCCATATTGGCACCTGAGGCAAAAGGAAGAATCAGTAAGAATCATCCTCTGTTAAAAATGTTGATTTTTGTTCACCATGGATTTTTTCCCCCCAATACTTTTTGCATTAAAATATGACTTATCTTGATTTGGGGGCACCCCCTTCAATTCTCTCCCAAAGCAAGTACCCTGTTTGCCTCGCCCTGATCCCAGCCCTGAGACAGTGGTCCCCAAGCACAGGGGGTCCCCATAGGACCTCTAGCTCTTTTCCCTGCTGCTGGGATCCCTTGCAGTCCCTGACTTGGGTAGAATCCCTCACTCAGACAAAGGCCTCATGCGGTGTTTTCCTGCAGAAATTAAGGGGAAGCACTGCTTTGGACATCTAGATAGATACCAACAGAGCCCAGGGGGATCATGTGAGGTGACCCAGGGACGGGACAGATGGAGACAGAGGTGGACGTGGATCTTCCTTGGGCAGGGCTTGGGGCTGAGCCCCTCTGATCTAGGGCGGGGTGGGCCGGCTGACTTCTTGACACAGCGGTGAAGCCAACTCCCCGGCTGCCCAAGGCTGAACCTCTGTCTTCATCCCTGCTGGGCATCGCTCACCTCTGGCCGTGGCCACCCCGGCTAACAGGGCCCCTAGAATCCCAGCTCCTTGACAGCCGGAGGGCATGTGGGTCTGGTCACAGATCTCAAGCCAAAACTCATTTTTGTGGCTGGAGGGTTGTCCTTCTGGTTTGCCTCAGCTTTTCCAGGGGCTGACGAATAACCTGCCAGGGGAAGCTGCCTCTCCTCCTTCCCTGGGTCTCGGGCACTCATTGCTAGCAGAGCTCAGCTGCCAAGCCCAGAGGCCAGTTCTAACACAGGACCTCAGGCCTCACAGCCGACTTACGGGAGGTGGCCCCAAAGTGAAATTTGTCACCATTGGTTAGGTCATTTCTTCTCTCTCTCCTCTCCTTGGTGGTGGTGGGTTTGTGCTTGAAATCCTGCTTCCTGGAAGGCGGATTGGGGGTTGAGGAACTCATGGGGATATATGTATTAAAAGGCAGCAAAATCACAAGTGAGACTGAATTTGTGGATGTACAGTTGACCCTCGAACAACACAGGTTTGAACAGCGTGGTCCACGCATACGCAAATTTTTTCCAATGAATACAGCACAGCACTGTTGAATGCATTTTCTTGTCCTTATGATTTTCTTTTCTTTCTTTCCATTTTCTTTTTATTTATTTAGAGAAGGACCGTGTGTGCCGGAGCAGGGGGAGGGGCAGAGGGAGAGAGAGAATCCTAAGCAGGCTCCACGCCGAGCATGGAGCCTGACCCTGAGACCATGATTGGAGCCCAAACCAAGAGTTGGATGCTTAGCCGACTGAGCCACCCAGGCGCCCCTTCCTTATGATTTTCTTAATGACATCTTTTTTCTCTAGCTTGCCTTATTGTAAGAATATAGTATATACTACATATAACATACAGAATGTATGTTAGTCCACTGTTTATGCTGTTGGTAAGGCTTCTGGTCAACAGTTGGCTATTAGTAGTGAAGTTTTGGGGGAGTCAAAGTTATAGTTATACTCAGATTTTGGACTTCGAGGAGGGGTCGGTGCCCCTAACGTCTGTGTTGTTCAAGGGGCAACTCTAAACATACATTTATATAGTTAAAGAACAAGAAACCCCAGCAGTCTACAGAGACTACCAGAGACATTTGACAGGTTGTCATTGGTCGGGAAGTGTACTGCACAGGTAATTTCCAGGTACTAGTCACATGAGAAGAGTTTCAGGTTCACTGACGCCAGCAGTTTCAATGGATCATACAGGTTCCCTGGGCCTCCCCCCAGCTCCTGTGCAGGCGAAGCCTGGTCCCCAAAGCCCGCGGGCCTGATCTGGGGTCCCAGCTCCACTCTGGACCACTCACGCTTTTGGCGCCCAGACTTCTCACCTGCCAGATGGGAGGACAGCTTCTCTCAGGTTGTTGGGAAGATCAAGTAAGATGATTTCAAGTGCTTAACACGGTCGTGTGCACACATTAAGCGCTAATGAACGCTGACCCTCCCTTCCCGTTGCCCTCCCTGCCCTTCTCTGAGGGATCCCGCGTCCAAAGCTGATGCCTTTCTGATTTTAAGACTTGGCCTCTGCCAGTCCCACCTGAGACTTACTCTTGATTTCAGTGTCTGGAGCCCAAACCTCGGTGTGGATGAAAAGGTGTAGAAACTTTATACCTGGGGCAGATCCAGGTTTTTGGGAGGGGAGGGTCTGGAGTTTATACAATGTGGGGTGTCCTCTCATAAAACTATGCGTTCTGAATCGGGCTCAGGACCATGGAAGGGGCCTGGGCAAGTGAGGGGGCCCGAAGCTGAAGCTGCATTAGCTTCTCAGCAAATCCTCGCTGATCACACATCAGAATCTCAGCAGCAAGCGGGACTCAGGGCCTAGACCTGATCCCTTCCTTCTTGGAGGCTTCCTGTAAGTGGAGACTGGGGAGGGGGAGGGGGTGGAGGAGGGGTGCCCTGACCCCCCTCAACCGCGCCTAGGTGGCCTGTCCTTGAAATTTGGCCGAAGTCCCTCCAGGAGCTCCCCTGCACGGCCGGCCGCAGTGCTGAGGCTGAGAGGCTGCCGGGCACATCGGCTGCACCCGACAGGCCTGAAGCTACGATCCGGCCTGAGCCCTGCCTGCCAGGCCCTCTTGAGCAGGCCCGGCTCAGAGAGGAGGCTTCTGCACCAGGGCCTGGGCCTCCACCCGTCACCCCTCCCTCTCCTCCCCTCTCCCCCTCCTCCCTGGCTCCTCCTCCAGCCTTCTTCTGCCCTGTCTCTCTGGCTTCCCTCCTCCCCCTTCCCACCCTCCTCCCCTTCCTCCTCCTCCTTGGGCCTGCCCCTGCCCCGGGGTGCCTGGGCTCTGGAAGGCTCTTCTCCCTCTGGAGGTGTCTGCTCGAGTCTGCAGGCCCCCTCCCCCTCCCCAGCAGGGGCCCAGCCGTTCAGTTGCCTGGAAGGGGCTGACAGCAGACACAGCCCTGGTCGGGGCAGAGCAGGTCCCCAGCCAGCTGGTGAGGGGATGGGCCCGAGCCAGGTAATTATTGCCGAGTGCAGAGGTCAAGAGCCGCAAAGCGGCGGATGTACTAATGAAACACAAATGGGACATCTGTGTTCAGGAGTTCAGCAAACCATGGAAAACCCAACTTTGCCAGGAGTTTATGTCCTCCTGAGAGCAGCATCACTCCTTCCGGCTAAGGGAGCAGTAAACACACCAGAGGCCATTTCCCTGCTTCTCCACGCTTCTATATCTGGGGGTGTTACAGCTCCCGTCCCCCCCGGGACATGGCTGGGCCTGGAGGTGTGTTGGCACACCGAGGGCCTCTCCCCGACGGCTCGGAAAGCCCCTAGGCTGGGGCTCCGGGGAGGGGACGAGAGATGGCGAGGCCGTGTCCTTCCCCACAGGCTCTGTGTCCTCTTGGGCTTGTGAGGAGCCGGGGCGCAGTGCGCGGGATGCGCGGGGTACGAGGGCCGCGGAGGCCTGAGCTTAGGGGGCCCGGAAGGTGCCGAGGCCCGCGTGACTTAGGGAATGTTAGGGAGGAGGGGTGGTGCCGAGGAGTCCCATGGCCTCCTGGGTCTCAGTTTTCTCACCTGCACAGTCAGAGTGTGGTTAAGGCCCCCGTGTCTGTGCAGATTCTTTGGGTCGTGGACACTGATTCTGCCTGTCTTACCCAACAAAAGAGCTCTTTCTGCAGGAAGGGGGTGTTTTGTGCAATGGGGGGAGGTGCTGGCTCAGGAAGAACAGGAACCAGGGCCGCCATGGGGACCCAGGCAGCAGGAGGTGGGAGGCTTGTCCTTACTCCACTTACTCTGGTCCCCCCTGCCCCCAAGTCTTGGCACCACTATGCCTCAGTTTCCATATCCCGGGGGGCAGAGTCTTCAGCCCAGCCACCCAGGTGTCTTTCCTGGGGGAGGGTGGGCACCACAGGATGTGACCCCTCAGGGTCAGCCCCTGTACAGGGGGGCTACTTCCAGAAAGAGGGAGCCACAGAGCACCAGTGGCCACGATGTGGCAGTCGCAGGCTGAAACACGCAGTTCTGAAGAGGGTGCACCTGTCCTCTTATGGCTGGACACCAAGACAGCCTGGGGCCCGATCTCCCTGCTCCCAACTGACTCCGGGTTCCTGATTCTTGGCCCCACTTCTAGCTTCTCACTCACCTCTGGGACCACCCCCTGAGCAGGTCCTGTCGGGAGCACACCCTGACTCCTGTTGACACTTGCCCTTGGGATACTACTGCTCCTTCAGTAACCATGACAACCCATAGGTACTGGGTCCTGACTGGGCGCCGAGCCCTGGAGCCGCCCAGATCGTTCTCTGGGTGATGGCCGCAGAACGGGGGCCTTAGCTGGCTGTAGCATGGGGACTGGTTAATGGAGGCCAGGTGGGGGTGGGAGCTGGGTCCTGGGCTAAGGCTGGGCTGTGCATCCCTGCCCAGGTGGTGCGGCCCCAGAGCCAAGCTGTCCCACTAGCCGAGGCTGTAATTCCAGCGAGGGCCGTGCAAGAGCCTGTCTTAAGGGGACGGAGAGTGGACCTCAGTCAGGGACGCGGGGCTGAGAGTGAGTCGTTGGGGGGTGAATCAGGTGCCAGGAGCAAGTTGGGTGGGGGGAGGGGATCCCGGAAGGCCTCGCCCTCCCTGGTGACTCCGTTCCCAGTCCGTTGTAATCCCTAGGCTGGAGGAGAAGGATTCACAGAGACTGTCTTAGACATTTTCCAGGACGACAACTTTGCAAGGCCCAGAGTATGACTGGAGCCGTGGGGGGAAAAGGCTGCTTCCTTCAGAGCTGATGTGAGCCCGTGGCTCTTGGGCCTGATGCATCCTGTCCAGTCAAGGTTTTACCAATTGATAGGACTCATTTTCCCAATGCCATGAGGAAATGTTGAGAGTGCTTTGCCAGCAGATGAAGACCTTCACACTCAAAGCTCTGGTGTGAGCAGGTGTGGCCCACCCTCGTGCTGCTTGCCCGGAGTCTCTTCCTCGTCTGTCCCTGCTGGCGGATTCTGATTCGTTCAGGGCCCACCTTCTCCACCGGCCACGGCTTGGTGAGTTGTGATCGGTCCAAGGTTCCCGATCCCCTCCACGCAGAGGCTGGTCCGCGGACCTACCAGGGGTGAAGCTGGTGCCGCCTCAGGGTCTTCTGTATGTGAGGCCACGTTTCTGTCATTTGCAGCCCCAATCGCCCCGGCCGATCCTGCATGGGGAAAGTGGCCTTCTGTGTTTGTGGAAGACGAGTTTTGCAGGCATGAAGCCCTTCACAGTACGACAGGTTCCGTGGAGGCCCTGAGCTGGGCGAGGTGTGGCATCGGATGAGGCCATGTTTCCGAGTGAGGACAACCAAGGCCAAAGACAGAACTCAGACCTGGGAGGGATGGCTTGGAGGACAGCAGACCACTGAACGAGGCCGTCCTGGGACCTGGCAGCTCACAGTAAGAGGGACGCCACAGGTCTCGGGGCAGCATGACATGGTCGGTGCGGCCCAGTGCTGGGGGCAGCAAGGAGGGCTCCCTTCAGCGATGACCACAACTGGAGTGCTCAGCAGTGGCCAGCTTTGTGCGAAACATGATGCACGATCTCACGCGCTCCGCGGTGTCCCTTGGGGAGTCTTCATGATTCCCATTTCTGCGTGAGAAAACGGAGGCCCAGAGAAGTGGGGCCTCTGAATGGGAGCTCGGCGCTGCAGAGATCCTCATTCTTGTGCTACACTGAAATCACGGCCTCCGCCAGAAAGCAAGCCAAGGACGGTGGTGGCCTGGAGCGGTGGCCAGAGCAGGGCTGAGAGGGCAGACGTGGGCTGGGAGTTGAGCTGCACCTCACCAGAGAGCGCCCCAGGCCCTGGACTGCGAGCTGCTCCCGGCGGCAGCTGCAGCACCCCCAGGCCTGGCCCAGCGCAGGGCATGCAGAAGCTGCCCGGCTGGTGTTTGCTGAATGAATGAACGAACATCTGTATTAGGGGCGGGATTATCCAGTTGGTTAGAATGAGAAAACCAGTCCTGGAACCGCAGGGGCCTAAGACCAGCCGGTCTCAGATGATAGAAACAGCTCGGAGAAGATCTAAGTCGGGGACAGTTGGCACCTGAATTTGGAGCTCCTGCCATCCGGTCCACCATAGCCTGGGGCCTCATGTTTTATTTGCAAGGGCAAGTGCATGGTCAGCGGGTGTGTGGGGAGGGGAAGGAAGCACAGGGTGTGCATGTCTGTGGGAGGAGAAAGAGCGCGTGAGTTCCCAGCACAGGAGGGCAGGTGCTAGGAGCTGTTGTCCCTCCGGGGGCCTCAGTGAGGGCCAGTGATGGCAGACGGGGTCGTTCCCTGGGCGGCTGAGGGCAGCTATACCGTATGAGGAGTTGCTGTCGGGGGCCAGCCCCTAGGGCAGGTGAACCAAGGCAACGTCAAGAAGAGGAACATTGACTGGACTTCTTTCTAGTCCCATGGGGCCAGGCTATAGGGGTCTTGGGGTTACAACTGGAATGAAGAGATGTCCTGACAGTCTTGCCCTGGGGGGGAATAACGGAGGGCACTGGGGCCGTGGTCCATGGGTTTTCCCTGCCCTGGGAGCCCCCCAGCACCCCTATGAGTGGGCAGGAGCCGCATGAAAGGCTCCATGGGCCGTGGCTTTGTACTGCCAGGGATGAACTGTGCTCAAAAGTGCTCTGTAGGCAGAAAGAGGAGTAGCAAGAAGGCTTTCATGCACTATTTCAGGATTGCTGGCCCTGAACATTTACCACTTACTGATGCATATAATTTGCCTGATGACTCAGTTTCATATATTTTAGTTTCCAAAGATAAACAGTTTTTGCATATTTCCTGCAAATGGGAGTTATATTTAATAATCTCAGGGTAGGAGGGTTGGATGCTGGGGACAGGGAGTTCGAGGAAGGCAGAGGACTTGAGACAGCCTGGGAATAGCGGTGTGGGGGCTTGGCACGGGCTTAGAATTTGGACCGGAGATTGGTTCAGCCCCACAGACCTACAGGATGAGGTGCAGAAGGTTGGCCCGAAGATGGGCTGGTTTTAGAAGTGGTTGAATTGAGCGCATACAAACTTCTCGTGCCTGTTTTTGAGGACCAGGGGTCTTTGGTCAAGGGGGCAAGCCAGGGCTGGGCATTGGGATGGGAGCCCTAGGGTTCTGAGCCAAGGCAGAGAGGCTCACCTGCTGCCCACAGAGTCCAGACTGGCCCTGGCTGGTCTCCTCATTGCCCTTGGTCACAGCAGGGCCAGCCTGGGAGGCATGACGCACCCCCTTTATGGCAGCCAGAACCCTGAGTTGGAGCATAAGGAGGTGGAAAGGAAGCCCCAGGAGACAGTAGGACCATCAGCCCCAGCTCTGTTACTGACTCGGGAGGGGCACGGACAGAGTTCCACCACTTTGAATCTCGACAGTGATATTTACCTGACAGGTTTCCTCAAAGGTTGGGATGATCTATGTCTTGTGAAAGCACCTTGCGCAGTGCCTGGCACAGAGTATGTGCCCCGTAAATGCTTCTCTCCCCAGTGTGTGCTTAGCTGTGTGTTAGACACTCAGGATGACTAAAAATATGCACCGTGCATTTCTATCCCCAAGGAGTTCATGTTAGAGATGCAAAGCACACCCTCGGACAAGTTCAGCTGTTGTCGTGGAAGACAGGGTCTGAGTAGATTGTGCTCTTCATCAGGACTCTCGGAGCCAAGTGACAGAAAGCTGGCTCAAACGGCTCCAGCACATTCCTGTGACCAAACACACCGAGGGTGGCTTCCTCCACAGGTAGCTGCGGGACGCAGGTCGTCCTCATGGGGCACCAAGACAGTAGTGGGGAGCTCCAGGCTCACACCGCCTTCTCAGCAATGCCAACGGGAATAAGTGCTTCTCTTTCTCTTCAGCCTAAAAAAGAGGCTTAAGAGATGAATCTCGTTGACTCGGTCAGCCTGGCTCGGGTCATGTGCCCATCCTTGAACCCACAGCTATGGCCAAAGGGTGACCAGGTGGAGTGGGTGGTAGCTTGCATCACTGCCCCCGCCCTTTATCATCCTCGCCTGTCGGAGGATCATGCACCTCCTCCTCTGCCACCTGCTGGCGGTGTCTCCCACCCCACTGACCTCGAGCCTGGCACGGGGCTGGCTCTGGTTAATGCCACGCGAGCAGATGCGATGCTCGCCATGCCTGAGCAGAAGCGCGAAGTGCTTTCACCTTATGGGTTTCTGCCAGCTCTCTTCTTCTTTTCCCTCTGCCTCTGGTAGGGGCCGTCAAAAATAGAGGCTGGATCTGAAAATAAAGAAGACACACAGAGCGGAAATAAGGAAGAGACGTGGAGCCGTCTGTGTGAAATAAATGGGAGAAATGAATGTTTGTTGTTTTAAGTCCCTGAGATCTGGGGATTGCTCGTTACTGCAGCACCTCCCAGTGAATGCTGACTGATACAAAGAGAATGAGTGCTGGGCGGGCAGAAACCACAGCCATGTCCCCGAGAGGCAAGAAGGTGATAGAATCCCAAAGCTCTGTGAATTCCCAGAGAAAGCCTCCCTGACAGGTGTAGGGCTTGAAACAGTGGGTGGCCCACTGGCATTTGGTGAATTTACAGAACCGCATGAGATGGCTGGGTACCTGGTTCCCTTGGCCATTACTACCCAGGTCAGATTCTTTTGTCCTAAATTCTGTATTCTCTGAGGGTTTCCTTTAAAACACACTCCTGATCATATTGCTTCCTGGCTTAGGATCCCTCAGCAGGTCCCTGCTGCCCCAGGGTAAAGTCTCGACCCCCAAACACATCACGCATAGCCCCCCTTGACCTATCAGGGTTGGGTCAGTGTATGAGCTAGTAAACAGAACTGTGTGCATTTCCTGGGGTTCCCCATCTCCACCGCTGCACCTGGGCAGAGCCGCCAACATCCCTCGGCTGAACTATGGCTATAGCCTAATGGCTTCCTGGCAGCCCTCCAACCCACTCTCCCCCAGCAGCTCACAGGGTCCTCTAAAAATGCAAATCCTGGGGCACCTGGGGGGCTCAGTTGATTAAGCATCTGCCTTTGGCTCAGGTCATGATCTCAGGGTCCTGGGATCGAGCCCTGAGTCGGGCTCCCTGATCAGCGGGGAGCCTGCTTCTACCCCCGCTCATGCTTGCTCTCTCTCAAATATATAAGTAGAATAATAAAAAAATATAAATCTAGTCATATTGTCATGCCACAGCATGCTGTCACATGTACAGTAAGACCCAAACTCCTTGCCGGCATGGGGAGGCTGGCATTTTCCCAAACTGACCATAACCGTCCTATCCCCCCCACACACTTCTTCCAAGCTGACCCCAACCTTCCTCTCCCAAGAGGTGGGGCCTCTGTCCATTTGGGTGAGCTTTGGACTATGGTGGAAAAGACACTCCTTCTGGGGCTAGATCGTGTACCAGGTAGCATGGTTTCTGTTTGGTTTTCTTGGGATGCTCACTGTGGGAATGCAGCCACCACCATGGGATGAAGCCGGGCAGCCATGTGGAAAGGCTCACGTGGAAAGGCATGGCTGAAACCAGCCTTGCCAGTTGTCTTGGAGGTGAGCTCTCCAGACCCCATCCTTGTGGAGCCGAGACAAGCCTTCCCTATGAGCCCTGGTCAAGCAGCACGTCCATGAGCAAAATCAATGACTGTTGTTGTTTTAAGCCACCAAGCTTGAGGTATTTGTTAGGCAGCACCAGTGACTGATGCACATGGCTCAAGGCCCTGAGGAATGTGACTCCTCCCGGCTCCCCCTCCCTCCAGTCATTCTCATGTCCTGAGCTCTGTTGTCTTCTTTTCAGACAAGCCAGGCACAGTCCTGCCTCAGGACCTTTGTCTGTGCTCTTTTCCCTGCATGGTGCCTCCTTCTCCCGTTCCAGCTGCCCGGCTCTGTCTCATCCTTCACGAGTCTTGAATGTCACCTCAGAGCCTCCCTGGCCACCCTGGCTACCGTCACTCCTGACCCCCTCCCACACCCACTGTCTGGTGACCATATTTGTTTTACTTTTTCCAAACCACTTATCCCTATCTGAAATGATCTTGCTTGTTTGTTTCCGTATTATTTGTCTCTCCCCACTCTTTTATAAGCTGTAGGAAGCAGGGCAAGTCCTTCTTTTTTTTATTGAGATATAATTGACATATGACATGATATATTATTTCAGGTGTATGACCCAGTGATTTGATACTTGGTTCTCGTGTGAAATGGTCACCACTCTAAGTTGCTAACGTCCATCAGCTCACACAGTTACGGTATTTCCCTTATGATGAGATATACTCCCTTCGCAACTTTCCAAGACGCAAACAAGTCCTGGCTGTAGTCCCCATGCTGTACCTGACATCCCCATGACTTCTTTATTTTATAATTGGAAGTTTGCACCTTTGGACCCCCCTAACCCATTTGGCTCACCCTCTCCTCCCACCTCCGGCAACCGCTGATCTGTTCTCGGTGTCTATAAATTCTGTTTTTTGTTTTCGTTTTTATTTATTTATTTATTTATTTATTTATTATTCTTATGTTAATCCCCATACATTACATCATTAGTTTTAGATGAAGTGTTCCATGATTCATTGTTTGTGCATAACACCCAGTGCTCCATGCAGAATGTGCCCTCCTCAATACCCACCACCAGGCTAACCCATCCTCCCACCCCCCTCCCCTCTAGAACCCTGTTTGTTTTTCAGAGTCCATCGTCTCTCATGGTTCGTCTACCCCTCCGATTTCCCCCGCTTCATTCTTCCCCTCCCGCAACCTTCTTCTTCTTCTTCTTCTTTTTTTTTTCCTTAACATATATTGCATTATTTGTTTCAGAGGTACAGATCTGAGATTCAACAGTCTTGCACAATTCACAGCGCTTACCAGAGCACATACCCTCCCCAGTGTGTATCACCCAGTCACCCCATCCTTCCCACCCCACCCCCCACTCCAGAAACCCTCAGTTTGTTTCCTGAGATTAAGAATTCCTCATATCAGTGAGATCATATGATACATGTCTTTCTCTGTTTGACTTATTTCACTCAACATAATACCCTCCAGTTCCATCCACGTCGTTGCAAATGGCAAGATCTCATTCCTTTTGATGGCTGCATAATATTCCACTGTATATATATATACCACATCTTCTTTGTCCATTCATCTGTTGATGGACATCTTGGCTCTTTCCACAGTTTGGCTATTGTGGACATTGCTGCTATAAACATCGGGGTGCATGTACCCCTTCGGATCCCTACTTTTGTATCTTTGGGGTAAATACCCAGTAGTGCAATTGCTGGATCATATGGTAGCTCTATTTTCAACTTTTTGAGGAACCTCCATACAGTTTTCCAGAGTGGCTGCACCAGCTTGCATTCCCACCAACAGTGTAGGAGGGTTCCCCTTTCTCCGCATCCCCGCCAACATCTGTCATTTCCTGACTTGTTAATTTTAGCCATTCTGACTGGTGTGAGGTGGTATCTCATTGAGGTTTTGATTTGGATTTCCCTGATGCCGAGCGATATTGAGCACTTTTTCATGTGTCTGTTGGCCATTTGGATGTCTTCTTTGGAAAAATGTCTGTTCATGTCTTCTGCCCATTTCTTGATTGGATTTGTTTTCATTTTTATTTTTTAAGATTCCACATATAACTGAGATCATGCAGCAGTATTTGTCTTTCTCTGTCCAACGAATTTCACTTAGCATAATGCCCTCAAGGTCCACCCATGTTGTTGCAAAGAGCAAGATTTCCTTTTTTTTTTGAATGGCTGAATAATATTCCACTATTTATACCATTTATACTATTTATATTTTGTTTATCCGCTCATCTGCTGATGGGCACTTTAGTTGGTTAGGTCATTCTTTTTGTTTTGTTTTGTTTTTTAAAGAATTTTTTTTTTTTAAAGATTTTATTTATTTATTCATGAGAGACAGAGAGAGAGAGAGAGAGAGGCAGAGGGAGAAGCAGGCTCCCAAGGAGCAGGGAGCCCGATGCGGGACTCTATCCCAGGACCCTGGGATCATGACCTGAGCCGAAGGCAGATGCTTAACCATCTGAGCCACCCAGGTGCCCTGGTTAGGTCATTCTTGTTTACCACGTGGATGGTTAATTTTATGTCAGCCTGACTGGGACCGAGGGTGCCCAGATTCAACATCATTTCTGCGAATGTCTGAGAGCGCATGGCCGGATGAAGTTAGCAAGTGAACTGATGGGCTGAGGACAACAGGTGGCCTCCCCATGTGGGTGGGCCTCACACTATCTGTTGGAGGTCCTGAGTAGAACGGAAAGGCAGAGGAGGGGGGAGTTCGCTCTCCCTGACTGACTGCGGAGCAGGGACATCAGCCTCCTGCCCTGAGCAGGGTCAGGCTGCTCCAGACCCTCCTCCCTCCTGCGCCCCGCTCCCTTTTGTAAAGGCTCTGCTCAGGCACCCCACCCCCCCCCAGGGACTCTCTGCCCTCCCATCAGGGCCAGCTGCTCTCCCAGCGCCTCCCAAATGCTACAGGTCTCTATCTCCCATAGGCTTTAAGCTCCCAGGACATGGAGCATCCCAACCTGGGGTGGGACCAGGTAGGACCTACGGAATAGCACTCAGACAAGGCGGTGGAGAACATGGGGGTGCAGCCAGCTCTCTGGGGTCAGGACCCTGCCCTGTGTTGGATGGACCCGATTCCTGCCCCTTGGACTCTGGTGTTTATTTCCCTTTTTTCCTCTCTCAGTGGTTAGTTAGAGCTTTGGGGAAAGTTATGGCAGATTCGGGTGTGATCGGGGAAGCAAGGGAAGGAACGAAGTCTCTCAGAGTCCCCCGTGGTGGGCAGTGGGAGGCAGGCAAGAGACCTCCAAGGGCAAGGGCAGAGGGTCAGGGGTCAGAGTGAGGGTTACTTGGTCTCCCAGACTTTCCCACTCGGACATTGTCTTTTTAGGGGTGAGTGCGGGGCTTCTGGGCTGTGCTGCGATTGCAGCCAACCACCTGGTGGAAAGCATGGGGAGCAGTGGGCCCCAGGCCGCTGGGGCCCCGCGGGCAGCTGGGAAGGTGGCGCTGCCCCTCCTCCACCTGCTCTCTGGGCGGACACTCCCCTTGTGCGCCGGGCTCTCACTTCTCACGCACCTTCACCACGCTGCTGTGGTTTACCAGTTTAACACAGTTTAGCCAGCACTCTGCACTCTGGTAAACACGCCTTCGCTTTTATGTCTCCTCCCCACGACACCCTGCTCCTGGCACCATTATTCCTGTGTCCCGGAGGAGGGACGTGAGGCTGAGAGGACCTGCCCGTGGAGTCAGACGCGGGATGGCAGCCAGGCCCGGCCCACTGCTCGGCCCATAGCTGCCCCTCCGGCCCCCGTCTGCAGGCTCCGGGCCCTTCCTCTCTGCGGGCCGGGCCTCTCATCCGCGCCGCAGGGGGATGGCGGGGTGGCGGCCCGCTTCTTCCTCCAGTGCTGACAGCGCGTCCCCGAGGCTCGGTGCTTCATTCGCGGGATGGAAAGAGCGACCGTGCTCACATCTCTTTGACACGTGAGGACATCGAGCCCCAGAGAGACGACGAAGGATTTCCCAGGGTCACCGGGTGACCGCAGCTCCTGATTGCAGACTCCAGGGGACACAAAGCCCAGATCATCCGGGCCCAGGTCGGTCTCTCCCGCCTGGCTCCGGGCTCCTGGCCCTCCCCGGCGGGGCGCACCTCCAGAGTGCAGTTTCTTTCCTTCCGTGGCAAGCTCTTTGCACCTGAGAACATCAGCGCGTCCTCCCCTCTCGTTGCCCTGTCCTACCCTTTGGCTGCTCCGGGGGTTGGGGGCCCCCGGCTGTCTGTGTCACTAATTGTCGCCTGCTCTGAGCATCCTGCCCCAGCTCCTCCAGACCAGAACCTCTGGAATTTTCCTTTAAAGCCCTCATCACGAGAGCAATTATCTGGGTTACGTCCGCTCCGGCCCCCTTGTAGGTCAGCTCCATGAGCGCAGGGACCAGCACCGTGGCGGCCACCTCTGGCCTCACACCTGGCCCAGGTGGCTCTGAGAGGTGATCAGCACCGCTGGGAGGGAGGATGGATGTTTCCATTCTGTTAATGAGGCCTTGAAGCCAGGCATGGTGGGGTTGGTGCCAGCACATGGGCCCGTGATCCCAGGAGGGTCCCCCAGAAGCTTCCTCTGCACTGAGGAGAGAACCTTCTTCCTTCTGCACCTTGCTCATTCATGCTTCAGAAGCCACACCGGATGAAAGGACCCGATGTGCCTAGTGCCATTCGAGGGCCAGTCTGACAAGTCTGTGTCCCCTCCCTGGGGCTGGGGGGTGTGCAGAAGAGAGGCTGTGAGGGGCCCAGGAGCTCAGAGGGACCAGCAGAGGCCGTGGCTTGGCTCTCACTTGGAACGTGCCCGTTGTTCCTTCGTGAGCCTGCCGTCAGCCCTCGTGTTCACAGGGTGCCCCGGGAGTTGGGGGAGGGCGCCCGCAGGTGCGGCCAGCCAGAGGCGCTGGGGGCACTGGAGCTCTGTGAGGGGGGAGCCGCGGCCCAGTCTTGGCCCCTCTCAGAGCACTGCGACGGGGTCAAGGACAGAGCGGGGCATGGTCAAGAAAGACTTCGGACAAAAGCTGCCTTCGGGAAGGCAGAAGATGGCGGGGGTCGGCTGGGCACAGAGCGGCCTTGGCTATGTTCTTACCGCGTGTTGGGCAGCTTGAACGCAAGATGACTTGCTCATGAGAAAGACGAGGCTCCAAGGGGCCAGTGCTTTTCTTTGTGGCCACCGAGCTGCTGAGAGGACACCAGAGGCTGGGACGATGAAGAGAGACGCCCATGAGGGAGTCCAGCAGGTCCTGCTGCACGTGTGTCGGACCCCTCTTTCTGCCTGTTCTCGCCCTTCCCTTCCTTCCTCTAGAGACCCTGGACCCAGAGAGCCTCTCAGCTGTCTTGTTAACTGGCGAGTGTCTAAGCTGACCCCTTTCCTCCAGGAACCAAATGGACTCTTTCTTCTTGGGGTGTCTGTGCCCACAGGGCCCCATGGGGGAGGGCACTGTGGTGGGACACGTGGGGACACTGGTCAGGGTGGGGAGACCCGTCAGCCAACTCAGCCCGCACTCACATTCCTGCAGAGTGGGGGACGTGCGTAGTCTCCTCAGGAACGGGCTCTGGTGCGCTGGCTAGGACCCGGAGTGTGAGGTAGAGGAAGATCCTGAGGTCCAAGTGTCTCCCTGGCAGCAAGACTATTGAGGAGTCCCGACGGCTCTGGAATCCTCGCCACTGACCTCTCAGGGAAGGAGAGAGAGGGCTGACTGGAGAGTCCCTTGTTCACCCCATCTTCGCCGAGCAGCTCTTCCTCACCAGGTACTGTGTTGAGCTCTGGGAATCCAAAAGGAACTAAAACCCATGGCTGCCCACACGGAGCTCCCGGTCTGGTCCAGGAGGCACATCACAGTGGGACAAGGAGGTGCTCAGGGGCCATGGCAAATTACCCCCACCCTTTCTGGTCATCCAAGAAGGCTTCTCGGAGAACACTCTGGGGGTCTCAGGAGCAAAGTTCAGAGAGAGATTTTGGGATGGCAGGAGCCATCTGGCCCCTCGAGATCCGGACAAGGTGTGATCTTCAGCCCCAGACTTGTGCCTACAGCTCCGTGGACATCGGCAGACCTGAGAGCTACGTCTGTCTGCAGTGGTTTTCTGCTAATTGAGAAAAGCCCCCAGCAGGAGAGACCCTCGGGATCCACCGGGCTCTCTGATTCTAGCCCGTGTCAAAGAAACACGGGGACTTATTAAGGGCACATAGGCATTCTGCTCGAAAGATTGATGCTTGCTTTCTGGGACCCTGCTTCTGCCTTGCAGAGCCTCAAGGCAGGTGGGGTCTGCTTCTCTCCTCAGAGGCACCTGCAGAAATTGAGCAGAAAGCCCCGAATGGAGGCAGTGTGGCCTCCTCACCTCTGGCTTCGGTTGTCCCATGGACGCAGTGGGGCTTGGGGGTGGGCGTCAGGCTGGGTGGGCACTTGGAGCCTGGGGAGCCGTGAGACAGGGCAGAAGAAGGGGCACGGTGTCCCCCTTTACCCCCGGCGGCAGGTGAAAGTCTGGGCATGTGTTTCCAGACTGACGTCTACTGTCCCCATCCGCCTATGGCCTCTGTGGGTCATTTGTGAGGTCCCCCAGGAAGTGCGGTGGCGCGGGAAGGCTTGGAGGCTGGAAGGTGGGATGTAGCTGGTCTGGGCGGGGAGTCTGTACTTCCTTCACAGCTGGGCCTCCCGGGACAGTTGCCTCCACTCTCTGAGCCTCAGTTTCCTTATTGACTGGTGGAGGTTGGAGGGGAAGGAAGAGAGGATGACTGGCCTCCAGGTGGCTCTGAGAAGCACGAGGGCGCCTCCTACAGACTCTACCATTGTCTTGCATGGGCACTGTGACCCATGGCAGCCAAGGTCACTGCTGCCTTCCACCTTGGAAGTTGTTCTTAAAATACTTGCCGGCCTAAAGGAGCCGTCAGAGGAGCTGAAGTCGCCTCCTTTCCCTTCCTGGGCTCCCCCGCAACCCCTGCTCAATGCCGGTGAGTTAGGGTGCCGGGGGCTTGGAATGGGGTCTGCCCAGCCTTCCGCTTGGGACTGGGTTAATCCCTGTTGGATGAGTTCGGGGACAGAAGTCTCCCTGCGTGGCGTGAGATGCTACACCTTCTGTGCTGACCTGGAGGCATGGCTACCTGTCTTTCGCACTTGGCAGGTGGCTCCCGAGCGCTCATCTTGCTTTGTTCTTTGTGGACACGGAGAAAAGTGACCCACCTCATGGTCCCCTGTCAGTGCCTGTCCTCCCTGCCTCCTGGAGGCTCAGCCCCGTGGTGAGGGGTGGTGGCAAGCTTTGGGGAGCCCTCTCCCCTGCTGCCCATGGATCCGGGGGCCCCTACCCCAGCCCCTCCCGGCCCCCCCTCCCCGAGCAAGCTCCCAGCAGGCTGCCTATTGTGTGACCACAGGCTTTTGACTGTGGCATCTTTATATATTTTTTCTTCTGACTATAAAATTCATACGTGTCCATGGTGGAGAATTTGGAAAGCGCACAAAATGATGAAGAGGAGAACGGCAGCTCCCCTTACGGCTCCCGCAAAGTCGGATTCGCCCCGGCTCCCTCCACTTCTCGCGTTTCTCTTGTTGCGGAGGTTTTCTCCACTGTGTCCACTGAGTTTAGCATCTCTTCAGCCCGATCTTTAACTTCTTGGGCCCCTTTCTTGGTTCCTGGTCGTTCCTTTTATAGTTGCACTAGCAACCAGTTTTATTCAACAGATGTAGCCCTGTCGATGGTTTCTGTTGCTGTTTCCGTAAATAGTTTTTTTCCTTTTTCTACCTTTCTATTGAAAGCTCTTCTCCAGTCTGGCGCTCGAGGGTGGCACTCCTCAGCGTCCATCCGTGTTTAAGAGCGAGGCTCTGGGTGCAGGGGCCGGGCCTGCGAGCTGATGGCTGGGTGGCCTTCCGGTCATTCTCCTGGGGAGTTCCCAGATCTCAGGGTCTGTTGGACCTCGAAGGGGGATCTCCAAACCTACTGGGATGGGGCTGTGTGTGGAGTGGGGCTGGGGTCCTGAACCCAGCTGCTGAGGTTCTACCAAGGGAGGAGGGGGGGCCATGGATCCCACCATACACTCCGGGCAAGCTTTCTCTCAGCCCCCCATTTTTAGTAGGGTCTTCACTGTGCCTGATGTTGTAGAATATACCACCTGGTTCATTTTCACCACCGAGTAAACTTTATTCCCGTCTTTCTCCAGGGGTGGGAGGGGCAGTTTCGTAGGAGCACAGAGGGGTAGGGGTGGGGGAATGGGGAGGAGACCTTGGGGTAGGATGACCAACTGGTTTGCCTACGACCCAAACTCCCACATCCCGAGGGGCCCCCTCAGGTCCAGGTGACCAGGACAGCTGGTCCTCCTATCTGGTGATCTTGCTGTCCTTACGCCAACTCTCCACCAGTCTTCCTGTCTTTAGTCCTGTCTTATCCTCCAGACTTCAGATGTCCTTGGTCCTTCTGGCTCCTGAGCCTGGCAAGACTTCTGTGGGGGGGGGGGGGGGGAGGGCAGGTTTGCTTCTTGTTGCCCCCCTCCTCCTCCCCACCCTTTGAAATCAATTAAATTTGAGCTCTCTGGTGTGCTAAGTCAATTACCACTGATCCATCAACTGTCTATCTTCCAAAATTTTGTTGACATCTCTCATCTACTGTGTGATCACTGCTGTCTTCTTTGTTCTTGTGGCTATGTAGATATTTTGTTCTGTTACCATCATTTGGGTGAGGGTCTGGAACCGAGTAAATGCATGTGCTCCGGCTTTCCTGCTTAGCCCTCCCATGCTTCCATCAATCGGACGCCCCACTCCGAGGCTGACTCTCACGCAGCCTCCAATCTCCACCCCCAGTTCTGTATTTATAATTCTAAATCTCTTTTAAAATCATAATTCCTCAGTTGTTGAATTTCAATTCTATATTTAAATGGGTCCATTCCCCACCATGGGTCTCTCTCCATACTTCTTCCTTCTATGGTTCTTTATTTGAACTGGTTGATTTCAACAACAAGTCTCATTCCCAGAATTTTGTCATGTTTGGGAATAGCTCTGGTTTCTATTATACTTAAATAGCATCTTTTCAGGTTATAATTCTGTTGGTGTTTCTAGAACTCCAGAGCTAGTGGTCTGGTGCTTCCTGACATTGAACATGTCTGTAGGCAGATCTTTGGCCAACTAGATATTTTTCTCCTGGTAGGTGATTTGCCTTTTCCATCTTGGTCTCCAAAGGGCTCATTTTTATCCTTTATATTCCAGAATTTAATCGTGCAATGTTTTCATATTGATGGCTCTAAGTTAAGCTTTTCCCGAGCACTGTATATATATTTTTGTGATCTGTTGAAAAATCCATTTATGGGAAATTTCCCATTTATGAGAAATTTTCTTGTATTATTTCTTCAAATGCATCTTCAGTTCCGTTTGCCAGATTGTTTACTTTAAGGACACACATTGCTTACATTGTACCATCTTCATCTGTTTTTGATATTAACTTATTTCTAGTTATTTCCATCTCCTGATTTTATCTGCATTCACGGACTTTTCTCAAGCTTTTCCATTATGGCACCAGTTTGGGTTTTAAGCATGTCTCCTGTTCCTTGTCTAGAAGTTAGTTATTACTCTGTAGCAGTGTTTCCGCTTCAGTCTTTTCCCTTAGAGCTGAGCAATATCTGTTTTCATCTCTCCCCATTGTTTGATTATGTCGCTCCTCTGCTTTTGTTTGGCTGAGTTACCGAGCTTATTAGTTGTTCATTACTGAGGGATTTCCTTCTCTTCGTGGAGCTGTAAGCTTTCCTGTAGGTCCAGATCTCTGTCTCTCTGTCTCTGTCTCCTTCCCTTCCCCACTCTCCTCCCCAAGGACTGCTCCATGGGAGACAAGTTAAATCACAAGGCTGCTTCTACTGGGGCAGCTCTGCCCAGGCATCATGTGCTGCATTGGAACGGACTTGGGGAGATACTCCTGGGTGTCGGGGTGACTTCCTGGCTCCTTCCCCATTGAACTTGAGAGCAGTTTGTGTTCCCGCCCAAGCTGCCGTGTGAAGACATATGGAGTTCTGGCCACTTTTCTATGACTGTGGGATGGTTGGAGGTGGTGGGGACCGCTCAGCTGAGAGGCTGGGAGGTCTTTGTCAAGATGCAGGGGCTGCACTCCGTCATCTGAGATTATTTATAGGTCCTCTGATAGGGTTTGCTTCCTTGGTTGTGGGGCAGATGCCTTCCCATGATGGTTCTCTGGTGGGGAATGGCCCTGAGGACTTCCCTTCTGTTGAGCCCTCAGCCCCTTCTGACACTGTTCCCTGTGGGCCATTAAGGATCAGGGCCAAAGAAGGGAGAAGCATGTGGGGTGAGGCCCTAAGGAGAGATGGGGACAGGGACAAGATGAGGGGCCTGGGGCTGGGCATTTAGATGCTTGCGCCGGAGGTGATGTCTGGTTGGCAGAAAGCATCTGTTCTGACTTCAATATTTTCAATATTCCCCCTCCTTGGGCCGCCTTGCTGAGAATGGTCTGTGGGTGGTCAGTGGCCTGGCATGCTCCCAATCTAAGAGGAGAATTTTCTTGGGGGAGATCATTTGGATGCTGGGGAGCTCTTGGGGAGCAGAGGGCTGACCGTAACCGGCAGCCAGGGGATGATATGCTGGGTCGGCAGTGTGTGCTCTGAGACCTGTCCTCCGCAGACCCCTCTCCAGGAGCTCAGCCCTCAAGGGCCACAACCCCCATGACCCTATGAGACCCATCCACTCCTCTGAAACCCTGAGGCCTCTGCAGGCCCAAAGGGACAATGGGTCCCCGGTGGTTTGGAGGAAAGGACTGCCCACCCCCGCTGCATTGGACAGAGGGGAATGGTCACCCCAGGTGTACCCCATTACAGATCCCAGCTGCCCAGAGTGGAGAAGGAGGTGACCAAGGCCACCCCCTGCGTCCTCCGAGAGCAGAGCCTGGGCTTAGGTGCTCCTACTGGGAACTGATTCCAGACCCTCAAAGTGAAGGGGACCCCCTCCTCAGGGTCACCTTGCCTCCTGTTTTTATCTCCTTCATAACACCTATTGCCCTGGGCTGTAACCACCTGTCTATGCATCTACCCCTCACCTGTGTGTGAGCTTCTTGAATGCAGGTGCTGTACCTCACTCACCCAGGGCCTGGCGCATAGTGTGCTCACTAAATGCCTTCTGAACGGATGAAGGGTTTCCCTGAAAATAAATAGACCTCATCTCCACCGGTGCCTCTCCACGTCCCCTTCCCTGCCTCCCCCCACCCCCCCACGCCAGAGACCACACACACAGGGGCGCACCTTTAGCGAGCGAGTGGGCGGTTTTAAGGCTAATAGGATTCATTCATAATTACATAGTTAAGTAAAATTTATGTTTGGCGGAATTAGCCGAGCTCCCTGAGGGCAGCATAAACCAGAGAGACGCTCCGTTTCAAAGTCCCGTCTTCCCGTTGAAAATTCCCGTTTGTCACTCTTTTGTGGCGACGGTTAAGAGCTCCTGGAGGCCCACGGACGCTTATTTACTGATCCACAGATGACGGATGGTACATCCCTGCTTTGTTTGGAAGGGAAAACTTGAACAGCTTGTCTGCACCTCTCCACTCGGACATTAAATCAACATGGCTCTATTAGAGGCCTTGGGACGCCAGCTGAGCTGTCTTCGAGCCTGTCACCGTGATGTCTTCATCCGTAACCAGAGCAGACGTGAGCTCCTGGCAGCTTCAGGAGGTGACAACAAATCCAATTAGCTCCTCTCCACGGCGCCGCAGTACCACTGAGAAACGGCCTGACAGGGAGGGTGCCTGGCGTACCCCGCACAGTGGGACGTGGCATCCCCAGGAAGGGGGGGGGGCAGGGGAAACAAAGGGACCGGGCTTAATTGTTGGGGGACGTTCTGCGCCAGTGGCAAGAGCTGGTGCCGGGACGGCCTGACCCGGGGCCAGCCCCTCCGGGTCCCGGACAGCGGGCGAGGCTGCCGGAAGCCCCGCTGACAGAGTCAGCCCCTCCTCTGGAACCTTGCTCGACTCTGATGTGGGTCATCTCGGGGGACCATGCAATACCCCATCCCCTTCCTCCCCTGCCTCCTTCCCCACTTCTCTCCGGGTTCCTGAGCTCCATGCACACAGTCCAGAAAAAACCAGAACTTTGGGTGCTGGTGGGAGGTGAGCCCTTGCTATCTCTCTCGGTCAAGGTGGGTGCCCAAAGACTGCTTCTGTCTCTGGGAAGCAAGGGGCTGCGGGGCCGCGTTTGTGGGGTGAGGGTGGCAGGGTGGGGATGGTGCAGCAAGGGGGATGCCTGGAGGAGGCATCCGAGGACAAGCCGCAGTGGGGGAAGAGAAGCTGGGTGGCGAGTCCTGGCTGTTGGCTGGGGGTGGAAACACTGGGGGTGGGGGGGTGGGGTGGGAGGGGAAGAGAAAGGGAAACAGAAAGAGGAGCAAACCACCTTCACAAGAAGCACAGACTGAAAGCAGCTCCCCGTCTGAGAGTTCACTAAAGTTTGCGCGTTCCTGAGAGGATCACGACATGAATGGTTTCTTGGGTCATTTACTTCCTAAGAACGAGTCCCCTGCTGGCTCCGGGGCCTTTCCAGCGCCTGCCAGGCCCAGGTGCCCTTTCTGGAGTCAGGCCTTCTCCTCGCTCTGAGAGTCGCCAGGGATGGACGAGGGGACGTGACAACCAGGACAGTCGCCCAAGGGGACCCCTGAGGTCTCGGGCCCAGAATGCGAGGGTTTGGAGGAAAGAGGCCAAGAAGAGTGGGAAGGAGAGGAAGACGTCAGTGGGCCTCTGAATACTGTCCTGGATGCAGAGACGCCAGGCCTTCACGGTGCCCCTCACCTCCGTGGGACCTGGGGATGTTCTTTCCCACTGACGCCTCTCATCTTTCTGGGTCTTTAGGGGGCCGAAGAGGGGGAAATGGGTCCCTGCCTGCAGAAGCCAGGCCTCGGGAATGCCTCTGGAGTTTCGACCGCATGAAACGGGCCCAAGTCACTTCCAAGAAAGGGCTCAGTGCATGGACTCCTTCCCGGGAGAGGCAGTGAGCGGGAACCTGCCCGCCGCCTGCTGCGGCCCGTGGGACCCGAGGCGGCGGCTAATGGCTGGCAGCGCGGGGGGGCTCTGCTGCTGGCTTGCCGGTGGGACTGCTTCTTCCTGCCACAGCCTGGTGCCGTCTACCTGGGGGGGCTGGGCCCTCGGGTGAGCGGAGGACGGCGGAGAGTCAGGGAGGAGGGCAAGAGGCCGGCAAGAGGCTCTGTGGTCCATCTTCCCGAAGCAGGTTGTTGGGAATGTACATGATCAGAGTCCAGCTCATTCCAGATTAATTGGGCAGGATACGGAGGCATCTGGCTGTTGCCGAGATCAACCGAAGATCCCGCGTGCGCTGGAGCCCCGGACCGCTTTGGGAACCAGCCCAGTGCTGCCAGGCACAATTATTTTCAGCAATGTCTTTCTGCCACCGAAACTTAGGACTGTGGACTTTGGCAGGCAAGCTAAGTGCCGATTTGCGAGCTCACAAATTGACATGATCCTTGATGCAAGATGTTGTACCGGGGCCCGAACGGCAGGGAGACAGACCCCCGCCTGCTGCCACGGGGTGGCTGGGCCTGTTTGAAGCCAGCTCTTTGTGTGTGTAAGTGTGTGTGTGCGCACATGTGCAGATTTACGCGTGTGCTGGGGGCAGAACGCGGCTGGGCGGAGCCGGGGGCCAGCTCCCAGAGGGTCCTACAGGCCAACAGGCAAGTTGACTTCAACCTGTGACAGGGAGGAGGACCTCTGTCACCTGGGCCGGCAGATCCTGCAAAAAGCGAGTGCAGCGTGCCCCCACGGTGCCGATTGCTGGCATGGTTTGTAGTTTAGGTGGCAATCCTTTCCTTACTTGCTGCTCTTTGAGCTTGCGGAGAGAAGACCTGTGTTTGGTCTCGCCGGGGCCCCCGCACCCAGCACAGCGCAGACGCAGCTTAGACCCCCACCTGTCGGTGGCAGAATGGGCTGCCCTTGGCCAGCGGAATACGACCAGGGCCAGGGTGGGGGACCCGGACTAAGAACCACCCCCCCAGGATAGAGCCGCAGTGGTCCAGGGAGAGGTGAGGCGGCTTCGCTTAAGTAGAGGAGATGGAAAGAGGTAACATGTGAGAACAATGTTTAAGAAGTTGAGTAACAGGATTTGGCCACTCTTGCCATGTGAGGCATGAGAAGGAAGGAGGCCAGGATGACCCCGGATTTCCGTTTTGGGGGGTGGACGGGGTATACGGACCGGGGACTCTGGGCAGGCGTCTGGGAGACAGAACAGGTCAGCAGCCCTGGGCATGCTAAGGAAGCAGGGGTTTCTGTGCGCATCCAGGCGGAGCACTTCCATCGCATGTGGGGGTCTGGACCTCCAGGGAGGGCCTGGGTTGGAGTCCCATGGGTCAGGAGCTGTGGCCGTGGGTGAGCATGGGCGGGAACACCCCGGGGAGGCCGAGAGTCGGGGACCGGGGCGATGGGTTTAGGCAGCTTTGCAGGTTTGTGGAGAGGAGCCTGAATGCAGTCCGAGGAGGCGTCTCGGGAGAGCCTGCGACGGCCACTTGGGAGCTGAAGAGCAGAGGGCTCAGCGGCAGCGGGCGGGAGAGGCCCGCACAGCCACCTCTGGGTTTGGCCATGAGGTGGTCCCTGGAGGACTAGGTGTGAGCCCTGTGGGCTGGGGCCAGGTGGGGCACAGCCAGATGGCAGTGGACTGGGCAGCGCAGGACACCTCTTGGTTACCAGTGAGCTGCTACTTCCAGCCACCCATCACAGTTGTGTTCAGAGGCATGACTGCAGCAGAGGGGGCTCCAGGGTCTGCCTGGGGGAGGTGAGGAGGGCCGGTGGTGGCCTTTCCTGGGACCCCTCCTTTCCCCAGCTCCGACAGAAGAGCTGGGTCTGAATCCTGGCTCTTCCATCTGCTGGCTGGAGACCTTGGCGCCTTGTCACCTCTCTGAGCCTCAGTTTCCCACAGGCTGGGAATTAAACAGGGATTAAGGGAGATAATGCACGTAAAGCAAAAAGTCGGAGCTCCACTGATGTGGGCTTTTGTTGCTCTTCAGCAAAACCAGTTGGTTGGATACTAGTATTCCTTGCACCTTCCAGGTGAGAACCCGAGGCTCAGAGAGGTGAAGTGACTGGTCCACAGTCACACGGCCAGGAAGTGGTAGGATTGGATTCTAGGCAGCCTGACTCCAGAGCCCAGCACTGAACTAGGTGAAGGAACCCATCCAGGGCCTTGGCTGTGCTGTTGTTAATAGGTGAGTATTGAATCAGCAATATTCATAATATCCGCAATATTGAGCATGTGAGCAGGAAGACCGCCCATAGCATCCCAGGGAGGGCTGGAGTGTTGCATGAGCCACAGAGTTCAGGCAGAAATCTCTCTGTCCCCTGCGCTTTGCCATGCCCCTTGTCCTGCAGATAGAGTCGCAATCTGCTCTGCTTGAGGAGCCTTGCTGCTGTGACCATATCCCGGGACATCAGAGGGCCTGGCCAAAGAAATTACTCTGTGAGTTGGCTCTCAAGTGCACCGATCGGACCCATCTATTCACTCACCTTTGTCTTGGGTTAGAGACACATGTCACCATTGGTCCAGCCTCCCCTCTGTGCCCATTCTTCTCCCCACAGCCACCAAATCTCACCCAGTTAGCGTGTATCCCTTTGATTTCCTGCTATACTTTTAGGGGTATGTGCACAGGCAAATAACATATGGTATTATCTTGGCGTTTTAAAAAATTTCCCTAGAATCGTACCATACTCTACATTTAATTCCACAAGTTATTTTTCTTCCAATCAGCATGATTGTTGATTCATCCAAGTTGTCAATCGAGACCTCATTCATCTTGTAGATTGCCGTATCATCATCCAATGCATGAACCCGCCATTTTTCATCGCTATAGTCTCCCAATGATGGGTGTTTTTATTTTTGATTTTGCCATCACAGACGATGCTGTCATGAATACTCTCGTGTCTGTCAGCTTATAGATGAGTCTCTCCAGGTCTAGGGGGTACACTGAGAGATTGAGCCACTGAATAGTGGAGCATGTGTGGATGGGAAAACATGGCCACATGAGTTCACAGCTCCGCCTACCTCTTGTCTCTTGGTTGGCCTTGTGACATCCTTTGACCAACAGAGTCTACCTCTGGATGCCTGAGCTGCATCAGCTTGTGTGACCTTAAGCAAGTCACTTGCTTGGCCCACCCCAAGCCACCTGCAACTTGATTCCTCCCCTCTTGGCTGTCCCAGGGTGTCTTTAGGGCCACAGTCCCTTCCAGCAAGGATGGCTGTCAGGCAACACGGAGAGAGGTGGGAAGGCAACCAAAGAGGCAAAGTGCTCTTCCAGCCCCATGATCCCTCCCAACCTACCCAGGTGAGGAGAAGCCTGATGGGGGAGGGTCCTCATGGGTGGGGTGGGGAGAGTGGCTCCGTTCTACCTGTTTCTAGGCCCTTCTTCTCCAGAGAGTTCTTTAGCCCTCTCTGCGGACAAGTTCTTGATGCCTGATGGTGCTCCCTGGGGAGGAGAACCAGATCAATGCTCCCACTTGTGCTGGGCACCAGGTCAGCTGGGCCAGGCTGTGAAGCTCTCGGGGGAGAGATTAGGGCATCTCAGAAAAGATGTGTCTGGGGAGGTCCATTTCCAACCTTCCTGTAGCTCCTTAAAACCCTTCTGTGTCCAAGATGTGAAATCCCCTCAGGGCCTTCTATGAGCATGGAGTTAGTGCTGTTCCAGGAGCTCATGAAGAACATCAGGCTGTGTCTGTCACACGTTCCTCCAAGTTCATTGGAGACCCCAGGCTCAGATCCTGCACCCTCCAAGTAGGCCTCACACCTCGGCCCTGTCCGGTGTCCCCTCCAGACAACCCCACCAGACATGGTCATGCCATCTATAGCAGGCAATCATGTCACCACTGGGCCAGTGGTATTGTCCAAGCAAAACATGGTCCACAGCATGAAATGCCAAGATATCGGCCCAACTTGCAAATAGGGCCCTTGTGGCTCTCTTCCGCTTAAAGGTTAGATAAGGTGATCTGTCCCTTGTTTTTTGAGATTGCTTTGGAGAAATTAAAATCATGACGTGCACAGTCTCTGTCCTTGGTGTTCGGCCCGGTTCTAACTACAATGTGCTCGTGTGGGCATCTGTCTGAGCCTGGGTCTCCTGGTTTCTGTCCCAACTGATGAAGCATCTCCCTACCCCACCCCCTGCCTGCCCCCCCAGGGTCAAATGAGGGGTGAATCTGCTTCCTCTCAACTTGGCTTCCTCCAATTTCAAGTCCAAGGGGGAGGGCACTGCCTCTCCCTGCCCCACGGCCCCCCATAGTCACCTCTGAGCATCACCTCTGCGCAGTTCCTGGGCGTTAAGTCCTCCTCAGGGCACCCAGCCGGCTGTGCTCTGACTGACAACTGGACCGAGAGCCAGCAGGGCCCCTGGAAACCATGAGCCTCAAGTCAAAGCAGAATGCTCAGTGCCCCAGAGTGACCTACGTTTGGTGGCAGTCTAGATCTTTGGTCATAGAGACCAGATTTTTCTAGTTGGTGTATCTGGGAGGGGATGAGCATATTCAGAGGAAACGGATGTGGTCGAGCTGTCCTCGGCTTCTATGCCAGTCCTTGGGATTGCCCATCTGTGAGTCTTACAGGCAGTTGGGGGGGATTTCTCAGCAACAGATTGATTTGGGTTCCCCGACCCCCTTCGGAAAGATTCCAATGCCTAGGGGGAAAGCCTCCATTCCTGGAAAGGAGCTTCCAGAACACTTGTCTCTCCTGGAGGAATTTCGGACTCTGTAAGTTGTGATCACCAACTTCCCAGGTGCTGGCTGAGGTCCGTCCCACTGTTTGTGTTCATTCACTCTGTCGCCTTTCCCAAGGGCCGGTGTCCTTTGTCTTATTTTCCTGACACATGGATCCTTGATGGAGGGCGGGTTACCATTTCTCCCCAGGAACCCGGTGCTCCATTGGCCTCGGGCCACTCAGCAAACCTCAACCGAGCACCTGACCCTCCCCACCCCTGCCCCTGCCTGCTCTCCTAGTGTCTCTGGTGGTTTCCCACCCCGGTGGGAGTCCTGCACACCCACCCATCGCTCTGCCCTCTACTGGGTTTATAGCCAGACTTGTGCTCCTGCCTGCAGGGGGCGCCACTTCCCTCCATCCCCTGTAGGCCTCATTGAAAGCTGTGAATACCCTTCACGAGTCAAGCCTGCACTCTCGAAGTGCTTCCACTCTGCTGGGCACCCCTTTCCCTTCTCTTCACACCTGCTGCCTCCTCCCTGCAGTCTTCCAGCCCCAACCTTGGGGAACTTCTGCACCACGTGGCAGCCCCCGTGGCCCAGCACCCTCACCTCTCTCTCAGGCCCCAAGCCCTGGCCCTGCCTCCCCACGGTGCAGGCCCTCTGCGGCTCCATGAGGCCCCCCGCCGGCTGGGAGGACTCCAACCCCCACCTGATCTCAGGCTGCCATTGTGTGCTGGCGCTCTCTCTCTCCCGCAGTCCCTGGACTGCAAGATGCAAAACTTTTGAGCTGACTCCATGTTTCCTTGAGTTTCTGGTGATCCCCCTGCCAAAGTCAAGACAGATTCTTAAGCTGCAGTCTTCTGTCTCCTCTCCCTGTCCCTTCCCCATAGGCTTTGTGCTGACTGCAAGATATACACTTGACTTTGAAGCTTCCTGCCTGCATTTCTGACACTTTCCTTTCAAAGCCAAGCCCGCATCTCTAGTTAGGCTGCTTCCTCTGGCAACTGATGTGGCTGCAGACAGAGTCAAGGTCACATGTCTCGCCCTCCCAGCCGCCTTCTCAATCTCCCACCCCCCTGTCTGGCGCGGGCAAGACGCCCAGCGAGCGGATCTGGATCAAGTACCGGAATGGACAGGGAAGGCTGTGGGAGCGTCTCAAGGAGGAAGGGATGCGGGGTGTTCTGGCCCCTGCGCCCACTCTGGTGAGGACACGGCGGGCAGGGACCGCAGGCAGGGGCTGTGGATCAGTCGGGGAGGTAGGCCTGGCTCTGGCCGGCTCTGCGCCCCCTGCCCCCTCTCGCCTGAAGCCCGAGCAGCTCCAGCCGTCGGAGCTGGAGCCCACCCCGAGCCGGGGGAGGAAATAAAGAGGATCTCTTGCCAGCGCCTTCTTCCCTTTTACGGTTTTTGGCCCTGCCCCCTGGTGCTCACACAGCCGCCATCTGGCTCTCTGTGCTGTGGCCCAGCCCCCGCAGGCTCCCGGGCCTTCCAGGGAGGGGCTGATGCTGTGAAAACCCAGGGTCTGGGGGAGCGGCATGGCATGCCAGGCTGGAATTTCTGAAATCCTGGGACCAGCTCCCCGGCAGCTCCTGCAAGGGCGAGGCCTCGGTTTCCTTCCCAGAGCCTCGCATGGAGCAGGTGGGTCCCCATCTCACGTCTCAGCCCAGGGGGAGCAGAACACTCGGAGCTGTCTTTGGGGGACGCTGAATGCTACCTCTGGGCATGCAGTCTGCCGGAGGCCCACCCAGAATCCCACTTCATGGGCTGACAGCTTTAGTGAACAGCCCCCTCGCCCTCCCTGCACACACATTCCCCCCCACCCCCGATTTTATTTTTAAGGAAATAACAACAGCAATTAGCTATTCCTTTGTATGGTTCCAGTAAAGGAGTCATTTAAAGGGGCCGGCATGTTGGAATTGCCCCTCTCCTCCTCGCTGGGAGGCAGAGGGAGAAAGCCCGGGGAGGAAGACAGCCCGCCTGGCAGGGCCTCGGGGCTCACCCTGTGCCACTCCTCCAGCGCTGCCCACCTTCCCGCCCTGAGCCCCGGTGTGGCCGGGAGGGGTTCAAATGCACATTCCAAAGGTGCTAAAACAAAAATTGACAGACAAGCTAACAGATCAAACACGACACTTCAAAGAGAAGAAAAGCCACAGGATGAAGCCGTGTGGCACTCTGGTCCCCAAACGCAAGGGACACAAAGGCTCCTCCCTGCCCAGGGCTCGGCCACATCCGAATCCCAGCCCAGAGCGCTGGGGATGGTCTTCAGGGACCACATGACCAGTTACTGCATTCTCCGTGAGCACTCGGAGGGGCTAATTAGTGCTTTTAATATGCAAATCAGAGCCTGGGCAGATTAAATCCAGGAAAAAAAACAGCTGGTGAATATGTTATTTTAATTATTACTCCAAAGGAAATATGGGCCTGGCTTAAGGATAGCAGGCGGGTGGGTATGAAGTTCTCGTGGAAGGATCCTTGGTGAGGGGGGAGAGAGCCGGGGTGGGGGTGAGGGCACAGGGAGGGGCTGGAGCCCCCCCTGGCTGTGCAGTCTGGGGCAAATCGCTTGTCCTCCTGGGGCCTCAGTTTCGTCATTAATAACCGCAGGAGCTTGTAGAGATGATCTCATTCATTCATTCATTCGGCAGATACTGACTGGCCAACTACCAGGTGCCAGGTGCTGCACCAGCAGCAAGTTTCCTGCCTTAACAGGGCGTGCTTTTCAGTGGGGGGTCTGGCAATCAACAAGTGACCCACAAGTCCATGAAACAATCCAGATTGATGGAGGGGCTAAGAAGGAATGAGGCAGATCTACGATCGGGAATAATGAGGAAGACCTGTTTGTCCGCATGGGGCGGCGGGGGAACATTCTCGCTGCAGATGCCAGGGAAGCTGAGACCTGGAGGTGGGCACAGAGCCACGGGGTGCGAAGGACAGTCCCCATCCCGTGGGGCGGCACTGGATGTCCCCATGATGCTCCCACTGGACTCCGGGATAATTGATCCAGTCGCACGGAGCCAGGTCCTAGTTTGGGAAATGGAGGAGCAGGGAGAACTGTGACATTCTCGGGGTAAACGGAAAAGAAATCAAGGGGAGCTTAACGTGGGGTTGTTGTGCATGACGGCCAAGGAAAAATTCTCGAGACGTTTCACGGTGCAGACAGGTGCTTTTATTAAAGCACGGGGACAGGACCCGTGGGCAGAAGGAGCTGCTCTGGGGTTGTGAGGAGGGACTGATTAGCGAGGGGGGGTGAGGGGTAACGAAGTCTCTGAGGAATTTGTGTTTGCTGAAAGTGAGGTTCACACGAGGCCTGGCTATGGTCAAGATAAGGTTCCCCTTTATTATCTAGTAAAACACCGGTCACGAGAACTTTCAGGAATGCCATGTTCTCTATGTTTCAGATGTGCATCAGGGGCCATAGGTTGTAAGAGGATTCAGTTTTGGTCACATTCTTCCTGCCTTTGATTTCCTCATCAAGCTGGTCCTGGCTCAGTTTTTCTGTTGAAACTAGAGCAAGGAAGGGAAGCTCAGCAGGGGGGTCCTGGTCTTCCTCCTGGTACTGGCTCCGGGGACTCAACAACTTGATCTGCTTCACGTGTCTGTCAGAGAGGCAGGTGAGACCTGCACACCATCTCCCTTCAGCGTGTGCCTGTGTGTGCACGTGTGAGCATGCACACGTGTGTGAGTGTGCACAGAGCCAGCATCCTTGACCAGAAGCATGATTTCCAGCTCCTGCATCCTTGGAAACTCAGAGCTTTTCTAACAGGTTCTTGCCCTCCTGCTGGGGACTGGGCCGGAGGGAGCTCCCCAGTCCCCAGGCCAAGTCCCCTCTATGTGCCCGCGGTTTGCTGTTCAATGCCCCGGGCCTGGTGCGTGACTTCCTGAGTGGGGCTTGCTTTCATGGGGAAATGACAAAACCAAACTGGGAGATCAAGGTGTATCTCTAGTCACAGATGGAAGGCCCTGAGTTCCACTTTCTTGGGTACAGGAGCAGAATAATGGAAAAACAAATGAAAAATTCATTCTTTTCCACCAACTTTGCCTGGAGGCAGCAGGAGAAAATTCTTTGTACAGGACAGAGAGTAGAGAAGGGGAGTGAATGATGGATAGGAGTGAAACAGCCACAGAGGTGGGAGACAGGGAGAGAGAGAGCGAGAAAAGAGAAGAGATTAGACGAGAAGAGAAGAGAAGAGAGGGGAAGGGAAGGGAAGGGAAGGAGGGAGGGGAGGACACAAAAGGAGGGACAGAGAGATGGTGTCAGACAGGAGAGGAAGCAGAAGTTAGAGCAGAGGAGAGGGGAGACGAATGGAAGGGGAGGAAGGGGAGGGTAGAGGGCTGGGCGCAGGCCGGACACCCGGGGAGAAGGTGGGGGTGAGGGGTGCAGACCCCAGACCAGCTCTCACCAATAGGCCTCCCCAGCACCCCTGCAGCCGCAAGGAGAACTGGATGCCTGCTTCCCATGGAAGCAAGTTTGCAGCCCGTGTGTGTGTGTGTGTGTGTGTGCCCGGCTCCAGCAGCCCATGGAGAGGAAGTGGTGGAGGGGCCTGCCTGCAGTAGGGGGGTGGGGGGGGTGGGAGGACAACAGGTGTGACAGGTGCGTCCCAGGCCAGAGTGCAGTGGGCAGGCTTGGGCCCCCCACCCTGGGTGATGCACCCCTGCCCCAGGAGGCATGATTATTATTACCCCATTGCACAGAGAGCAGAGCCGTGTGACCAGGGACCGGGTGGGCCCAGCGCCCCAGCAGTGTGCTTCCCCTTCGGCAAACCTGCGCCCCACCCAGCCTCTGCTGTCCTGGGTGCAGGGGGCCGGGACCAGCCCGGCACAGGGCAGGGCAGGGCAGGGCGGTCCTGAGGACAGCGGGGAGTAGACTCCAGGCCCGCCCGGTGTGGAGCCCTCTGCTGCCCCCTGTGAACCCTGAGGGCAGTCCTGCAAGCCAGGTGTCACCCCTACTGGCCCCAGGTCCTTGGGAAGGCTTTCTGGAGGAAAGCATGGGCCAAGGGAGCTGTTCTTCACTAAGCAGGGGGAAGGCCCTAGAGACAGGGGGACCAGCGCAGGTCAAGGCCTGGAGGTCTGACCGTGGGGGACAGGGGCACAAATAGAAGATGAGTCTGGGGGGGGGGCGGAACTGAGGATGGCTGCCCTGACATGGGACAGGTCAGGGTGAAGAGGAGTCACCAAAGGGTCTCAGGAAGGGGACAGCATTATTGGGATCCCGGGAAGTTCTGGGGGGCTATGGTGTGGAGCCCTTGGCCTCTACCCGGTAGGGTTGTAGGTCTGAGAGGCCCTGAGGAGCTCAAGGCAGTGACCCGGGTCAGCGGCGACAGGGCCCCCACCCCAGGGCAGTGAGTCACAGTAAAGCAAAGGGGACTGATGTAGGAGCTGTTTGGGGAGGAGGGCCGCTAGCCCTTGCTGAATGTGTGGAAGCAGGGGATGGAGTTCTGGGGTCTATGATATTGGGAGCACTTCCCCATTCACCATCTCGTTTGAGCCCTATAACGATACCATGGGCATATATGCCCCAGTATTCTCACTTCACAGGCGAGGAGACCAAAGAGCGTGGATGGCTTACGCACCGGCGAGCGGCAGAGAGTGGTCCCACACCCAGGTCTCCACACGCAGGGCTGTGGGTGCGGTCGGTGCTGTCGGGAGCTGGGGGTTAGAAGTCACTCCCTGGCCTAGGTTTCCCTGGGGAGTGACAGCTCTGACCAAGGGCTCGTTTGTCTGGCTTTACAAACTTTCAGGAGACATGAGGAGACCCTGTCCCCTCTCCCAACACCCCCCCACAGATAGATCGATTCTTCTTTGTATTCTTAGAGTAGGGGTTGGCAAACGAGAGCCTGTGGGCCAATCTGGTCTGCGGCGTGTGTTTTAGCAAATAAAGTTTTATTGGAACAGAGCCATGCCCATTTGTTTACACATTGTCTCGGGTGTTTTGCACCACAATGCGGGAGTCACGGAGCGCAGAGACGGGCTGGCCCACAGAGCCTGAAATATTTACTATTTGGCCTTTTTCAGAAAACATTTGCCAACCCCGTCGTAGACACTTGCTGTGATCTGAGTGTTTGCACTCCCCCCAGCCCCAAATTCTCACGTGGAAATTCTAATGCTCAATGGGATGATAGTAGGAAGTGGGGGCTTTGGGAGGGGCTTAGGAGGGTGGAGCCCCATGATAGGATTAGTGGCTTATTAAAGAGGCTCCCGAGAGAGCCCTGGTCTTTTCTTCCACCGTGTGAGGAGGACCCGGAGAGAAGGCACCAGCTACGCAGCAGGAGGTGGGCTCTCACCAGAACTTGACCATGCCGGCACCATGGTCGTGGACTCCCAGCCTCGAGAACCACGAGACGGAAAAGTTTGCTGTTTATAGAGCACACACGGTCTGTGGTATTTTGTTACAGCCTGAAGGGACTAAGGCCCTATTATAAGACAAGCCTAACAAAGGGTTGAGGGACCTCCAGGTAAGATTATTAAACCCCCCAAAATCCAGTTGGTTGTGCTGATAGCTGATAGTCTCTCAAGTTCACTTTGATCTGAAGTGGGACTGAGGGCGAGGTGATCTGAGTGGAGACTGGCACTTTCCTCGATGAGGAACGACTCTGGATCCTTCCGAAGTCCAGCTGCCGCCTGGGATGGGGGGTGAGAGACCGTTCACAGCTTCAGGGAGAGGGTGCTGCGTTCCTTCTGGGAAGCCCGAAGCCCGCGGGTGTGCCGAGGAGGAAGTGGGAGCGGAGGGTCTCGCTCAGAGCCTGGCGCTGGTGTGTAAGTCACACACACACACACACACACACGGCTGCCAGGTGTGGACCAGCACACCTTCCAGGTATGGGAAGAAAGCCCGAGAGAGTTGGTGCATCTCGGCCGGCATCTCCATAGGGTTTGCCCTCCGAGGCTGATTGGCATTCATTGGCACGCACACCTAGAGCATGCATGAAGGGCCCGGTGGGGTGCGGTCAAGGGCACTGAGATCGTGGAGGTCCCTCCAGCAGTCGTGCGGCCTGGCCTCCCGCTGCAGGGTGGGCAGAGTCGCGACTAGCGCTGGGCAGCGTGCCAGAAGACCAGGTCAGGCCTCACTCCAGTGGAAGGGCTTCTGTGCCCGTCCTCAAATCTCTGTCAGCTGGAGATGTGGAGTCCGCTCGGGGGATCTGAATGTCGGGTATGGAATCAGAGAAGCCTTTCTTCAGAGTCGGCGGGGGCCTCGGTGACCGCCCAGGTAACGTTGCTCTCAGTCCCGTTGCAGCCTGGGCATCCTCGGGGATGGGGCTCTCACCACTCCCTGGGAAAGCCAATCCCGCTAGATCCTTCTCCTGCTGGTGTTCCTCTGTTGGCTCACCGGGCAGTGCCCGCCCACTGGCCCCCCGTCATCTGGACAACCAAGCACCCGGGCGCTCTTTCGCATCATAATGGGAAGAGCAGGGTGGACATGCGGTGGCCTCGGGAATCAGACCGCCTGGGGACTCCTGGTCTCCCTGCTGAATGAGGATTGTGACCTTGAGTGGGCAGCTGAAGCTCCTGGGCTCCGGAATTATTTCCAGAAATGGAAATAATAGGGTCTGGCCGGTGGCAACTGGTCAAGTCCATTGGTCATTTAGTGCTGCTTTGGGCAGGCGATAGAAAGATCTTCACATTTCTTATCTCCTCCCACCTGTCCATCCACATGCTTCCCTCCCAGACCTCCTTGGTCCGGATCTTCCAACCTTTCTCTTTACAAGCCCCTCTCCAGCCGGCGGAGGTATTTGCCATTGACCTTGAGGCAATATATATTCTAACTTAGGTCATGGAAGTGGATGAGCTGGTGTGCCCCTCAGGCTCTGCCCATGGGGAGGATCTTCCTTCACTGCCGAAGTCCAAGGCCACCGCTGAGTGGGGCTGTAAGGAAGCTGGGTCATGAATGTTAGTGTGGCACCACCTTTGGAGTCCCTTGGCTGCACCCCCAGCCTGTTGTTTGTTAGACCCGCATCCTCCCGGCTTCTGGGGGTCTCATCCCCGTTGCTATCAGTGAAACTAATTCTGTCCTGGAATCTTCCACCTCCAGCCCTGGCCTGCAGAGGGTGAGTGCCCAGGGAACATAATGGTGCTGGTGCTCCTCAAATTAATCCACTTCTTACGGCCTTGGTAAAGGATGTATCTCCCAGGGCTTTCTGTGTAGCATAATCATCTCGAGTGTCCTCTGACCTTACATTGCATATCCACTCGGGCAGGCCCCACATCTCGTACACTTGTCATGTCTTCTTGGGCTGCTTGCTCCAGCAATCCTGGCATTTTGGCCTCAGCATGGACGTGTTGTCCACACTTCCTGGAGTGATTCTAGTAGCCAGTGTGCACCATTGTCTGGTGTCCTCCTCAGGAGGTTAAATCCTGTATTCTGGGAGAGCACACCCAAACTGATGAACTCCCCCTTGCCCAGCCTCATACTCTGGCCCCCTTGATGAAGCACCCTCCATGCAGGCTCTTTTGGCAGGTTCCCGTTAATGCTTGCTGGCTGGTTATAACCAAGATGGCAGCTCTCTTTTGAGACCCATAGCCCCCCTGGAGGGCTAGGAAAGAAACAAAAACCTCCATTCTGGGGGGGGGGGGTTCAAAGGCTCTAAGGGCCAGCTGGTGCCTCAAACAGGAAGAACGGAATTTCCTACCTGTGGTTTCTCTAAGGATCCCCATGAGAAAACTCCACTGGGAGCTGGGCTCACTGAAGTGGTCAACTGGTAAAGGAAGTAGCAAGCTCCAGCTCCTAGGAGGGATTAAGTTGGGCCTGGAGTCCTGGTCCCACCCCAGAGCTGTAGTAAGCCCTTTGGGATGAGGCCTGGCTGTTGCTTTAGGAGGCAGTGAGGGCTCAGGGACGAACAGCTCTTGGGAACAGGGTGTGCTCAGAGAAGGTGGGTGTGACCTCTTGTGAGATTCAAGGAAGTTCCCAAATCCTTAACCCTTTGCCCTTGAGCCTTGTAATTCCCCTTCTGAAATTGCCCTGACCCTAACCTTTCAGTAAAGAAATTGTGCATTTGCCTGCACGGTCTGGCACGTTGGTCCTATGGAAGCTGGAGGATCAGGTTGACAAGGGGATGGGGTATGGGTGGTCCCTATTTGATCCAGCACCCTCCTGGAGCATTGCCTTTTCTGGTGGGGGGTGTGTGTGTGTGTGGTTTTTTTAGTATAATGAAGTATACTTTACCATGAAACTCATTCAAGTCTACAATTCGATGATGTTTGTTAAATTGATAGGGTTGTGTGATCTTCACCATACTCGTGTTAGAGACTTTCCATCCCCCTGCCAGTTCTCCTGAGCCCATTTCCGGGCGCTGTGCCCACCCACAGCTCATGACAACCACTGATATGCTTTCTGTTTCTATAAATTTGCCTTTTCGGGACATTTTGTGTCAATGAAATCATACAATATGTCTTTTACGTCTGGCTTCCCTCAGTTTGCATGGTGTTTTTGAGGTTCATCCAAGCTGTAGCATGTTTAAGTGGTTTGTCCCTTTTTATTGTCAAATAAAATCCCTTTCTAAGGATACATCATGTTGTGTTCATCCGTTCACCAATTGAACATTTGGATTGTTTCGAGTTTTAGGCAATCGTGAACAATGCTGCTATGAGCATTCACGTATAAGTCGTTGTGTGTACAAATGTTTTCATTTCTCCTGAACAGACACCCAGGAATGGAACTGTTGTGTTGTATGGTATATTTATGTTTAGCTTTTGAAGAAGCTGCCACACCGTTTTCCAAAATGGCTGCGTCATCTTTCATCCCCACCAACAGTGCGTGAGGGTAAAGTTTTCCCACAGCCCTGCTAAACTTTTTATTGTCTTTTTGATAATGCCATGCCAGTGGGTGTATAATGGTATCCCATGGTGGTTTTGATTTGTATTTCCCTAATGACTGATACGTTGACATTTTTCATGTGCTTATTAGCCATTTGTCTATCTTCTTTGGTGATGTCTATTCAGTGTAGTCTGTTTTTCAGCTGGGTTTTTTGTCTTCCAATTATTGAGTTGTAAGAGTTCTTTATGTAATCAGGATACAAATCCTTTATCAGATATATGATTTACAAGTATTTTCTCCCAGTATGTGTCCCCTCTTTTCATTTTCTTACTGGTGTCTTTGAAGGGCAAATGTTCTTAATTTTGAGAAAGCTCAGTTTATGACTTTTTTTCTTGTATAGATAATGTTTTTGATGTATCTAAGACATCTTTGCCTAATCCGAGGTTCAAAGCTGTTTTGCTAAATTTTCTTGTAGGAGGTGTACAGTTTTCATTCATATATTTGAGTTTATGATCCATTTTGAATTATTTTTTATATATGGAGTGAGGTAAGGATCTAAATTAATTCTTTTGTATATGGATATCTATTTGTTGAAAAAACTATTGCTGGGCGCCTGGGTGGCTCAGTTGGTTAAGCGACTGCCTTCGGCTCCAGGTCATGATCCTGGAATCCCAGGATCGAGTCCCGCATCGGGGTCCCTGCTCAGCGAGGAGTCTGCTTCTCCCTCTCACCCTCCCCCCTCTCATGCTCTCTTTTTCTATCTCATTCTCTCTCAAATAAATAAATAAAATCTTTAAAAGAAAAAAAAAAAGAAAAGACTATTGCTTCCTTATTGAATAGCTTTGGCACCTTTGTCAAAATCAATTGATCATAAATGTAATAGTGTAATAATCTGGACTTTCTGTTCTGTTCTATTGATCCTATTCTTATGCCAACACCACATTACCTTGATTCAAGGAGCTTTATAATAAGTTTTAAAGTTGGGTAGTGTAAATTTTTTGTTCTTCTTTTTAAAAATTGTTTTGGCTATTCTGGGTCCTTTGCATTTCTCCATGAATGTTAGAATCAGCTAATTAATTTCTACCATAAAAAAAAAAAGAAAGAAAAGAAAAGCCTACTGGGATTTTGATAGAGATCATGTTGAATGTATAGATCAACTTGGGTAGAACTGTCATCCTAACAGCATTGCATCTTGAATCTATGTGCACGGACCGTCTCTCCATTTATTTAAATCTTCTCAGCAATGTTTTGTTGTTTCAGTGTACAAACCTTGCATTTCTTTTGTTAAATTTAGTTCTAAATATTTTATTCTTTTATTGTGAATGGGATTTTTTCTTAATTCCATTTTCAGATAGTATGTTGTTAGAATATAGAAGCACAATTAGTTTTTGTGTATTAGTATTATATCTTGTGCCCTTGCTGAACTCATTTATAAGTTCTAGTAGGTGTGTGTATGTATTTCTTAGGTTTTTCTATATATAAAATCATGTCATCCATGGGTAAAGACAGCTTTATTTCTCTTCCAATACAGATGCCTTTTATTTATCTTCCTTGCCTGTCCGCGTTGGCTAGAACTGCCAGTACAGTTGAAGTAGTGAAAATAGACATCCTGTCCTGTTTCTGATTTTAGGGGGGGGAAATGTACATTCTTTCACCATTAAGTAGGATATTAGCAATAGGTTTTTTGTTGATGCTCTTTATCAGGCTTCTGAGGAATTTCCTTTTTATTCCTACTTATTGAGAGTTTTTATCATACATGTTAGATTTTGTCAAGTATTTTTTTTTGGTATCTTCAGATGTTCATGTACTTTTGTCCTTTATTTTATTAATATAATGTATCACATTAATTGATTTTCAAATGTTAAACCAACTTGCGTGTCTGGGACAAATCCTAATTGGTCATGGCAAATAATCCTTTTTATATGTCGCTGGATTTAGTTTACTAATATTTTGTTGAAATATCTTACATTGATGTTCATGACGTATATCGATCTATAGTTTTCTTGTGGTGTGTTGTCTGACTTTGGTATCAAGGTAATACTGTCTAATCAAATTAGTTTTCTGAAAAAGTTTGTGAAGGGTTGGTGTTATTTCTTCTCTAAATATTCAAAAGAATTCATCACTAAAGCCTGGGTTTTTCTTCATGGGAAATTTTTTTTTTTTAAAGATTTATTTATTTATTTGAGAGAGCGAGAATGAGAGAGAGTACATGAGAGGGGGGAGGGTCAGAGGGAGAAGCAGGCTCCTCGCTGAGCAGGGAGCCCGATGCGGGACTCGATCCCAGGACTCCAGGATCATGACCTGAGCTGAAGGCAGTTGCTTAACCAACTGAGCCACCCAGGCGCCCTTTGGGAAAAATTTTAAATTACTAATTGAAAATTTTAAATGAGCTATTTTTAGATCAATCATAATTTTTATGTCTTCTTGCATCAGTTTTGGGAATTTGTGCTCCTCTAGGAATTTGTTCATTTCACCTAAGTTGTCTAAGTTATTGGCATAAAGTTGTTCATAGTGTTCCCTTTCAGCTTCTGACTGGTAGTGATGTTCCCTTTTTCATTCCTTGGTATTCTGATCTTGGTATTCTGTGATTTCTCTCTTTTTTTCTTGAGCATCTAGCTAAAGATTTGTCAACTTTGCTGATCTTTTGAAAAAATAAACCTGGTTTCATGGATTTTCTCAATTGTTTTTATGTTTTATGTTTCACTGGATTCTGCTCTTTATTATTTACTTCCTTCTGTTTGCTTTGGGTTTATTTTGCTCCTTGTTTTTTAGTTGCTTAAGGTGGAAGCTTACGTTATTAATTTGAGAACTGTCTTCTTTTTTAATACAAATGTTTGAAGCTATATATTTCCTTCTAAGCAGTGCTTAGTACATCCAAGAAAATTTTGTATGTTTGCTTTTATTGTCATTCAGTTAAAACACTTTTTAAAAAGATTTTATTTATTTATTTATTTATTTGAGAAAGAGAGAGAGAGAGAGAAAGAGAGAGAGGGCACCAGCGTGCGAGAGCTTAGGAGCACAGGGGAAGGGAGAGGGACAAGCAGACTCCCTGCTGAGCAAGGAGCCCAACACGGGGCTCCATCCCACAACCCTGAGATCATGACATGAGCTGAAACCAAGAGTCAGATGCTCAACTGACTGAGCCACCTAAGCATCCCAGTTAAAATATTTTCTAATTTTTCTTGTGATTTTTTTTCTTTGACCCGTAGGTTATAAAGAAGTGTGCTGTTTAATTTCCAAATATTTGGGGGGGTGGATTTTCCAGATTTCTTTCTGTTTTTGATTTTAATTTCATTGTGATCAGAGCGCATACTTTGTATGATCTCAATCCCTTTAAATTTACTGAGAGTTGTTTTATGGCTTAGAATATATTCTAGCATTGGGAATGTTCCATGTGTGTTTGAAAAGAATGTTTATTTTGCTGTCTTTGGTGAGTATTCCATAGATGTTGGTTAGGTCAAGCTGGTTAATAGCGTTGTCTTCTGTATTCTTGCTCATTTGTCTAGTTATTCTATAAATTATTGAGAGTGGGTATTGAAGTCTACAACTATTATTAATGAATTATCTATTCTGCCAATTAAAAAATATTTTCAAAATGGGGTGAAAATAGTATAAAACTACCATCTTAACCATTTTTAGGTGTATAGCTCAGCGGTGTTAAGTATATTCACATTGTGGTGATACAAATCTCTAGAGCTTTTTTATCTAGCAAAATTGAAACTTTATACCCATTAAATAGTAACTTCCTCTTTCTACTACCGCTGCTCCTGGTAAGCACTGTTCTACTTTCCATTTCATTTTTTTTTAAGATTTTATTTATTTATTTGAGGGGGAGAGAGAGAGAGAGCATAAGCAGGGGGAGCGGCAGGCAGAGGGAGAGGGAGAAGCAGGCTTCCCGCTGTACAGGGAGCCCGATGCAAGACTCTACCCCAGGACCCTGAGATCACGACCCGAGCCGAAGGCAGACGCTTAACGACCGAGCCACCCAGGCGCCCCTACTTCCCATTTCTAGGAATTTGACTACTTTAGATAACTCATATACATGGAATCATACAGGATTTGTCTCTTTGTGACTGGCTTATTTCACTCAGCATAATGTTCTCTAGGTTTACTCATGTTGTAGCATGTGACAATCTCCTCTGAGGCTGGATACCATTCCATTGTATGTATATACCATGTTTTGTTTATGTATTCATTTGTTGATAGACATTGGGTTGCTTCTACTTCTTGGCTATTGTGAAGAATGCTGCTATAGATGCCCTTTCAGTTTTGTTAATGATTATTTCATACATTTGAGACTCTATTGTTAGATGGGTATATACTTATAGCTATTACATTTTACTAATAGGTCGATCATTTTAATCATTCTGAAATGTTCCTCTTTGTCTCTAGTTATATTTCTTGCCTTAAAGGGCATCTTATCTACTATTAATATAGCTATTCTGGCTCTATTATGCTTACTGTTTGCATGGTATATCTTTTTCTATCTTTTTACTTTCAACCTACTTGTGTCTTTGAATCTAAAATATATCTCTTGTACACAGCATATTGTTGGATCTTGTTTTTAAATTTAGTCCGGTCTGACAATCTCTGCCTTTTTATTGGAGTGTTTTGTCTATTTGCATTTAATGTAATTATTATTATTTTTCATTTAATGTAATTGTTGATGTGATTGGGTTTATGTCTTCATTTTGCCAGTTCTTTTCTATATATCCCATGTGTTTTCTCTTCTTTTGTCCCTTCCTTTCCACTTTCTTTTTGTGTTAAATAAAATTTTAGCATACTAATTCTTCCATTGGCTTTAAAAACTATTTTTGAATTTATTTATTATTTGTTTACTTACTTTTTAGTGGTTGCTCTGGGGATTACAGTATGCTTCTTAACATATCACAATCTACATCAGATTAATACTAACTTAATTCATGTAAAATATAAATCTTTGTTCCAATATAGCTCCATTTCCTCCCTCCTCCTTTGCCATTGTTATGGTCATAAATTTACATATATATGTGCATGTGGGTGTGTGTGTTATAAGCCCAACGATACAATGTTATGATTATGGTTTTCCACAATTTTATGTCTTTTGAAGAAGTTAGGAAAAGGTAAGAAAAGAATAGTCTTTTGTGTTATGCACATATTTACCTTTTCTGGTGCTCTTCATTTCCTTGCATTGGTTCAGGTTACGGTCTGATTTTAGTTCTTCCAGCCTTATTGTTTCTTGTAAGGCAGGTCTGCTAGCAACAAATCATCTCAGCCATTGTTTGTTTAAGAATGTCTCCATTTGGCTCTTACTCTTTGAAGAATGGACTGAGGGGATATAGAATTCTTAGTTGACAGGTTTTTCCTTCAGCATTTGAATATGTTGCTCCACTGCTTTCTGGCCCCCTTGGTTTCTGATGAGAAGCCAGCCATAGTTATAGGTGGTTCCCTTGTGTGCAATCAGTCATTTTTCTCTTACTGCTTTCAAGATGTTCTCTTTGTCTTTCAACAGTTTCAACAATAGTTGTGTCTAGAGTGGAATTCTTTGGGTTTATTCTACTTGTGGGTCATTAAGCTTCTAGAATATGTCATGTTTTCCATCAAATTTGGAGACTTTGGGCCATTACTTCTTAATTCTCTTGTCCTTCTCTGTCTCTGTCTCTCTCAATCCTCTTTTTCTGGGATTCCCATGACACATATATTGATATGTCCCACTCGTCTCCAAGGCACTACTCGGTATTATTCATCCTTTCCCCCCTCTCTTTTTTTCATATTGGGTAGTTTCTACTGACCTATCTTCAAATTTGTTGATTCTTTCTTATGCTCATCTCAGATCTGGTGTTGAGCCCACCTATGAATTTTTCATTTCAGTTATTTAACTTCATTTAGTTATTTCAACTTCAGAGTTTCCACTTTGTTCTTTTTTTAAAATAATGTCTATTTTTGTTGATATTCTCTCTTTGTTGAGTCATTGCCATCATGCTTCCTTTTAGTTTTTTTAAAAGATGGTTTTCTGAACATATCTATAATAGCTGCTTTGATGTTTTTTGTCTGCTAATTCCAACAACTGGGCCCCCTTAGACAAGGTTTCTACTGATTGCTTTTTTTTTTCTTTAGCATGGCTCACACTTCCCAATTTCTTTCAGATCTCATATTTCTTGTTGAAAACTGGATATTTTAAGATTATATATTATGGCAAATCTGGATTCGGATTCCCCCGACCCCCAAAGGTGGTGGTTGTTGCTGTTTGATTGTTGTTTAATAACTTGCCTGAACTAAACCTGTGGAATCTATTTTCTCCTCAGAGTGTAGCTACAGATGACTCTGCTTAGGTTTTTGTTTTTTAAATTCTCTCTCTTTTCTTAAAGCATGATGACCTAGAACTTACCTTGTGTCTGTAGAGTCTACTGGTCAGCCAGTGATTATCAGAATTGTGCTCAAATACTTTGAGCAGGTAAGTCTTCAACCCTCTGCTGATGGGTCAGTATGTATAGGCAAAGAGATGCATTCAAAATTCAAGCAGTTTGTAAGTCTGTCCCCACTTTTTTGTTCATATGTGCAAGCTCGAAGTCAGCCTAGGACATCTGGACAGCTTGGGCCCTCTTCTGTCTCTCCTGCATGGTTGTATCAAGGGCCTATCAAAGCTAACTATTGTCTTGTTTCCCACATGTCCCTGTTAAATTTCTGGCTAGTCTGCTAGTCTGTACTTGCCCTAATGAGAACTGTATCCTCAGGCTAGCTGAATTGCTCTTCTCCCCTGTTCACTTGCCGCTGAAATTGCTACTGTTACTGATGATACCACTGGGTGAGGGGTTACTCAGTGCTCCACTCCAAATCAACTCATCCTTCTCGGTCATCAAAGCTACTGGCTTTCATGGCTTGTCCTACCTTGTGAGAAGAATCTGGGGTGAGGGATAGGAGCAACTCCAGGCAAGAATGCTATATACCTTCACTGTTCTTATTTGAAGTGCAATAGTTTTTCATGGATAACTGCTTCTCAATTTGGTGTGTAGTGTTGGTTGATTTATAGATCTCTGAAATGGTGGTTTTTGACAATTTTGTCCAGTGTTATCATTGCTCTTTGCTCTGCTATATCAGAATGTCCTGCCAGCAGTGACTTTTAAGGGTTCAGAAGTAAAGGTGCAGTCATGGGAAGACCTGGAGGATGTTTGCAAGAACAAATCTTCAGTAAGTTCCTCAATTTGCAAATTCTGTCCCTTTAAGAATGTAGGGAGGAGCCACTGAGAATCCCTGGTTTATTCATCCATCCATCTACCCTCCCTCCCTCCCTCCCTTCCTTCCTTCCCT